>NC_141873.1:114258658-114561688 GCF_056163025.1 Triticum urartu
CCGGGACCCTGTTGCGATGAGGACTGGGCCCGCCAACCGCTCCCATAGCGGCTCCTCAGGCGGTGGAGGCGTCGGAGGTTCCAGCGACTCCGGTGAGCTCTTCGCGACTCCGAAGACGAGCGACGACAGCTACGAGCCCCCAAGCCGATGCCGCTCCTGGAGCAGGGCGGGCTCGTCAGGCCGCCGCCGACTCTGATCTGGATGGGGTTGGCATCGGTGCTTGACGGCCCACTATTGATGATGGCGTCTTTTGCAAGGACGCGCGTAGTTTGTGTCCCTTTAGGATCTGTTCCCTGCGAGGAATCAAAAACGCGTCCCGTGGGGGCTTGTAAGGTGCCTGTGATCCTGTTTTGTTAATATAACCCTTGTCGTAGAATTGTGCGAGTTGCTCATTCCGTCTTAGCTCAGTCCCCCCTTTCGAACCTCAAGAGGGCTTGGTGCTCTGCGCCGACAGGTCCCAATCCCAAGGCGGCTTCAGCCATCGCTGGTATGCCAGGTCGCGATGCCGTGGTCAAGGCCAGGAGGTGAGCGACCCGGAGTCCGGTAAGAGCCCCTGAGTCGCGATGCTCAGGAGGTCCCCTTTGGCGCCCAAGCAGCCGTTGTTTGGTGAGAAAGGAGAGCGGCGTCGCTAACATGGGATAGCATTAGGTGCGGGGATGGTGCCACGGTAGCTGGCTCTTCCGGGTGATGACTTATCTCGAGAATCAGGGGCCGCTCTCTGGTGTGTCGCCGGGTCCGTGCATCGGCAGGCGCGAGGTTTCTCGGTGAGGTCCTCGTGTGTCTCTCCCCTCTCGCCTTTGCTCCCCTTTCTGCTCTACGTCCTCGGGTCCCGGCCCTCGAGCGAGTCTCAGCCGTTGCTGGTATGCCAGGTCGCGTTGTCGTGGTCAAGGCCAGAGGGTGAGGGCTGGAGAGCCAGTAGGAGCCCTGAGTCACGATGCTCAGGCACCCCCCTTTAACGTGCAAGTGGTTCGCGCGGACGAGAGCGAAGGAGACACCGCAAGGGCCTCGCCTGACGCAGCTCCTTCAGGAGGTCCTGTAGGCCCATCATGGAAAAAACAAGGGGTTGCCATGATAATTGATAGTCAGTCGTTGGTTGCTTCCGAGGGGTGGTGAGGCACTGAAGGCTTGACGAGGTGATGCTATGCGGGGCTGCCGCGGCCAGAGCTCAGCCATCCAGGTTTGTCGGCGTTGCAGGGACGGACCCATGCGCAAGCGTCGTGCCGGTTGGGAGCAGCTCCGTTAGTTGGCGTCAGCTGAGCAGGCAACTAGGTAAAACACTGTAGGATCGAAAGTATGTCTAGAGGGGGGGTGATTAGACTACTTGACCAAATAAAAACTTAACCTTTTCCCAATTTTAGTTCTTGGCAGATTTTAGCTATTGTAGGACAAGTCAAGCAATCATCACACAATTCAAGCAAGCATGCAAAGAGTATATTGGCAGCGGAAATTAAAGCATGCAACTTGCAAGAATGTAAAGGGAAGGGTTTGGAGAATTCAAATGCAATTGGAGACACGGATGTTTTTCCCGTGGTTCAGATAGGTGGTGCTATCCTACATCCACGTTGATGGAGACTTCAACCCACGAAGGGTAACGGTTGCGCGGGTCCACGGAGGGCTCCACCCACGAAGGGTAATGGTTGCGCGAGTCCACGGAGGGCTCCACCCACGAAGGGTCCACGAAGAAGCAACCACCCACGAAGGGTCCACGAAGAAGCAACCTTGTCTATCCCACCATGGCCATCGCCCATGAAGGACTTGCCTCACTAGCGGTAGATCTTCACGAAGTAGGCGATCTCCTTGCCCTTACAAACTCCTTGGTTAAACTCCACAATCTTGTCGGAGGCTCCCAAGTAACACCTAGCCAATCTAGGAGACACCACTCTCCAAGAAGTAACAAATGGTGTGTAGGTAATGAACTCCTTGCTCTTGTGCTTCAAATGATAGTCTCCCCAACACTCAACTCTCTCTCATAGGATTTGGATTTTGTGGAAAGAAGATTTGAGTGGAAAGCAACTTGGGGAAGGCTAGAGATCAAGATTCATATGGTAGGAATGGAATATCTTGGTCTCAACACATGAGTAGGTGGTTCTCTCTCAGAACATATGAGTTGGAAATGTGTATGTGTTCTGATGGCTCTCTCCACGAATGAAGAGGAGGTGGAGGGGTATATATAGCCTCCACACAAAATCCAACTGTTACACACAGTTTTCCAATCTCGGTGGGACCGAATCAACAAACTCGGTCGGACCGAAAAGGTAAACCTAGTGACCGTTAGAGATTTTCGGTGGGACTGACATGCAACTCGGTAGGACCGATATGGTTAGGGTTTGGGCATAACGTAATCTCGGTGAGACCGATTACACAAACTCGGTGAGACCGATTACACAAACTCGGTGAGACCGAGTTTGGTAATAAGCTAACCAGAGAGTTGGTCAGGTAAACTCGGTGGGACCGATTTGCTCTTTCGGTGAGACCAAAAAGTTACAAAAAGGAAACAAAGAGTTTACACTGCAATCTCGGTGGGACCGATTCGCTCTTTCGGTGAGACCGAAAAGTTATGAAAGGGAAACAGAGAGTTTGCAATCCCATCTCGATGAGACCGAGATCCCTATCGGTAGAACCGAATTGCTAGGGTTTGGCAGTGGCTTATGACAAGTGAAACTCGGTGGCGCCGGATAGAAAGAATCGGTAGGACCGAGTTTGGCTTAGGGTTTAGGTCATATGTGGATATGGGAAAGTAGTTGAGGGTTTTGGAGCATATCACTAAGCACATGAAGCAAAAGGCTCAGTAAGCAACACCTCATCCCTCCTTGATAGTATTGGCTTTTCTAAAGACTCAATGTGATCTTGGATCACTAAAATATAAAATGAAGAGTCTTGAGCTTTTGAGCTTGAGCCAATCCTTTGTCCTTAGCATTTTGAGGGTTCCACTTTCACATCCATGCCATGCCAATCATTGAGCTTTCCTGAAATAGTCATCTTGGAATAGCATTAGCTCAATGAGCTATATGTTGTTATGAATTACCAAAACCACCTAGGGATAGTTTCACTTTCAAACACATTAGCCGCGAAGGAGTGGATTCATTCAAATAGATGCTGGGAAGGCGGACATCACTGGGTCAGGCTCGAGCGACTTGGGGGGTCGTGCAGCCCGAGGGGAGCCCCCAACAAGGTAAGCTAACAACATAAAATAAAAAAGGGATACACGCCGCAGGGACGGACCCACGCGGCCTGGGAATAATGCAGCCCTGGGGGGCGCTCCCAGCTGGAAATGAAACTCGAAAGATGTCACCTGATGACGTTGAGGATGAAGGAGCGTTGGTGTAGCAGACTCGATGGGCTGCGGGAGCCGATCCTCACGAGCCCTCAGGCCCAGGGGCCTCGGGAGGCTCCGGAGGCGCTGGCGGCTCCTCGCGGGCCATCTCCATCCCTGCCAGGGCTGCGGAACACCTGGCCTCTCGTGCCTCCGTGATGCCCCTCATGAGGCACTGGTACGTGTCAGCCGCGTTCGGCAAGCCGTAAGGCATGCGAACGTAGCTGTGGGGTGGGCCTCCGCAGCGCCCCACTCGCGAGGGCCAGAGGCGCTCCAGAGAGGCGACTCGGTTGAGCCCTGGTATGTCGATGCAGACACGCAGCCCACCATCCTCGCCTGGATGGGGAGCCACTGCTGGTAGGCGGCGGCCGCCTTTCATGACTCTTGACTCCTGTAGCTCCTGAATGGCCTTGCTGACGAACTCCTGAGGGTCTGGATCTCCTTGCCTTGCTCCTTCTTGAGGGAAACGTGCTTTGGAACACGCCTCCATGTGGTGCCCTAGCGCCTCCCTCGTGACCCTAGCTAGGTCGGTGGCCGTCCAGGGGAGAGCCCCCGAGCCCTGCCTGAGGAGGGCGCCGGGCACGCTTTCCTATGCGATGGAAGGAGGTTCCCCCTAGGCAGGCGCGGGCCCAGAGGGGCCTGCCTCCTGAGTGGTCGGGCCGGACGATGTCTTCTTCTTCTTAGGGGCGGTCTCGGGAGGCCTCCTGCTTCCGCGATCCGGGTCTTCCAGTGACACGGCCTGAAAGGCTCGTTCCAGGGAACACACCGCGTCCTTCTCTTCATAGGGCACCGTGATGACTCCGTCGCTTCCTGGCATCTTGAGTACGTTGTAGCCGTGGTGAGTTACGGCCATGAACTTGGCCAGCGCTGGGTACCCAAGGATGGCATTGTACGGCAGGCGAATGTGAGCGACGTCGAAGTCGATGAGCTCGGTGTGGTAGTTGTCGCGTGCCCCGAAGGTGACAGGGAGGCGGACCTGCCCAATTGGGATCGTGGAGCCGTCGGTGATACCGGAGAAAGGCTTGGTTGGCTGAAGCTGGCTGTAGGGCACTTGGAGGTTGTTGAATGTTTCCACGGACATGACGTTGAGCCCTGCCCCGCCATCGATGAGGGTCTTGGTGACCACCACGTAGCTGACGATTGGGGAACAAAGCATCGGGAGGACTCCGGCTGTAGCCGCACACTTGAGCTGATCTGCTGAGCTGAACGTGATGGCGCACGCTGACCACCTAAGAGGGCGTGTGGCTTCGAGCCTGGGGAGGACTGCGTTCACTTCGCGGGCGAACTGCTTGAAGATGCGTTGAGAGGCTGGGGCTTGTGCCCCGCCCAGGATGCAGGCGATCGCGCGTGGCTCTTGGAAGCCCCCAGCCCCCTCGTCCTAGTGGCGGTCCTCGTTTCTCCTTGGCTGCGGCGACTGCGGTGGGAGGCCTGCGTTGCCTTGCGGGCGATCCTCGCGAGGCTGATCCCTCCAGCCTCCCTCGCGAGGCGGGTCTTGCCAGCGATCCTCGTGAGGTTGATCGCGCCACCCTTGGCGCGGGCCACGGTCTTCCCAGCGTCCTGCGTTCCTTCATCCTCCTCGACCGTAGCCCCGGTCACCGCTGTCAGGGCGACGGCTGATCCTTCCTTCTCGCACGGCTCGGAGCTCTTGACATTCATTGGTGTTGTGGGTGTGGAGGTCGTGGTACACACAGTACCGGCTGCCCTTGGAAGGTTCGGGCTGATCTCTGCCCCGCTTGGTGTCTAGTTCTGCCGTGAGCACGGCAGCCCCCTTGCGCTTCACATCCTTGGCCTTGGGCTTCTTCTCTTCTGGGTCTGCGGCAAGCAGCTCAAGGAGGGAGAGACGCCCTTCCTCGGCCCTGGCGCACTTGGTTGCCAGGTTGAACAGCTCCAAGGAAGTGCACATGTCTTCATGCATCGCCGGCTCCTCCTTCATCTTGACGTCGCGCACGCCGTCGAAGAAGGCCGAGATGATGGCCTCCTCCGTCACCTTGGGAATCTTGAGGCGTGCATTGTTGAAGCGCTGGATGTACTTCTACAGGGTCTCCCCGGGCTGTTGCTTGATGCGGCGCATGTCGCTCACGGCGGGTGGCCGGTCGCAAGTGCCTTGGAAGTTGGCGATGAAGCGGGTGCGCATCTCGTCCCAGGAGGAGATTGTGCCTGGAGCCAGGTTCAGGAGCCAGGTGCGGGCCCCGTCCTTGAGCGCCATGGGGAACCAGTTCGCCATGACCTTCTCGTCTTCGTTGGCAGCTTCGATGCCCAGCTCGTAGAGCTGGAGCAACTCCGCAGGGTCAGCCGTGCCGTCGTAGCGAGGAGGCAAGTCTGGCTTGAACTTGCTGGGCCACGCGACGCTGCGTATCTCGGTGGTGAAGGCGCGGCAGCCTGCTGTGGCCACGGAAGGCCTTGGATGACGGGGAGCTTGGTCTTGCATGTCCCCACGCACTGCAGCTGGGAGCAGCGTGGGGTCTTGACGCGCGGGAGCAAGAGCATGGTCGCGACGTGCTGGAGCAGGGAGCGCCCGGGCAGCTTCTTGCGGGCGAGGGACTTCTTGACAGCTCTGCTCTTGCCACGCTAGCACCTGACGGAGTGGGTTATGCCCAGGGGCCACGCGCCTTGGAGCCATGGCGCCTTCCTGAGGAGGAGGCGGCCGGGGCGCCGCCGGAGCTTCATCGCCCGCGTGGGGCGGGGTGCGGTGCAGCGGAACGGACGGCGCAGGAGAGCCCCCTGCGGCGCGGACGAGCTCGACGACGCGGTTGAGCCATTCTTCGTAGACGTCGTCGACGGGACAGTAGCGCAGGAGCTCATTTGCCGCGATGAGTGCATCCCGAGCCTCAATGGGCGTGCGGAGCGCGCGGGATGAAGAACCAGCTGGGGTGAGCGAGGGAGTTGCGGTGCGGCCGTCTTGCCGCACGGACGGATGCTGGGACGATGCTTGCTGCTTGTCCCCCGCCGGGCCGGTGGCGGCGTTGACGGCAGGTGACGGGGAACGGCGAGGAAGCCGGCCGACAGGGGCCGTCTGGGCGACGCGGGAAGCGAGTGCGGCCCGGCGCTCGGCGCGGGCCCGACGAGCGTCAGACATGGGCGTGATGGTCGGAGGAGAACGGGGTGGTGGAAGACGAATCCCGGCGCACCCCTACCTGGCGCGCCAAATGTCGGATTTCGGGTTCCGGCAGACCCTTGAGGTTCGAACACTGGGGTGCGCGCGGAGATTTCGCCTCCTACCTACCTGCACCCCTCCGCCTCATTAAGGTCTACGCTATGGAAAGAATAACACGGGGAACACGAGGTTTATACTGGTTCGGGCCACCGTTGTGGTGTAATACCCTACTCCAGTGTGTGGTGTGGTGGATTGCCTCTTGGGCTGATGATGATGAACAATACAAGGAAGAACAGCCTCGCGAGGGTCTGTTCTTGGCTGGGGGGGATGAACTGCTGGGAGGAGTTCAGTCACCCTTCCCTCTCTCTCTCTCTCTCTCTCTCTCTGATCCTTTGATCCTTCGATCCCTCTATCCCTCTGTCCTTCTATCCTTCTCTCCTCCCCCTCTTTTCTTCTTCTCTTCTCTCTTCTTCCTTCTTTTCCTTCTCCCTTTTTCCTTCTTTTCTCTTCTCGCGGGTGGCCGGTCCTATTTATAGAGGCCTTGGTCCTCTTCCCAAATATCGAGCGGGAAGGGAGCCAACAATGGCGGGCTAATTTGAAGGGGGACAGCTAGTATTAGCTATCCTGACAAAAGTAGTCTTCGCCTACGCAAAGCTCTGGTGATGATGCCGTCTTGGGCTCCACGATGACCTCCGTCTTGTAGTCCTCCTGGTCTTGGTCTCGTTGCACCGAAATGGCAACCTTTGCCTGATGCCTCGGTACTCTGCGGCTGCGCTTGCCCCGTTTGCACCAAAGAGGAAAGGAGGACACTGCGCGGGCTGGCACCCGCCTGGCGCCCTTGGTCATCATGGCTTGCGTCACGGGCACCTCGTGAGGTACCCCGCCTTGGTCTCTCCGCCTCCTCGTGAGCCAGCCTGACGAGGCCGTGCCTGAGGAAGCTCCGTGTCGTCCGCCCCACGAGGCTTGGCCCCTCGCGAGGGTCTTGGGTTTGTGTTGGTGAAGATGGGCCGCGCTGGGCCCCCTTTTGAGCCACACCGCAGGCCGCAGGCAGGCAAATCTGGGGACCCCCGTTCCCAGAACACCGACAACTTCCCGAGAATCTCACAACGTCATCTCGTCGATTTGTGTTGCAACCTTCCATTCTTCTTTCCAGACCCGATGAGACTGGATTTTTCTGACACCAACCAGATCTGAATCTCAGGCAGATATGGTGGTTGGAACATTTCCTAGGAACTATCATATTGGTCTCTCTGTAACCCGGTAAAGTGGATATCGTGGCCAACACACCCAGCCGGAAGACCTATTATTGTAGTATCTTGATTGAGTAAGTTGGCCACCTCCCCATAAGGATTTCATAGGATTTACTCCAGTAGTTATTCCTTATGGATTCCTGAGCTCCCGGAGTCCGACCTGCTACTTGATGTTCTAGATACCAAACCATTTCAATGAATGGGTTAGGCTAGCACATCAAGGAGAACATTAGAAGCAGAGTGCTAAGTGTCTCTCGGTCGATCATCCAGATTTTGATTCCTTTGCCTTGCTAAGGTGAAATCTGAGAAGGTGTTATCTTCCTTTGCATCTGCATCCTCCACCATTATTCATCATGGTAGTATGTTGTGTTGCCAGGATCCTTGACACGGATATTGGTAAAACTTGATGAATATGGAAATGCTCAAGTTCTTGAGAGCACGCGCAAGTACTAGGACATATCGTCGGCATTAATTGGGATCCGCTCTCAGTTTCTTAGATTATGCCATAACCTTTCTAACAGTGGAATCTCTCTCTACTGTTGAGTTTCTCCCTAGTTACTAGAATCATTCCCAGCATTTGCATTTTGTTCCTAGCTTGCACCGCCATTGTGCCATTCAACCTTGGACTACCCTTCTCGGTAATTTCTGGTCAGGATCACCTTCAAAAGTGGTCCTACCATGGGTCCCATCCATTTCCGATGATAAGCAAAACCATCCCTTGCGTTGTCTTCAACAAGGTGGTCCACATCAACCATTCCAGTCCGGGTATGCCATCCCTTTGTACTCCGCTAAACGATTGTTGGTGAATTGCCTCAGGGTGGTGTAGAGAATTTCTATGACCTCTGAATCAAAAGTAATTCTTTTTGCCACCTCAGGTAATGATTCTACGAGTCACCTCCTCCAACATGTTTCGTTGGGGCATCATGGCAACTCAACTCCTCGCTACGTTGACAACCGTTCACCACCATCTTAAGTGTGGAATTGTTGCCTACCTAGTGAACCTTCGTCATTCATTTCACTCCATTCCTTTGGATGTATGCTTCATGTCTCAGCTCGAGAGATGTTTCAATGTCTCATTCCATGAGTTGATCATTAGCTATTCAATCTTCGAGAAGATCGATCCTTCTAGAGTTTTTCCTCTTCCTCGTGTTGTCATGTTGGTTGGAGTTCTCAGAGCAAGACGTCGAGACAAAGATGGTGATTGAATGAACGTTCTCACGAAGTGCAACCTGGATCATGAAGATTGTGTTAGTCTGCGTCCCCCCTTCATCTTACCCTACGCTTGAATCTCGGGACGAGATTCTTATTTAATCGGGGTGAGCTGTCACATCCCTAGTTCTGGTAATACCTAGTGCTAGCATCTGGTGTTGCATCATGTTTACTTTCACAGAAAGTTGAAATGGGGATGACAGAACCCCCAGCACCCCCCTGAAACCAACTACGGTTTACTAAAATTATTTTCAATGAACCTGAAATGCCCTTATAAAATGTTCATCATCTTTGCCTTAGTCTAGAACCTCTGACAAAAATGGTGCACACTTTTCTAGGACAATAGAGGGTCACTGAACTAAATCATATAGTATTTGCATTTGGGCATTTAAATGCTATAAAATATTTCAAATGCTCAAATAATCATAAACTAAAATGTTTACTATTGGATATATTCTAAACAATAGCCATGATTAGTTTCATGGTTTTTGGAAATGCCCTGGCATTTTTAATAAAGTCTTAAACTAACAGCAAAATAGAAACAAAAGAATAATAGAAAGGAAGGAAACCTACCTAACTTACCCGGTGTAGCCCACCTGGCCCAGCACTGTGGCTGAGGCCCAGCCCAACTCCCCACCGTCTTCAACCTCTGCCAGTAGGCTGAGGCATGTCGACGCGCGCACGCCCGAGCTCCACCTCCTGCTTCCACCTGGGGCCCCGATACATCCCTCGTTGCCGCTCTGGACCCCTCTCTCCTCTAACTCACTCGCTGCTCTCCCTCCCCTCCTCTGTTTCTCTTACGCGCAGCCGTCGCCGCAGACGAGCACCGCCGTGGCCACAGCCACTGCCTCGCCTCGCCGATGCTCTCAGAGGCTCCGCCGCAACCTCTTCTCCCTCCTCGCCGAGCTACACGAGCCAGGACGGCCCCAAGACGACACATGTGGCCTTCTTCCCCAACCACGGCCGTCGGATGCCGCCGTCCAATTCACCATCTCCGCCGCCTCCCCGAGCACACCGAGCTGATCTGAGACCTCGTCGTGAGCCCCTGCTCCTGCCCCCCCCTCTCCATTTTTCCCCTCACGCGCCGTAGTCGTCGCCTCGTTTGCAACCGAATGCGTCGCCGCCCGCGCTCGTCTACGGTGATGCTCCGGTGACAATTTGGTCCCGGGCATGCGCCCATCGAACTCACCGCACCACGTAGACGGCGTAGGTGCTAAACGCACATCGCCATGGCCACCGCAACCACGTCCTCGCTCGCGCCCGAACTCCGGCGACCGCAACCGAGCTCGCCGCCGTTGACTTCGGCCACCCCAGGCCCGAAGACCACCACCATCCAACGCGCCATCGCGCCAGCTCTCCGTAGGGCCAAAGGGCGCACCGAACGGTGCACCGTAGGCGAAACCCGAGCCCCTCCAGTGTGCCTCCGCCGCGTTTTTGGTCGCCGCCGGCGTAACTCCGGTGATGCTGACGTGGCGCTGTCATTAGCCACTAATGACTGATACGTCTCCGTCGTATCTACTTTTCCAAACACTTTTTCCCTTGTTTTGGACTCTAACTTGTATGATTTGAATGGAACTAACCCGGACTGACGCTGTTTTCAGCAGAATTACCATGATGTTGTTTTATGTGCAGAAAACAAATATTCTCGGAATGACCTGAAACTCCACAAGAGGTCTTAGAAAAAATAATAAAAAATCCTCGCCAAATATGAAGACTAGGGGGCCCACACCCTTCTCACGAGGGTGGGGCACCCCCCCCCCTAGGGCGCGCCCCCCTACCTCGTGGGCCCCCTGGAGACCCTCCGACGCCAACTCCAACTCTATATATTTGCTTTCGGAAAGAAAAAAATAAGAGAGAAGAAATCATCGCGTTTTACGATACGGAGCCGCCGCCAAGCCCTAAAACCTCTCGAGAGGGCTGATCTGGAGTCCGTTCGGGGCTCCGAAGAGGGGGATTCGTCGCCGTCGTCATCATCAACCATCCTCCATCACCAATTTCATGATGCTCACCGCCATGCGTGAGTAATTGCATCGTAGGCTTGCTGGACGGTGATGGGTTGGATGAGATTTATCATGTAACCGAGTTAGTTTTGTTAGGGTTTGATCCCTAGTATCCATTATGTTCTGAGATTGATGTTGCTATGACTTTGCTATGCTTAATGCTTGTCACTAGGGCCCGAGTGCCATGATTTCAGATCTGAACCTATTATGTTTCCATGAATATATGTGAGTTCTTGATCCTATCTTGCAAGTCTATAGTCACCTACTATATGTTATGATCCGGCAACCCCGAAGTGACAATAATCGGGACCACTCCCGGTGATGATCATAGTTCGAGGAGTTCATGTATTCACTATGTGCTAATGCTTTGTTCCGGTTCTCTATTAAAAGGAGGCCTTAATATCCCTTAGTTTCCAATAGGACCCCGCTGCCACGGGAGGGTAGGACAAAAGATGTCATGCAAGTTATTTTCCATAAGCACGTATGACTATTTACGGAATACATGCCTACATTACATTGACGAATTGGAGCTAGTTCTGTGTCACCTTATGTTATGACTGTTACATGATGAACCGCATCCGGCATAATTATCCATCACTGATCCGGTGCCTACGAGTTTTCCATATACTGGTTTACGCTTATTTACTTTTCCGTTGCTATTGCTACAATCACTACAAAATACCAAAAATATTACTTTTGCTAGCTTTACTTTTGTTGCCGCTACCACCACTATCATATTACTTTGCTACTAAACAGTTTGCTGCAGATACTAAGTTTCCAGGTGTGGTTGAATTGACAACTCGGCTGCTAATACTTGAGAATATTCTTTGGCTCCCCTTGTGTCAAATCAATAAAGTTGGGTTGAATACTCTACCCTCGAAAGCTATTGCGATCCCCTATACTTGTGGGTTATCAAGACCTTTTTCTGGCACCGTTGCCGGGGAGCATAGCTCTATTCTTTGAGTCACTTGGGATTTATATTTGCTGGACACTATGAAGAACTTGAGAGATCCAAAAACCAAGATCTATCCCTCAACTACGAGGGGAGGTAAGGAATTGCCATCTAGCTCTGCACTTGATTCACCTTCTGTTATGAGTAAGTTTGCGACACCTACACCTGCTTCTGATATTCGTTCTGATATGTCGCATGTTATTGATGATGCCACTTCTACTATGCATGATACTTATGATGAAACTGCTTCTATGTCTGATACTACTATGCCCCTTAGTGAATTTCTTGATGAACAAATTGCTAGGGCTAGAGAAAGAGAAATTATTGAATCTGAATATGATGATGATAGTGATGATGAAAATATGCCTGTTATTCCTAAAGGTTATCTTTTTGATAAAGATGCTTCTTTAGCTATTTTAGCTTGCAGAGATAGATATGAGCTTAAGAGGTTATTAATTAAATGGAACAAAGAATCACTTAGAGATAGAATGAGACCTGACCCTGCTTTTGCTACTTCACCTATATGTGTTCCTGATAAAGATTATGGATTCTCTGTTGATCCTGATATAATTACTTTGGTTGAATCTGATCCATTTTATGGCTATGAATCTGAAACTGTTGTGGCACATCTTACTAAGTTAAATGATATAGCTGCCCTGTTCACTAATAATGAGAGATCACGTTACCTCTATTTACTCAAAATATTTCCGTTCTCATTAAAGGGTGATGCTAAGATATGGTTTAATTCTCTTGATCCTGGTTGTGTGCGTAGTCCCCAGGATATGATATATTACTTCTCTGCTAAATATTTCCCTGCTCATAAGAAACAAGCTGCTTTGAGGGAAATATACAACTTTGTGCAAATTAAAGAAGAGAGTCTCCCACAAGCTTGGGGGAGGCTTCTCAAGTTACTTAATGCTTTGCCTGATCATCCTCTTAAGAAACCTGAAATACTTGATATCTTTTATAATGGACTAACCGATGCTTCCAGAGATTACCTGGATAGTTGTGCTGGTTCTCTTTTCAGGGAAAGAACACCGGATGAAGATGAAATTCTATTGAATAATATGTTGACAAATGAAAATAATTGGGCGCCTCCTGAGCCATCTCCTGCTCCAATTACTTAGCCTATTCCTAAACCAACTCCAAAGAAGAGAGGTATTCTATTTCTCAGTCCCGAAGATATGCAAGAGGCAAAGAAATCTATGAAAGAAAAAGGTATTAAAGTTGAAGACGTTAAGAATTTTCCTCCTATTGAAGAAATACATGGTCTTAATTCACCACGTGTTGAAGAAACATATGATCTCAATTATTTATTCACTGAAGAACCTCCTGATCCCGATATCCCGACACAGGTAGTAAAGGTAAATTCTCTCTATAGATATGATAAAGCTGAAGTTCCTCCTACTAAAATTGCTAGTCAATGCTTGGGTGAGTTTGATAACTTTATGTATAAGCAAGACGACTTCAATGCTTATTTTGGTAGACAATTAAAAGAAAATGCTTATATGATTAGACGCTTGGGTGATTATATGGCTGATATTAAAGGTGAACTTAAACTTGTTAGCAAACATGCTTCTATGGTTACCACTCAAGTAGAACAAGTACTTAAAGCTCAAAAAGAAGTGCTTGATGAAATGAATAATAAGAAAAATGATTATGTTGTTAGAGTGGCTACTAGAACTGGTAGAATGACTCAGGAACCTTTGTATCCTGAAGGCCACCCTAAGAGAATCGAGCAAGATTCTCAAAGAAATAATATTGATGTTCCTAGTTCTTCTAAAAAGAAGAAGAAGAAAAATGATAGAACTGTGCAAACTTCTAGTGAACCTATGGCTGAACCACATGATAATCCAAATGATATATCTATGTCTGATGCTGAAACACAATCTGGTAATGAACATGAACCTAGTAAAAATATTAATGATGATGTTCATGATGATGCTCAACCTAGTAATGATAATGATGTACAAATTGAACCTGTTGTTGATCTTGATAACCCACAATCAAAGAATCAACGTTATGATAAAAGAGACTTTTTTGCTAGGAAACATGGTAAAGAAAGGGAACCTTGGGTTCAGAAACCCATGCCTTTTCCTCCAAAACCATCCAAGAAAAAGGATGATGAGGATTTTGAGCGCTTTGCTGAAATGATTAGGCCTATCTTTTTGCGTATGAGATTAACTAATGTGCTCAAAAAAAATCCTTATGCTAAATATATGAAAGATATCATTACTAATAAAAGAAAGATACTAGAAGCTGAGATTTCCACCATGCTTGCTAATTATACTTTTAAGGGTGGAATACCAAAGAAACTTGGAGACCCCGGAGTACCTACTATACCTTGCTCCATTAAAAGAAATTATATTAAAACTGCTTTATGTGATCTTGGAGCCGGTGTTAGTGTTATGCCTCTCTCTTTATATCGTAGACTTGACATGAATAAGTTGACACCTACTGAAATATCTTTGCAAATGGCTGATAAATCAACTGTTATACATGTCGGTATTTGTGAGGATGTGCCCGTTGTGGTTGCAAACGTTACTATTTTAACGGACTTTGTTATTCTTGATATTCCCAAGGATGATATTATCCTATTGTCAAGAATAAATATGATATTCTTATTATTAGGGATGTGCATATCCCCATTGAGGTAACATAGTGTTATTCGAAATTTCTCCGGTTCCATGTTATTCGGAATGATTTTGTTAACAAGACTTGATCAACCTTGTTATTGGATTCCTTTTGATGAGCATGAGATGGATGAAACTAGAAGCACAAACTTCTGTACCCCACTTTTTACTTTCTGTCATTTATATTAAATAAAGTAAAAATAGTATTTTCTGTCTGTTTCCTTACTTATCCGTGCAATATAAAAATATCCCAAAAATAAAAGTCCTCAGAATGCCATGCCAATTTAATATGATTTTTTCGGGAATATTTGAGGATTTACTGTGCAAAAATTACCGCGGGAGGAGCTGCCACCTGGCCACGAGGGTGGTGGGTGCCCCCCTATAGGGCGCGCCCCCCTGCCTCGTGGGCCCATGGTGGCCCTCCTCCATTTATCCCAGCACCCATCTTCTTCCTCTATCTCACACAAACCCGAAAAACCAACTCAAGCACGAGTTCCAGCCACTTTTGCTGTGATTTTCGATCTCCTTGCTCAAAGCACCTCTCTCAAAACTGCTTGGGGAGATTGTTCCTTGCTATGTGACTCCTCCATTGGTCCAATTAGTTTTTGTTCTAGTGCTTTATTCTTTGCAAATTTGTGTTGCATAGGTGACCATGTTCTTGAGCTTGCATGTCAAATTTATATGGTTCCAAGTAGTTCTAATGCTTGACATAGACTCTAGGCACTTGTAGGAGTAGTTGCTATCAGTTTTATTGAGTTTGGTTTACTTTTATTTTGAAGTTACTAAAAAAATTCAGAATTTTTCAGAGAAAAACAATATGTTTAGGAAGATGTTCCAAGGTGGTTCCTCTAAGAAGCAAGGACCCAGGATTGCTATGCGCGATGCTGACGAGGATCCACCAAGAGACGCTCCGGTACGGCCTTGTGAATGGTCATCAGAAAATTTTATGGACCGTGCGGGAATTAAAGAAGAATTCAAATCATATTTGCGCAATGCCAGTCTTGAGGATTTTGAGGCTAACAAATGCCCCCAATATCATGATCTCACAAGTTCATTTGTGAGGAGGTTTGAGTATTCATCTTCGCGTAATTCTCCTTCAGTCATGTTTGATCTTTATGAAAAATCTTACACCGTGGACCTAGAGGATTTCACTTCTGCTTGCGAACTTCCATCATGGGGCAGTATTAGGGATCCCCCTAAATCTGAATTTAGAAACATTCTTGCTAGTATAATTGTGGGGGAATCCAGAGACATAACGCAGGCTACCATAGGGAGCATTCACTTTCCTGCTATACATTATTTTGCTCTTTTCATCGGTAGATACATAAGTGCTAAGGATGAAGCATGTCACATGTGTGTCCCTGATCTTAGCATTCTTAGGAGTGTTGTGTTAGGAGACCAATCTTATCATATGGGAGCCATTATAGCTCGTAGGTTGCATCATAATAGACATAATGGAGATTTCTTTGGAGGAATTTATGGAACCCGCTTAGCTCATTTTCTTGAAATAGACATTCATGAGGGTGATATGGAGTTGCCTCCTGCATATTTAGATTATAACTCTATGGCTTCGCACCAGTTTGTCGAGAGGCCTGAATCACCTCTCTTATATCGCTTAATTTTTTATAAACGACGTGTTTTCCGTATTACTCTCCCTGCTCTTGCCTTCTTTGATTCACAAACAAAAGGAAGATATGTTATTACCAGAGAGGAGGCAGAAGAGTACGAGAGGAGAGTGGAGACAGCCCGACTCCACGCTGCAGCTCAGCAGGCGATAACCGCTGCACATCAGTATGATCCCAATTATCCTTCATCATCACAGTACGACCCCAACAACTATTATTATGGATATCCGCCAGGCCAGCCGTGGCCATAGACCAACTTAGGCCAAAATCCTAAGCTTGGGGGAGTACATATTTCTCACCGACATTACATTTATGTTCACACACACTCATTGCTAGATGTCGGTGCTCCTACTTTTTCACTGTAGTATCCATGCTAGTTTATTTTCTTTTTCCTGCTTTCTTCTTGTGTGTTTAGTAAACCTTAAGAAAACCAAAAAAATTAGTAGTAGTTTATTTTTCTGCTGCAGTAGTAATAATTAAAAAGAAAACCCAAAAATATTTTTCGTCCTTCTTTTGCTTGTTGGGAGCTTTCCCGTGTAAATAGTTTTATTTCTTTTCTTTTCTTTGGGGGTCAGTAGGAGAAGACCATAATTAAATTGTTGAAGTGGCTCTTATATGCATTATTATTGAATTAACCAAAGATCCCATATTGCTTTGTCTTCTCTTGTTTATTGAATGCTCGCTGATTCCAGCTTAGTCCAATACACGTGCACTCTTATTATTATTCACACCGTTCGGTCGTGCAAGTGAAAGGCAATTATGATGATATATGATGGACTGACTGAGATGAGAAAAGCTGGTATGAACTCGACCTCTTTTGTTTTTGTAAATATGATGAGTCCCGCGTTCTTGATTCAGCTTATTATGAATAAACATGTTTGCAATGACAATTAGAGATCATAGTTGCTTGTGCCATTCTTGATTAGCTATGAGTTATAATGGTTTACCTTGTGTGCCAACATGTTGTTGAGATGATTATGATGTGGTATGATGGGGTGGTATCCTCCTTTGAATGATTTAAGTGACTTGACTTGGCACATGTTCACGCATGTAGTTGAAACAAAATCAACATAGCCTTCACGATATTTATGTTCATGGTGGATTATATCCTACTCATGCTTGCATCCAATGTTTATTAATTTTAATGCATGTACATGGCTGTTGTCGCTCTCTAGTTGGCCGCTTCCCAGTCTTTTGCTAGCCTTCACCTGTACTAAGCGGGAATACTGCTTGTGCATCCAATCCCTTAAACCCCAAAGTTATTCCAGATGAGTCCACCACACCTTCCTATATGCGGTATCTACCTGCCGTTCCAAGTAAATTTGTATGTGCCAAACTCTAAACCTTCAAATAAACATTCTATTTTGTATGCTCGAATAGCTCGTGTATCAACAAAGGTTGTCCTTATCTTCCGTGTTAGGTGGGTTATTCTCAAGAGGAGTGGACTCCGCTCCTCACACACGAGAAAATGGCTGGTCACCGGGATGCCCAGTCCCATGCTTTATGCAAACTAAATCAAAATTAATTGCAAACAAAACTCCCCCTGGGACCTGATGTATGTTGGAGGCACTCGTTGTTTCGAGCAAGCCATGGATTGATGCTTGTTGGTGGAGGGGGAGTATAAACTTTACCATTCTGTTTGGGAACCGCCTATAATGTGTTTAGCATGGAAGATATCGCCATCTCTTAGTTGTTACGTTGACAATAAAAGTATACCGCTCAAAATACAATTTATCTCTATTTCAAAACCGAGCTCTGGCACCTCTACAAATCCATGCTTCCCTCTGCGAAGGGCCTATCCATTTACTTTTATGTTGAGTCATCACCCTCTTATTAAAAAGCACTAGCTGGAGAGCACATCCGTCATTTGAATTCATCACTGTTAATTTATATTGGGTGTGACTATGATTGGATCTCTTTTACCATGAATTACAATGTCTAGTCAGTCCTTGATCTTTAAAGGTGCTCTGCATTTATGTTTTGCGGTCACAGAAAGGGCTAGCGAGATACCATCTTATTATATCATATTATGATTGTTTTGAAAAAGTGTTGTCATCCGAGATTTATTATTATGACTTGCTAGTTGATTATGCTATTGATACGAGTAATTGTGAGACCTGAGAATTATTGCAAATGTGGTTAGTTATGATCTATGCTGAAAACTTGAATGCTGGCTTGACATAGTTACAACAACAAGAGCAAACAGAGTTTGTAAAAGTTTTTCTTTCTTTCTTCCAGTTTGTCAACTGAATTGCTTGAGGACAAGCAAGGGTTTAAGCTTGGGGGAGTTGATACGTATCCGTCGTATCTACTTTTCCAAACACTTTTGCCCTTGTTTTGGACTCTAACTTGTATGATTTGAATGGAACTAACTCGGACTGACGCTGTTTTCAGCAGAATTACCATGATGTTGTTTTATGTGCAGAAAACAAATATTCTCGGAATGACCTGAAACTCCACGGGAGGTCTTAGAAAAAATAACAAAAAATCCTCGCCAAATATGAAGACCAGGGGGCCCACACCCTTCTCACGAGGGTGGGGGGCGCCCCCCCTCCTAGGGCGCACCCCCTACCTCGTGGGCCCCTGGAGACCCTCCAACGCCAACTCCAACTCTATATATTTGCTTTCGGAGAGAGAAAAATAAGAGAGAAGAAATCATCGCGTTTTACGATACGGAGCCGCCGCCAAGCCCTAAAACCTCTCGGGAGGGCTAATCTGGAGTCTGTTCGGGGCTCCGGAGAGGGGGATTCATCGTCGTCGTCATCATCAACCATCCTCCATCACCAATTTCATGATGCTCACCACCGTGCGTGAGTAATTGCATCGTAGGCTTGCTGGACGGTGATGGGTTGGATGAGATTTATCATGTAATCGAGTTAGTTTTGTTAGGGTTTGATCCCTAGTATCCATTATGTTCTGAGATTGATGTTGCTATGACTTTGCTATGCTTAATGCTTGTCACTAGGGCCCGAGTGCCATGATTTCAGATCTGAACCTATTATGTTTCCATGAATATATGTGAGTTCTTGATCCTATCTTGCAAGTCTATAGTCACCTACTATGTGTTATGATCCGGCAACCCCGAAGTGACAATAATCGGGACCACTCCCGGTGATGACCATAGTTTGAGGAGTTCATGTATTCACTATGTGCTAATTATTTGTTCCGGTTCTCTATTAAAAGCAGGCCTTAATATCTCTTAGTTTCCAATAGGACCCCGCTGCCACGGGAAGGTAGGACAAAAGATGTCATGCAAGTTCTTTTCCATAATCACGTATGACTATTTACGGAATACATGCCTACATTACATTGACGAATTGGAGCTAGTTCTGTGTCACCTTATGTTATGACTGTTACATGATGAACCGCATCTGGCATAATTATCCATCACTGATCTGGTGCCTACGAGTTCTCCATATATTGGTTTACGCTTATTTACTTTTCCGTTGCTACTGCTACAATCACTACAAAATACCAAAAATATTACTTTTGTTGTCTTTACTTTTGTTGTCGCTACCACCACTATCATATTACTTTGCTACTAAACACTTTGTTGCAGATACTAAGTTTCCAGGTGTGGTTGAATTGACAACTCAGCTGCTAATACTTGAGAATATTCTTTGGCTCCCCTTGTGTCGAATCAATAAATTTGGGTTGAATACTCTACCCTCGAAAGCTGTTACGATCCCCTATACTTGTGGGTTATCAATGACCCAACTAACTAACCCCCTCTCTCACTGACTATGGGCCCCACACCTTAATTAACCCCGGGATTTATTCCCTGTTTAGTTTAGGTTAATATAGCTGGCCCCACATGTCATTTTGACCATGCCACGTCAATGTTGACCCGAACCCACTGGTCAGCCTTTGTCCCTTCCCTATTACACTGACCTGCGGGACCCACTGGCCAGGTTTGACCTGGACCGTCCCAGTTGACCTGCTGACATCAGCCTTGCGCAATGCTGACGCAGTAAAGCATTATCTGGATTTAAGTTTATTCAGGAAATTCTAGAAAATGCTATAAACTTCAAAAAATCATAGAAATTAATCTGTAACTCCAAATGAAAAGATCTATATATGAAAAATGATCAGAAAAATCCAATCTATCCATCTGTACTCGTTTCATGCATGTTTGAGCAACTTAACCTTGCTGTTCATATCAAAACATGATAATGCACTTTATGAATTCATAGTTTGAGTTTGAATTTGAATCTTTGGTTCAAATAAGCTCAAACCCTTCTGTTCTTAGCTGCATTAGCTCAAATCACATCATATTGCCATGTCATAATCATGCATCAAAATTGTTGCATTGCATTGATTGTGTTCTTCCTTGTTTGCCGGTGTTTATTCCCTCTCGATAGACGTGGTTCCAACGATGTGATCGACGACACCGATGAAGAACTATATTATCTTCAGAAGTGACAGGCAAGCAAAACCCCCTTGTTCATTTCGATACAATCCCACTCTCTCGCTCCTGCTCACTTTTACTGCAATAGGACAACAATGATTCAACTGTTACATGCTGCGGTAGTTGAACCCCTTTCCTCTGCATGACCTGTCATTGCCACAGTAAATAGATGAAACCCACTAGCATGAGTAGGAGTTGTTTGAGCCCTGATGTGCCTACTCATTCATGCTTGTTGTCACGCCTGCTACTGCTTAGAGTTGAGTCAGGTCTGATTCATCGGGGATGAATTGGAAAGTTGTGAACATGTCCTACTGTTGAGAGCTAAGTGTGTGAACACGATTTGGTAAAGGTAGCGGTGAGAGGCCATGTAGGAGTACATGGTGGGTTGTCTCATTGTAGCCATCCTCAGGAACTAAGTTATGTGTTTGTGATCCATGAACAGTTACTACCACACATTGGGTTCCGGTAACTCGACCCCTCTCGACTTATCAATCAACTCGATCTCTGTCCAGGAGTTGCAACTAGTTTCTGGTGTTTGCAGGTAGTGTTAGTAGTCTACCATGTGGCACCCGGTACAGGTGGGCTTGGGACAGACTAGGCACAGTGGCACGGTGTACCAAGTGGCACCCGGATGATGGGCTTGGGAACCCTGCTCACATCGTTTGGGGCCGTGAGCGACACCCCGGCCGGATCTCCTTGCGGATGGAACCCAAATAGGCGATAAACCTGGACTAGAGACTTGTGTGGTTAGTCAGGTCGTGGCCGACTCCCTCGCCAGGCTTCCGCTTGAAGGTTGCCGAGATACACGACATGTACATGGTGGTAAGTGGCGAGAGCGTGTGTGAAGAAGTACACCCATGCAGGGTTATAAATGATCTATTCGAATAGCCGTGTCTGCGGTAAAGGACTTTTGGGTTGCCTGTACAGTTCATAGACAAGTGAAAGTGGATACTCTAAAATGCGCAAGATAAGCGTGAGTGCTATGGATGGCCTCCTCGTAGGAAGACGGGAGCGGATCCATAGTGGTGTATTGATATGGTGAATATATGGACTCGTGTGCGCCACCTCAAAAGAGTTACTTGCAGTCGTAGGTCAGGATAGCCACCGAGTCAAAGCTGGCTTGCTGCAGTTAAACTCCACCACCCCTTTGTTGATACTGATGCATATGTAGATAGTTCTGATGTAAGTCTTGCTGGGTACATTTGTACTCACGTTTGCTTAATTTATGTTTTGCAGAGAGACTCCAGTCTCGCTAGTAGTTCCACCTGGACTTCGATGTTTAGCTTGATACCTCAGCTACGATCTTGTGCCCTCGGCAGGATCTGGTAGATAGTCAAGCTTCTCAGTCATTTTCATTTGTAGATGTCTATACTCAGACATGTTAAGCTTCCGCATGTTCTTTGACTTGTATGCGCTGAATGTTGGGTCATGAGACCCATGTTTGTATTATCTGGCTCTTCGGAGCCTAATGAATAAATACTTGAGTCATAGAGTTATGTTGTGATGCCATGTTGTATTTACACATATCGAGCATATTGTGTGTATGATTGAAATGCTTGGTATGTGTGGGATCCGACAACCTAGTTGTTTATCCTTGGTAGTCTCTCTTATGTGGAAATGTAGTCTTGTGCTTCCATGAGCCATAGTAGTCCGCTACAGCCCGGTTCACCGAAGTCCTGCTAGCCCAGCACTACTGCTCCGGAACACTTGACTGGTCGGCATGTGATTCACTTCGTTCCTGTGTCTATCCCTTCGGGGAAATGTCACGTGGTGACATCCGGAGTCCTGCTAGCCTGCTACAGCCCGGTTCACCGGAGTCCTGTTAGCCCAGTGCTATAGCCCGGATTCGCACACTGCTGACCGACATGCTCGATGTTGATTCATGTATGCCTGTCCCCGTAAGTTAGTGCCACTTTGGGTTCAAGACTAGTCATGTCGGCCTGGGTTATCTGTCATATGGATGCTAGTGACACTATCATATACGTGAGCCAAAAGGCGCAAAGGGTCCCGGGCCATGGTAAGGCGACTCCCGTGGGGATACCGTGCGTGAGGCCGCAAAGTGATATGAGGTGTTACAGGTTATATCAGTGTGACTTAGAATCGGGGTCCTGACATTGATGCCCAATATATAAGCAGCTTCACCGAGGTCTTTCATTGAAAAATTCTTATTCAAGTACCCTTTTATGCTTTCTAGAAAATTCTACATCATTTCCGATCAACAATATGCCATTCATATATACTTATCAGAAAGGTTGTAGCACTCCCACTCACTTTCTTGTAAATACAGGCTTCTCCAAAAGTCTGTATAAAACCACATGCTTTGATCACACTATCAAAGCGTGTATTCCAACTCTGAGAGGCTTGCACCAGTCCATAAATGGATCATTGGAGCTTTCTCACTTTGTCAGCACCTTTAGGATCAACAAAACCTTCTGGTTGCATCATATACAACTCTTCTTCAATAAATCCATTAAGGAATACAGTTTTGACATCCATTTGCCAGATTTCATAAAATGCGGCAACTGCTAACATGATTCAGATAGACTTTTAAGCATCAATACAAGTGAGAAAATCTCATCGTAGTCAACACTTTGAACTTGTCGAAAACCTTTTGCGACAATTTGAGCTTTGTAGATAGTAACACTACCATCAGCGTCCGTCTTCCTCTTGAAGATCCATTTATTCTCAATGGCTCGCCGATCATCGGGCAAGTCAATCAAAGTCCATACTTTGTTCTCATACATGGATCCCATCTCAGATTTCATGGCCTCAAGCCAATTTGCGGAATCTAGGCTCATCATCGCTTCCTCATAGATCGTAGGTTCGTCATGGTCAAGTAACATGACCTCCAGAATAGGATTACCGTACCACCCTAGTGCGGATCGTACTCTGGTTGACCTACGAGGTTCGGTAGTAACTTGATCTGAAGTTTCATGATCATCATCATTAACTTCCTCACTAATTGGTGTAGGCATCCCTGGAACTGATTTCTGTGATGAACCCTTTTCCAATTCGGGAGAAGGTACAATTACCTCATCAAGTTCTACTTTCCTCCCACTCACTTCTTTCGAAAGAAACTCCTTCTCTAAAAAGGATCCATTCTTAGCAACAAATATCTTGCCTTCAGATCTGTGATAGAAGGTGTACACAACAGTTTCTTTTGGGTATCCTATGAAGACACACTTTTCCGATTTTGGTTCGAGCTTATCAGTTTGAAACTTCTTCACATAAGCATCGCAACCCCAAACTTTAAGAAATGACATCTTTGGTTTCTTGCCAAACTATAGTTCATATGGTGTCGTCTCAATGGATTTAGATGGTGCCCTATTTAACGTGAATGCAGCTGTCTCTAATGCATAACCCCAAAACGATAGTGGTAAATCGGTAAGAGACATCATAGATAGCACCATATCTAATAAAGTACGGTTATGACGTTCGAGCACACCATTACGTTGTGGTGTTCCAGGTGGCGTGAGTTGCGAAACTATTCGACATTGTTTCAACTGAAGGCCAGACTCGTAACTCAAATATTTCATCTCCGCGATCAGATCGTAGAAACTTTATTTTCTTGTTACGATGATTCTCCACTTCACTCTGAAATTATTTGAACTTTTCAAACGTTTTAGACTTGTGTTTATTATGTAGATATACTCATATCTACTCAAATCATCTGTGAAGGTCAGAAAATAATGATACCCGCTGCGAGCCTCAACACTCATCGGACCGCATACATCGGTATCTATTATTTCCAATAAGTTAGTGCCTCGCTCCATTGTTTCGGAGAACGGAGTCTTAGTCATCTTGCCCATGAGGCATGGTTCGCAAGCATCAAATGATTCATAATCAAGTGATTCCAAAAGTCCATCCGCATGGAGTTTCTTCGTGCGCTTTACACCAATATGACCTAAATGGCAGTGCCACAAGTATGTTGCACTATCATTATCAACTTTGCATCTTTTGGCATCAATATTATGAATATGTGTATCACTACGATCGAGATTCAATAAACCATTTATATTAAGTGTATGACCATAGAAGGGTTTATTCATGTAAACAGAACAACAATTATTCTTTGACTTAAATGAATAATCGTATTGCAATAAACATGATCCAATCATGTTCATGCTCAATGAAAATACCAAATAACATTTATTTTAGGTTCAACAGTAATCCCGAAGGTAAAAGGAGTGTGCAATGGTGATCTTATTAACCTTGGAATCATTTCCAACACACATCGTCACCTTGCCCTTAACTAGTCTCTGTTCATTTCGCAACTCCTGTTTCGAGTTACTAATTGTAAGTGCATCTAGTGCCCCTTAGTGATTTTGGTGTATTGAAGACTTATAGGTTAAGGGACTGATGTGTTTGTGAGTGTACACAGGTCTATAAGTCTATGAGGAGTATGATATTTACAAAGAAAGTCGACCCCTAAAAATCAAGTTCTTCGACTGAAGACTTTGGATTTCTGAAGACTTTGAAAGTGAAGAAATTGGTGTGACTGTGAAGACTTGGTATTCATTCGAGGAACATGAAGCGTGAAGACTTTTCTTTTCGTAGTTTCATTTTCTCTTTCTTGAGTCATAGGAAACACTGTACTGTTAAAGGGGGTCGAGGAAATACTAAGGAAAAGTTTCCAAGTGATTCTCAACTCAAAATCCTACACCTACCAATCCCTTCGAGTGAAGCCATTGGAAATCTCAGGCAGTTCAGTCAATTTCTTCAGTCACATAGACGAAGTTCTTCTGGTCTCTGAAGAATTTGTTCTAACTGAGGAGTTAGGAATTCGCCAGTGCGGATTGCCTACAACTGAGGAACATGATAGCCCTGAGGAATTTGATAGTCAAATTTCCGACCGTTGCTGTGCTACGCGCCAGCTGTCCCAAAATACGTTCCCACCTAACGGTCATATCATTGAAGGGCATTTATCTCTTATCATGTCAGGCTGCTCCCTAGGCTATAAATAGCCGCCCCCTACAACCACTAGCTGGTTGGCTGCTCCGAGAGAAACTGACACTTGTCATTTGAGAGCTTCCCATCCTCCGAGGAATTTGAGCGAAAATCATCAAGTGAGGAAAACCCAAACCCAAACACCTACAAACCCAAAGTGATTGAGCATCATTGAAGAGATTGATCCTACGTGGATCCGACGCTTGTTACCTTTGAAGATAGTGCATCTTCCAAATGGTTAGGCATCATGGTCTAGAGCATCCAAGAGGAAATTGTGGATCACCGAGTGACCGGGTCTGTGAAGGTTTGGAAGTCACCTGAAGACTTACCACGAGTGATTGGGCGAGGTCTGTGTGACCTTAGCTCAAGGGGAAAACGTTGAGGACTAAGTGTCCTGAACTGCGTGTTCAGGACTGGGTGTCCGGGACTGTGTTTCCTCAGGTTTGAATACCTAGCCGCCCTAACCAAACATACAACTATCATAGCAGTTGGAACTAGTCTACCAAATCATTGTCTTCACCAAGCTTACTGGTTGTATTTCCTCAACCCTTCCATTTCCTCATTACCGTGTTGTGTGCTTGTTCATATCTGTTTGAAGACTTTGAGTCAAGACTTTCTCAATTTCCTCAGTTCAATTTCTTCAGTCTGTTTGTCTTCATCCTGTTTTATCATGTGTTTACGCTTTCTGTACTCTGTGCTTGTTTTCATTTCATCATGAAGACCATGCTTATGTTCTGTTATGTTTACATCTAGGTACTTATTCCACTGCAAGTAGTTCTTCTCTTAGGAATTTCCTCACCCTGAAATTCCTCAGTGAAGAATTCATAAAAATCACCTATTCACCCCCACACCTCTAGTCGACTTAACGCACTTTTAATTGGTATGAGAGCAAGGTAATCCCTTGTTCTGTGTGATTTTGGTTTAACCGCCTGGAGTTTTAGTTATGTCGATGCTACCTCTTGAGCACTGCATTGGTTTTCCCTTGAAGAGGAAAGGGTGATGCAGTAAAGCAGCGTAAGTATTTCCCTCAGTTTTTGAGAACCAAGGTATCAATCCAGTAGGAGACCACGCGCGAGTCACCTCGTACCTACACAAACAAATAAGAACCTCGCAACCAACTGGATAAAGGGGTTGTCAATCCCTTCACGACCACTTGCAAGAGTGAGATCTGATAGAGATGATAATAATAATAAGATAAATATTTTTGGTATTTTTATGATATAGATTGAAAGTAAAGATTGCAAAATAAAATAGATTGGAAACTTGTGTGATGGAAAATAGACCCAGGGGCCATAGGTTTCACTAGTGGCTTCTCTCAAGATAGCATAAGTATTACCGTGGGTCAACAAATTACTGTCGAGCAATTGATAGAAAAGCGAATAATTATGAGAATATCAAGGTATGATCATATATATAGGCATCACGTCTGAGACAAGTAGACTGAAACGATTCCGCATCTACTACTATTACTCCACACATCGACCGGTATCCAGCATGCATCTAGAGTATTAAGTTCATAAGAACAGAGTAATGCCTTAAGCAAGATGACATGAAGTAGAGGGATAAACTCATGCAATATGATGTAAACCCCATCTTTTTATCCTCGATGGCAGCAATACAATACGTGTCATTTCCCTTTCTGTCACTGGGATCGAGCGCCGCAAGATTGAACCCAAAGCTAAGCACTTCTCCCATTGCAAGAAAGATCAATCTAGTAGGCCAAACCAAACTAATAATTCGAAGAGACTTGCAAAGATAAACCAATCATACATAAAAGAATTCAGAGAAGATTCAAATATTGTTCATATATAGACTTGATCATGAGCCCACAATTCATCGGATCTTGACAAACACACCGCAAAACAAGGTTACATCGAATAGATCTCCAAGAGAATCGAGGAGAACTTTGTATTGATATCCAAAGAGAGAGAAGAAGCCATCTAGCTACTAGCTATGGACCCGAAGGTCTGAGGTAAACTACTCGCACATCATCAGAGGGGCCATGGAGTTGATGTAGAGGCCCTCCGTGATCAATGCCCCCTCCGGCGGAGCTCCGGAAAAGGCCCCAAGATGGGATCTCTTGGGTACAGAAGGTTGCGGCGGTGGAAATAGGGTTTCGTGGTGCTCCTGGATGTTTTCGGGGTATGTCAATATATATATAGGAGGAAGAAGTAGGTCGGTGGAGCAACGAGGGGGGAGGGCGCGCCCAAGGGGGTAGGCGTGCCCCCCTGCCTCGTGGTCGCCTCGTTTGTTTCTTGACGTCCACTCCAAGTCCTCTCGATCACGTTTGTTCCAAAAATCACGTTCCCGAAGGTCTCATTCCGTTTGGACTCCGTTTGATATTCCTTTTCTACGAAATACTGAAATAGGCAAAAAAATTGCAATTTGGGATGGGCCTCCGATTAATAGGTTAGTCCCAAAAATAATATAAAAGTGTAAAATAAAGCCCATTAACATCCAAAACATATAATATAATAGCATGGAACAATAAACATTATAGATAAGTTGGAGACGTATCCAGCATCCCCAAGCTTAATTCCTGCTCGTCCTCGAGTAGGTAAATGATAAAAACAGAATTTTTGATGTGGAATGCTTTCTAGAATATTCTTCAATGTATTTCTCTCTATTGTGGCATGAATGTTCAGATCCAAAAGATTCAAGATAAAAGTTTATTGTTGACATAAAAATAGTAATACTCCAAGTATGTTAATCAAGCAATTATGTCTTATCAAAATACCATAGCCAAAGAAAACTTATCCCTACAAAGTCATATAGTTTGGCCATGCTTCATTTTCGTCACACAAAATGCTCTCGTCATGCACAACCCCGATGACAAGCCAAGCAATTGTTTCATACTTAGCCTTTTCAAACTCTTTCAACTTTCACGCAATATATGAGCGTGAGCCATGGACATAGCACTATGGGTGGAATAGAATACGATGATTGAGGTTGTGTGAGAAGACAAAAAGGGAGAAGGTCTCACATTGACGCGGCTAATCAATCGGCTATGGAGATGCCCACCGATTGATGTCAATGCAAGGAGTAGGGATTTCCATGGAACGGATGCACTAGATCTATAAATATGTGAAAGCTCATCAAAGAAACTAAGTGGGTGTGCATCCAACTCTCTTGCTCCCGAAGACCTGGGGCATTTGAGGAAGCCCATCATTGGAATATACAAGCCAAGTTCTATAATGAAAAATTCCCACTAGTATATGAAAGTGACAAAATAAGAGACTCTCTATCATGAAGATCATGGTGCTACTTTGAAGCACAAGTGTGGAAAAAGGATAGTAACATTGCCCCTTCTCTCCTTTTCTCTCATTTATATTTTGTTGGGCCTTCTTTTTTTTCTTTTGGCCTCTTTTCTACATTTTATTATTTTTCGTCCAGAGTCTCATCCCGACTTGTGGGGGGATCATAGTCTCCGTCATCCTTTCCTCACATGGGACAATGCTCTAGTGATGATCATCACATTTTTATTTTCTTAAATGTAGCGACCCGACCTCAAACGGTCAAGTCTCTGTGCTTCAGTGTCATCCTTGGATCGGTAATGCTGACACACACAGTACTCGAAGGATTTATAACAGAGTAGCAATCACA
Source organism: Triticum urartu (assembly GCF_056163025.1). Classification (NCBI taxonomy): domain Eukaryota; kingdom Viridiplantae; phylum Streptophyta; class Magnoliopsida; order Poales; family Poaceae; genus Triticum; species Triticum urartu. Next base: position 114,287,693 of record NC_141873.1, read on the forward strand.
CACTTATTACATCGAATGTCTCAAAAGAGAACTTATTACAATAAATATGGCTTAAGGCCATCTAATACGATAACAGCGGAAGGCTTGGAAGATAAAATGAGTCCATCAACTCCAACGGCATAGCTGAGCTACACGGCAACGACCTACCGAACCTTACTCCTCGTCTGAAAAGTCTGCAACATAATACGTTGCAGCCCGAAAATGGGTCAGCACATGGAATATGCTGGCAATATAACACAGTAGAGCAAGAACTGAATAATGCTATCACTACATGCATATTTGGCTGGTGGAAAGGCTCTATGGTTATAGTTTTGCAAAAAGCCAATTTTTCGCTGCAACAAAGGAATAGATTGTATTTAACTAGCATGGTAGTTGAAACATCATTGAGAAGGTTCCTCCAACTCAATCCCAATTAAAAGTAATTATCAACCCAACAATATTAAATTAGTGTGATGAGATACATGTGATAATCCAAGTACTAGATACTCAAGATGTCCATAACCAGGGACACGGCTAATTATGATTAGTTTGCACACTCTGCAGAGGTTTGCGCACTTTTCCCCACAAGACTCGATCTCCTCCGTTGGATTTCTCGCACTACATGGTGTTTGAGAAACGGATGACCGAGACACAGTCTTTCAGAAGAATTAACTCTAACCCGAGGTAGACAGTACCAACCTACATCCCCTACATCTGCTAGCCTACCACTGGAAGAGGTCATGCAACTTACTCAACTATGCTAGAGCCCATAATAGCTTGTGGCTGCACACGGAAGTTTCTAGCATGAAATGTCTCAGTTCCCTTTGAGCCTGGGTGGCGGACCTTAGGATTATCACACGGGTCCTCCGGGATATCCTAGGACAACACTGGATTCTCCAGGTGCCCGACAAGCAATCCACCCAGATGTGTATTAAAGTTGCCACCTTAAATTGAACCGTTAGTTAACAATCTCGCGTTTGTCATGGATTCACTCACCCATACCATGTCTACGAGCTTAGCATAGCAATATAAGAAAAACGTAGAAGTAACTCCCAAGGGTTTGATAATAACAAGCAATAGGTTCTACCTCATCAACTACTTCCCAAACCCACATGTTATATCTCAACCTACTCATGCAATGTTTGACGATTGGAACTAATGCATAGAAACTGGGTGATAAAGGGGTATGATCAAGGTGTTACTTGCCTTTCTGATGATCCGCAAAACCTAGAGACTCATAGTAGCACGCTTCGCACTCCAGGTGTTCTATCGCAAACAAGCAATAGCATACATAAGAAATCAAGCAAAGAAACACGGGTAAAACACGAAATAGAAGATCGAACCAGAAAGCTCAACTTAAGAACTCCGGTTTGCAAAAAGAATCAAATCAAACGGAGCAACGAAACTCAAACTGCGAAAGAAATAAGATCCGATTACTAATCTGTACTAAAGTCAAATGTTACAATACCAAAATCTTGTTCAAGTTGGTTAAACATAAAGAGGGCTTCGAGACAAAGATCTAGGCGCTTGAATCGCCTGATTTCGATAAACGAGCGAAAAAATAAACTAAAACAAAAATCAGATCAAAAATCGCGACCAAAAATAATCGTGAAAAATCTGAGAAAAAGAAAAACTGACGAACAGGCTAACGAACGAACGTTTGTTGTCTATGACTAATGGACGAAAAACCATTCGTTAAAATGAATGTACGGACGAACGTCCGCTAAATAACCAAGAAAACCGGTGAACCGATCTATTAATAATAAATTAAAAACCGAAACTAGGGTTTACGAAATAAAACCAATCAGTTTTAAAAAACGGCGGCTACCTCGAACTCCGGCGGGCGGCGGCGCGGCGGCTCCGGAGGCGGTGGTTGGCGGCGACGGGCGGCGGCAGCGGGCGGCGCGGCACGGCGGTGGCGTGGGTGGCAGCGGGCGGTTCTGGGCGGCGGCGGTGCTAGTGTTAGGGTTTGGGCGGCGGCGGGGCTGGTTGGGCTGCGGTGGGCTCGGCGGCGCGGCTTATAAGGAGGGGCTGGGAGGAGTCCGGGCCGGATACGGCCCGTAGGTCGGTTTCCATTTTTTTTAAAATAATTCCGACGTGCAGCAAAAAAAGAAAAGAAATACTAAACGGACTCCAAAAATCCTGAAGTAAATTTTCCCCGTCCTCTAAAAATAGGCCGGACAAGGTGAACATTTATTTGGGCCTAAAATGCAATTTTGAAAAACGCATTTTTTCCTAATTCAAATAAAATAGCGATAAAACTCCGAATAAAAATCTTATTCGATTTTAATATTAAATCTCCAATATTTCTTTATTTTGAGGAAGTCACTTTATCCTCTCTCTTTTATTTTTATAAAATAAATATTTGAAGATAAAATAATTAAAATGAAATGATCCTCTCTTTTTCAAAATTTGAGAAAACTCAAATATGAAAATAACGAAATTTCCAACTCTCTCTGTGGGTCCTTGAGTTGCGTAGAATTTCTAGGATCTAGCCAAACGAATGTGCAATAAAATATGATATGCATGAATGATCTATGTATAACATTCCAAATTGAAAATTTGGGATGTTACAAACCTACCCCCTTAAGATGAATCTCACCCTCGAGATTCGGGTTGGCTAGAAAATAGGTGTGGGTGTTCTTTGCGAAGATCATCCTCTCGTTCCCAGGTGGCTTCGTCCTCGGTATGGTGGCTCCACTGAACTTTGCAAAATTTGATAACCTTGCTGCGGGTAACCCGGCTGGCAAACTCGAGAATCTTAACTGGCTTCTCCTCATAGGTCAGGTCACTGTCCAACTGAATCGCTTCCAAGGGCACTGTATCTCTTAGTGGTATATCGGCCATCTCAGCATGACACTTCTTCAACTGTGAAACATGAAACACATCATGAACGCCTGACAATCCTTCTGGTAACTCCAACTTGTAGGCAACTTCGCCCATGCGTTCCAAAACACGGTATGGTCCTACAAATCTCGGGGCTAACTTTCCCTTAACTCCAAAACGTTTAACACCTCACAAAGGTGAAACTCGCAAATACGCGTTGTCTCCTATTTCATAGACTACTTCCTTGCATTTTGAATCTGCATAACTCTTCTGCCTGGACTGAGCTACCTTCAGTCTATCTCGGATCAGCTTAACCTTCTCTTCTGATTCCTTAATCAAATCTGGTCCAAACAACTGGCGGTCTCCAACATCATCCCACATCAACGGCGTCCTGCACCTTCTTCCATACAGGGCTTCGAACGGTGCCATCTTCAAACTGGCCTGGTAACTTTTGTTGTATGAGAACTCCGCGTAGGGCAGGTTGTCATCCCAACTAGATCCATAGTCTAGTGCACAAGCTCTCAACATATCCTCTAGAATCTGGTTGACTCTCTCGGTCTGTCCATCTGTTTGCGGGTGAAAAGAGATACTGTACTCCAGTCTGGTTCCCAAAGTTTCATGCAACTAATTCCAAAACTGTAAGGTAAACTGGGTTCCTCTATCTGATACAATGGTCCTCAGAACTCCATGCAAACATATGATCCTGGTCATGTATATCTTGGTCAACTTCACACTTGTATAGGTGGTTTTCACTGGGATAAAGTGAGCCACTTTGGTCAAGCGATCAACTACTACCCATACAGAATCATATCCTGATTTGGTCCTGGGCAATCCGGTGATGAAATCCATGCCAAGCTTATCCCACTTCCATTCGGGTATCGGCATAGGCTGTAACAATCCTGCTGGCTTTTGATGTTCTGCCTTCACTCTCTGACATACATCACATACGGCTACATACTCGGCAATATCCTTCTTCATACCAGTCCACCAGAAATGCTCCTTTAAACCCAAATACATCTTGGTGTTTCTGGGGTGTATCGAGTATGGTGAGTCTTGAGCCTCCTGAAGTATTAACTTCCTAATCTCTGTGTTATTGGGCACATAAACATGGTCCTCAAACCACAAGGTGTCGTGTTCATCCTCACGAAAACCTTTGGCCTTTCCTTTGCTTATTTTCTCTTTTATCTCGGCAATCTCTTTGCCATCCTTCTGAGCTTCTCGAATCTTTCCTAACAATGTAGACTAAACTTCCATTGTTGCAACGAAACCTCTAGGGACAATCTCCAATCGAAGTTCCCTGAGATCCTCTGCTAACTCCTTTGGCAATCCTGTGCTTACGAGGGTGTTAGCATAACTCTTCTGGCTCAAAGCGTCTGTTACGACATTGGCCTTGCCTGGATGATAGTGAAGCTTCATGTCATAATCCTTTATAATCTCCAACCATCTCCTCTGCCTAAGGTTCAGCTCCTGTGTGAAAATGTACTTCAAACTCTTATGATCCGTGTACACATCACAATGGTTTCCAATAAGGTAATGTCTCCAAGTCTTCAACGCATGCACTACTGCAGCCAACTCCAAATCATGCGTGGCATAATTTAACTCATGCGGTTTCAGTTGTGGCGAGGCATACGAAACAACTCTTCCGTCCTGCATCAGTACTCCTCCAAGTCCTAAGCGAGACGCATCGCAGTACACTTGGAAATCCTTGCGTATATCCGGCAGAATCAGCACTGGGGCTGTAGTCAGACGTTTCTTTAACTCCTGAAAACTCGCCTCACACTCTTCCGTCCATCTAAATTTGGTATCCTTATTTAATAACTCCGTCATTGGTTTCGCAATCTTGGAAAAATTCTCAATGAATCTCCGATAGTATCCTGCGAGTCAAAGAAAACTGCGGATCTCGCTAACTGAAGTGGGTGCCAACCATTCAGTGACTGACTGAACCTTGGTGGGATCTACTACTATACCTTCTCCTGATATAACATGTCCAAGGAATCCAACTTCCTTCAACCAAAACTCACATTTGCTGAACTTGGCATACAACTGATGTTCCCTGAGTTTCTCGAGAACTAAACGCAAATGCTCCTTGTGCTCCTCTTCATTCTTCGAGTATACCATTATATCATCAACGAACACCACAATAAACCTATCCAAATATTCCATGAACACCTTGTTCATAAAGCTCATGAAATAGGCAGGGGCGTTAGTCAGTCCAAATGACATGACCGTATACTCATATAACATGTACATTGTGGTAAATGCGGTTTTAGGTATATCCTTCTCCCAGATCTTCAGTTGGTGATATCCTGATCGCAGATCGATCTTCAAAAATACCTTAGCTCCTTGAAACTGGTCAAACAAATCATTGATCATTGGCAGTGGGTATTTGTTCTTGATCGTCACCTCATTCAACGCACGATAATCAACAACCATTCTTAGAGACTTATCCTTCTTCTCAACCAAAAGCACTGGGGCTCCCCATGGTGATGAGCTCCGTCGGATGTAACCTTTCTCCAATAACTCCTTGATCTGCTTCTTAATCTCCTCCAGATCATTTGCGGGCATCCGGTAGGGTCTCTTTGATATCGGCCCTGTACCTGGCAATAGCTCTATCAAAAACTCGATGTCTCGATCCGGTGGCATGCCTGGTAACTCCTCTGGAAGAACATCTGGGTAATCCTTCACTATAGGCACTTCCTCCTGAACAACTCCCGTGAGGGTATTTACTTGGCTCCTCCTAGGCGCATGCCTAGATACATACTTGATCCTTTTTTCCTCCGGGTTGGTGAGATAAATCGACTTACTAGCACAGTCGATGCTTCCTCCATACTTTGACATCTAGTCCATGCCTAATATCACATCCAATCCTTATGACTCCAAAATTATTAGGTCTGGCGGGAAAACATGGCTACCAATGGTTAAGGGTATCTGGTCACACCATCGGCTAGCCATATACTCTGCTCTAGGTGAACTTACTAACAGAGGGGTCCTAAGGGCTTGGGTTGGTAGTTTAAACTTATCCACGAATCCCCTTGATATGTATGAATGTGATGCACCAGTATAAAAAACAACAAGGGCGGTAAAAGACTTAACCAAAAACTTACTGATAATCGCGTCTGGCTGCCCTTGAACCTCCTCCACGTTAACGTGGTTCACTTGTCCTTTGTTGAAAGGATTGGGCTTCTTCCCAGCGCTCCCATTACCGTTTCCATTCCTCGCTTCAGGGCACTCCGTGGCATAGTGTCCAGTCTTCCCGCACTTGAAGCAAGTAATGTGACTTAGGTCTCTCTTGGCAGGTGTGGCTGGATTGGAGCGGTTCTGATTGTTGCTTGTTCCGTTCCCAGTCCCATTCTTGGAACCATTGTGGTTATGTGAACTTCCTCCGTTGTGGTTATGACCTCCATGGTTATGAACAAGTCCTCCCAAGTTCGGGGTTAGACGAGGCTTCTGCTGAGCTCCAGAGTTATACCTTCCTTGTCCATATTTCCTTTTGCGGCTCTCAGTTTGCTGCTGCTTCCCTTCAATCATAAGAGCCTTTTCTACCAACTTCGGGTAGTTGTTAAATGTTGCCACCATCAATTGCATGCTCATCTCATCATTCAGCCCTTCCATAAACTTCTCCTGCTTCACGGCATCTATGGCCACATCGTCAGGGGCATAATGAGACAGCTTACTAAATTTATCCACGTACTGCCCCACAGTATGGTTCCCTTGGCTCAAGTTGCGAAACTCACGCTTCTTCATGCTCATAGCTCCCGTTGAGACATGGGCGGTGCGAAATGCTTGCTAAAACTGATCCCATGTAACAGTGGCTATAGGGTAGGTGACAGTGTAATTCTCCCACCATGAGGCTGTTGGTCCATCCAACTGATGTTCGGCAAAACACACCTTCTCAGCATCTGTACATCCTGCAGTGGTTAACTCCCTTCCAGTCCTGCGGAGCCAATCATCTGCCACTATCGGCTCGGTGCTACTGGAAAACACCGGCGGCTGCAACCTCAGAAAACAGGCTAAGTTATCAACAGGTGGTGGTGGTGGTGGGTTGTTGTTATTCTTGTTGCTTGGTTCTGAACTAACAACTGCATCAGTGTATTCTGCTGCTGGATCAACTGAGTGAGCTCCGGTAGGAAGGTAAATTCGGGGTCACGTCTCGGAGGCATCTGAGGGTTTAGAGGGAAGAGAATAGAATAGAATGAGGTCTAGTGAGAGAAACACTACCCATATGCACATGAGACAAACACCATCATATCACTCAATCAATCAAATAAGGGCTTACAATCGATCTAACTATCGTTACAAAAGTGCTCGGACTATACTATATACATGGTGGAATACTACTACTGATGTGGTGGTCTACTAGAAATATTGATCGGTCGAAGACTCCATGATGCTTTCTCCAGCTTCGTCTTCATAGTCATCATCGCTATCGTCGGGGTCCGAGTCGGTGTCGTCGATGATGATGTAGTCCTCAGAACGAATCTCCTTGGGTTCATCGTCTTCTCCTCCTGGCGCGGGGTCTCCCATGAAGACTCCTAGCTTCCTTTCCAGATCGTCATTCTTCTCCACTAGTACGACGATTTCCTCCTCATAATCTTTGCGAGTAGCCTTGAGTTCTTCCTCCAGTTCCGTGATCCTTGCCATCGCCTTCTTCAGATCTATCATGCCTACGCACATCTGGTTCTCCTCGCGACGAATGTGCTGGTTTAACTCCTGGATGAATGCTGCAATGGACATGTCCTTCCTGGTGGTGATCATCTCCCATTGCTCATCTCGGCGCCCACAAATCTGGTAGATAGTATCCTTAAGCTCCTTATGGTAAACTTCTCCAATGCGTCCCATGGTGATGTGGGCCGCCATACTCTTTCCTAAACTCCAGGTTGGTGCATCAAAGAAAAACTCTATGGGCTTAGTGACTGGCACGAATGTCCTTCCTGGAACTTGAACTTGAATCATCCATCGCTCCTCTTCTAGTAAAGTGGATTGTAAGTCCCGGTGAAGCTTGGTATTCCAATTTTCAGGTACTTAGTGACTTCCTTCAAGTGTCGTCCAAAAGGTGCTTCTTCATCCGGTTGTGCAAACTTGTTCCTTTCGTCCGCCATCCTAAAGAGTAGAAAATGGAGAGGAGTAAGAAATGAGAAGAGAGTAGTGATCTAGGGCTTTAGCTTAGTGGTCGTGTCCTACACTCAGTGTGTGCTCTGATACCATCTTGTAGCGACCCGACCTCAAACGGTCAAGTCTATGTGCTTCAGTGTCATCCCTGGATCGGTAATGCTGACGCACACAGTACTCGAAGGATTTATAACAGAGTAGCAATCACACACTTATTACATCGAATGTCTCAAAAGAGAACTTATTACAATAAATATGGCTTAAGGCCATCTAATACGATAACAGCGGAAGGCTTGGAAGATAAAGTGAGTCCATCAACTCCAACGGCATAGCTGAGCTACACGGCAACGACCTACCGAACCTTACTCCTCGTCTGAAAAGTCTGCAACATAATACGTTGCAGCCCGAAAATGGGTCAGCACATGGAATATGCTGGCAATATAACACAGTAGAGCAAGAACTGAATAATGCTATCACTACATGCATATTTGGCTAGTGGAAAGGCTCTATGGTTATAGTTTTGCGAAAAGCCAATTTTTCGCTGCAACAAAGGAATAGATTGTATTTAACTAGCATGGTAGTTGAAACATCATTGAGAAGGTTCCTCCAACTCAATCCCAATTAAAAGTAATTATCAACCCAACAATATTAAATTAGTGTGATGAGATACATGTGATAATCCAAGTACTAGATACTCAAGATGTCCATAACCAGGGACACGGCTAATTATGATTAGTTTGCACACTCTGCAGAGGTTTGCGCACTTTTCCCCACAAGACTCGATCTCCTCCGTTGGATTTCTCGCACTACATGGTGTTTGAGAAACGGATGACCGAGACACAGTCTTTCAGAAGCATTAACTCTAACCCCATGTAGACAGTACCAACCTACATCCCCTACATCTGCTAGCCTACCACTGGAAGAGGTCATGCAACTTACTCAACTATGCTAGAGCCCATAATAGCTTGTGGCTGCACACGGAAGTTTCTAGCATGAAATGTCTCAATTCCCTTTGAGCCTGGGTGGCGGACCTTAGGATTATCACACGGGTCCTCCGGGATATCCTAGGACAACACTGGATTCTCCAGGTGCCCGACAAGCAATCCACCCAGATGTGTATTAAAGTTGCCACCTTAAATTGAACCGTTAGTTAACAATCTCGCATTTGTCATGGATTCACTCACCCATACCACGTCTACGAGCTTAGCATAGCAATATAAGAAAAACGTAGAAGTAACTCCCAAGGGTTTGATAATAACAGGCAATAGGTTCTACCTCATCAACTACTTCCCAAACCCACATGTTATATCTCAACCTACTCATGCAATGTTTGAGGATTGGAACTAATGCATAGAAACTGGGTGATAAAGGGGTATGATCAAAGTGTTACTTACCTTCATGATGATCCGCAAAACCTAGAGACTCGTAGTAGCATGCTTCGCACTCCGGGTGTTCTATCGCGAACAAGCAATAGCATACATAAGCAATCAAGCAAAGAAACATGGGTAAAACACGAAATAGAAGATCGAACCAGAAAGTTCAACTTAAGAACTCCGGTTTGCAAAAAGAATCAAATCAAACGGAGCAACGAAACTCAAACTGCGAAAGAAACAAGATCTGATTACTAATCTGTACTAAAGTCAAATTATACAATACCAAAATCTTGTTCAAGTTGGTTAAACGGAAAGAGGGCTTCGAGACGAAGATCTAGGCGCTTGAATCGCCTGATTCCGATAAACGAGCGAAAAGATGAACTAAAACGAAAATCGCATCAGAAATCGCGACCAAAAATAATCACGAAAAATCCGAGAAAAAGAAAAACTGACGAACAGGCTAACGAACGAACTTCCGTTGTCTGCGATTAACGGACGAAAAACCGTTCGTCAAAATGAACATACGGACGAACGTCCACTAAATAACTAAACCGAGAAAACCGGCGAACGGATCTATTAATAATAAAAAACCGAAACTAGGGTTTACGAAATAAAACCGATCGGTTTTAAAAAAACAGCGGCTACCTCGAACTCCGCGGGCGGCGGCGCGGCGGCTCCGGCGGTGGTGGTCGGTGGTGGCGGCAGGCGGCGGCGACGGGCGACGCAGCGGGCGGCGCGGCACGGAGGCGTGGGTGGCAGCGAGCGGTGCGGCACGACGACGTGGGCGGCGGCACGGTGGCGTCAGCGGCGGCGTGGGCGGCAGCAGGCGGCTCTAGGCAGCGGCGGCGCTAGGGTTAGGGTTTGGGCGGCGGCGGGGCTGGTTGGGCTGCGGTGGGCTCGACGGCGCGGCTTATAAGGAGGGGCTAGGAGGAGTCTGGGCCGGATACGGCCCGTAGGTCGGTTTCCTTTTTTAATATAATTCCGATGTGTAGGAAAAGAAAGAAAAGAAATACTAAACGGACTACAAAAATCCCGAAATAAATTTTCTCCGTCCTCTAAAATAGGCCGAACAAGGTGAACATTTATTTGGGCCCAAAATGCAATTTTAAAAAATGCATTTTTTTTCCTAATTTAAATAAAATAGTGATAAAACTCCGAATAAAAATCTTATTCGATTTTAATATTAAATCTCCAATATTTCTTTATTTTGAGGAAGTCATTTTATCCTCTCTCTTTTATTTTTATAAAATAAATATTTGAAGATAAAATAATTAAAATCAAATGATCCTCTTTTTTCAAAATTTGAGAAAACTCAAATATGAAAATAATGAAATTCCCAACTCTCTCCGTGGGTCTTTGAGTTGCGTAGAATTTCTAGGATCTAGCCAATCAAATGTGCAATAAAATATGATATGCATGAATGATCTATGTATAACATTCCAAATTAAAATTTTGGGATGTTACATTACAACTCAACAATTACAACTCGATACTTAGAACAAAATATGACTCTATGTGAATGCCTCCGGCGGTGTACCGGGATTGCGATGAATCAAGAGTGACATGTATGAAAAAATTATGAACGGTGGCTTTGCCACAAATACAATGTCAACTACATGATCATGCAAAGCAATATGACAATGATGATGCATGTCGTAATAAATGAAACAATGGAAAGTTGCATGGAATTTATCTCAGAATGTCTATGAAAATTCCATAATAGGTAGGTATGGTGGCTGTTTTGAGGAAGATATAAGGAGGCTTATGTGTCATAGAGCGTATCATATCACGGGGTTTGGATGCACCGGCGAAGTTTGCACCAACTCTCAAGGTGAGAAAGGGCAATGCACGATGCCGAAGAGGCTAGCAATGATGGAAGGGTGAGAGTGCGTATAATCCAAGGACTCAACATTAGTCATAAAGAACTCACATACTTATTGCAAAAATCTACAAGTCATCAAAACCAAGCACTACGCACATGCTCCTAGGGGGATAGATTGGTAGGAAAAGACCATCGCTCATCCCCGACCACCACTCATAAGGAAAGCAATCAAAGAACACCCCATGCTTCAAATTTGTCACATAACGTTTACCATATGTGCATGCTATGGGACTTGCCAACTTCAACACAAGTATTCATCAATTTTACAATTACTCAACTAGCACACTTCTAATATTACCACATTTATATCTCAAAACCATCTATCAAGCATCCAACTTCTCTTAGCATTTAAAATTTATAACCAAAGTGAATTACCATGATGTTCTAAAGGACTCTTAAAATTATATAAGTGAAGCATGAGATATCAATTATTTCTATAAAATAGAACCACCGTCATGCTCTAAAAGATATAAGTGAATCACTAGAGTAAAAACTATATAGCTCAAAGAATATAAGTAAAGCATGTCGACGTTCTGGGAACGGGGGTCCCCAGACTTGCCTGCCTGCGGCCTGCGGCGTGGCTCAAAAGGGGGCCCAGCGCGGCCCATCTTCACACACACAAACCCAAGACCCTCGCGAGGGGCCAAGCCTCGCGGGGCGGACAACGCAGAGCTTCCTCAGGCACGGCCTCGTCAGGCTGGCTCACGAGGAGGCGGACAGACCAAGGCGGGGTACCTCACGAGGTGCCCGTGACGCAAGCCATGACGACCAAGGGCGCCAGGCGGGTGCCAGCCCGCGCAGTGTCCTCCTTTCCTCTTTGGTGCAAATGGGGCAAGCGCAGCCGCGGAGTACCGAGGCATCAGGCAAAGGTTGCCATTTCGGTGCAATAGACCAAGACCAGGAGGACTATGAGATGGAGGTCATCGTGGAGCCCAAGATGGCGTCATCACCAGAGCTTTGCGCAGGCGAAGACTACTTTTGTCAGGATAGTTGATACTAGCTGTCCCCCTTCAAATTAGCCCGCCATTGTTGGCTCCCTTCCCGCTCGATATTTGGGAAGAGGACCAGGGCCTCTATAAATAGGACCGGCCACCCGCAGAGAAGGGGAGGAGGAGAGAAGGATAGAAGGACAGAGGGATAGAGGGATCGAAGGATCAAAGGATCAGAGAGAGAGAGGGAGGGAAGGGTGACTGAACTCCTCCCAGTAGTTCATCCCCCCAGCCGAGAACAGACCCTCGCGAGGCTGTTCTTCCTTGTATTGTTCATCAACATCAGCCCAAGAGGCAATCCACCACACCACACACTGGAGTAGGGTATTACACCACAACGGTGGCCCGAACTAGTATAAACCACGTGTCCCTCGTGTTATTATTTCCATAGCTTAGACCATAACAAGGCGGAGGGGTGCAGGTAGGTAGGGGGCGAAATATCCGCGCGCACCACAGTGTTCGAACCTCAAGGGTCTGCCGGAACCCGAAATCTGACATTTGGCGGGCCAGGTAGGGGTGCACTGGAATCCACCTTCAACCGCTTCGCGCCTCGTCGCGTCGTCATCACCATGTCCGGCGACCAGGCGGGCAACCCAGATCCGTGGACGGCGTGGCCCGCCCGCGCAGAGCCGCTCGCCTCGGGCGACCCCGTGCCCCAGGCAGCTCGCGGTCCTCGGGGTGCTGCGGGCCGCGGGCGACGCGGACATGCTTCGACAGCTCTCACACCGCGGCAGGCGCGGTCGGCAGCAAGGGCCTCCAATCACGCCACGACCACGACACCGTACACCCGCAGGGAGCAGGCGAACTCGAGGGCCGCGCTCACAGTGGCCCGAGAGCTGCTGCGGTGCAGGCTGCTGGAGGGCGGCCGCGACGTGCTGCTGGAGCGAGTGGCAGAGCTCCTGGGCTTCGCCGCCTCGGGGGCTCACCCCTTCTGCACCCAGCTCCCATCTCAAGCCCAAGGCGGCCCGCGCGGGGGCTCCGCGCGCGCCCGCGGGCTCCAAGGCTACTCCAACACTAGCGAAGCTGTCAGCACCGGACCGGCGGCGGCGCTTCCCCCGCTCCCGGTCCGCGAAGAAGGACTCGACGCGACCCGCGGCCCCAGTGGACAGCCGCACTGCCACCCCACGGTGGGCGCGTCAGGCAGGACCGCGTGGCATGCGGAGCATTACGGCGTGGCATTCGGGATGACGGCGCCAGAGGAATACGTGCCCCTCATGATGGACCAAGGACACCCACACGAGAGCGAACAAGGCTCGCTCCTCAGCCCAAGCTGGGGGGACGAGGCGCCAGAAGCTGAGCCTTTCCGGGAGCCCCGGTCCCACTGGCCACGCCGGGGGCAAGGATTATCGGGTACGCTAATTCTTCAGGAGAAGGCATACGCTAACCATGGATCGCAGGAGGTGCAGGTCGCCACAGCAAGCAGCTGCCCCGCTCCCACAGTCTCATGCCCCTCGGGAGGAGGGCGCAGGGGGCTGCAGGAGAGGGGCTGGGATCCGACATCACCACCGCGGCGTTCGGAGCAAGGTGTTCTCAGGAGGTAGGCCCTCCGCTGGGGAGGTGCCTCAGGGCCTGCCCCCAGCGGAGGACCCGTGGTCGTCGGGGGAACCGCTGGCGACTAATTTACACCATCGGCGGCGTCCTGGTTTCCGGTCGTCGTTGATGGCACTAGAGTGTGGCGCAAGGCGGGGCCCTCATGTGGCGATATGAAGCAAGGCCAGTACCTGTGAAGAAGGCCCAGTGCCTGTGAAGCTCGCCGCCCCGTGACACTCTCACGTAATAATGAGTGGGGCTGTACACGCCCCGGAGTCTCAGGGGTGCCGGCCTCAGGCCCTGGGGCTCCCTCCCATGCCCAGTGGTAGCACTTAGCTCCGCGTTGGTGAGAAGACGTCCAAGACTAGACTAGGTGCCGGACGCGGCCTTTTGTTTGCTTTTGTTGCTTTTCCCTTTGGTTGTCGCTTTCCCCCGCTGGATTCAAGTTGGATTCGAATTTGAGATTTGCGTGTGTTCGGGGAAGGGGTGCTTAGTCTCGTTCGAGCAATTTCTCGCGTTTTGGTTACCACTTCGCCTCAGCTGGATTTCTCGCACTACATGGTGTTTGAGAAACGGATGACCGAGACACAGTCTTTCAGAAGAATTAACTCTAACCCGAGGTAGACAGTACCAACCTACATCCCCTACATCTGCTAGCCTACCACTGGAAGAGGTCATGCAACTTACTCAACTATGCTAGAGCCCATAATAGCTTGTGGCTGCACACGGAAGTTTCTAGCATGAAATGTCTCAGTTCCCTTTGAGCCTGGGTGGCGGACCTTAGGATTATCACACGGGTCCTCCGGGATATCCTAGGACAACACTGGATTCTCCAGGTGCCCGACAAGCAATCCACCCAGATGTGTATTAAAGTTGCCACCTTAAATTGAACCGTTAGTTAACAATCTCGCGTTTGTCATGGATTCACTCACCCATACCATGTCTACGAGCTTAGCATAGCAATATAAGAAAAACGTAGAAGTAACTCCCAAGGGTTTGATAATAACAAGCAATAGGTTCTACCTCATCAACTACTTCCCAAACCCACATGTTATATCTCAACCTACTCATGCAATGTTTGACGATTGGAACTAATGCATAGAAACTGGGTGATAAAGGGGTATGATCAAGGTGTTACTTGCCTTTCTGATGATCCGCAAAACCTAGAGACTCATAGTAGCACGCTTCGCACTCCAGGTGTTCTATCGCAAACAAGCAATAGCATACATAAGAAATCAAGCAAAGAAACACGGGTAAAACACGAAATAGAAGATCGAACCAGAAAGCTCAACTTAAGAACTCCGGTTTGCAAAAAGAATCAAATCAAACGGAGCAACGAAACTCAAACTGCGAAAGAAATAAGATCCGATTACTAATCTGTACTAAAGTCAAATGTTACAATACCAAAATCTTGTTCAAGTTGGTTAAACATAAAGAGGGCTTCGAGACAAAGATCTAGGCGCTTGAATCGCCTGATTTCGATAAACGAGCGAAAAAATAAACTAAAACAAAAATCAGATCAAAAATCGCGACCAAAAATAATCGTGAAAAATCTGAGAAAAAGAAAAACTGACGAACAGGCTAACGAACGAACGTTTGTTGTCTATGACTAATGGACGAAAAACCATTCGTTAAAATGAATGTACGGACGAACGTCCGCTAAATAACCAAGAAAACCGGTGAACCGATCTATTAATAATAAATTAAAAACCGAAACTAGGGTTTACGAAATAAAACCAAACAGTTTTAAAAAACGGCGGCTACCTCGAACTCCGGCGGGCGGCGGCGCGGCGGCTCCGGAGGCGGTGGTTGGCGGCGACGGGCGGCGGCAGCGGGCGGCGCGGCACGGCGGTGGCGTGGGTGGCAGCGGGCGGTTCTGGGCGGCGGCGGTGCTAGTGTTAGGGTTTGGGCGGCGGCGGGGCTGGTTGGGCTGCGGTGGGCTCGGCGGCGCGGCTTATAAGGAGGGGCTGGGAGGAGTCCGGGCCGGATACGGCCCGTAGGTCGGTTTCCATTTTTTTTAAAATAATTCCGACGTGCAGCAAAAAAAGAAAAGAAATACTAAACGGACTCCAAAAATCCTGAAGTAAATTTTCCCCGTCCTCTAAAAATAGGCCGGACAAGGTGAACATTTATTTGGGCCTAAAATGCAATTTTGAAAAACGCATTTTTTCCTAATTCAAATAAAATAGCGATAAAACTCCGAATAAAAATCTTATTCGATTTTAATATTAAATCTCCAATATTTCTTTATTTTGAGGAAGTCACTTTATCCTCTCTCTTTTATTTTTATAAAATAAATATTTGAAGATAAAATAATTAAAATGAAATGATCCTCTCTTTTTCAAAATTTGAGAAAACTCAAATATGAAAATAACGAAATTTCCAACTCTCTCTGTGGGTCCTTGAGTTGCGTAGAATTTCTAGGATCTAGCCAAACGAATGTGCAATAAAATATGATATGCATGAATGATCTATGTATAACATTCCAAATTGAAAATTTGGGATGTTACAAACCTACCCCCTTAAGATGAATCTCACCCTCGAGATTCGGGTTGGCTAGAAAATAGGTGTGGGTGTTCTTTGCGAAGATCATCCTCTCGTTCCCAGGTGGCTTCGTCCTCGGTATGGTGGCTCCACTGAACTTTGCAAAATTTGATAACCTTGCTGCGGGTAACCCGGCTGGCAAACTCGAGAATCTTAACTGGCTTCTCCTCATAGGTCAGGTCACTGTCCAACTGAATCGCTTCCAAGGGCACTGTATCTCTTAGTGGTATATCGGCCATCTCAGCATGACACTTCTTCAACTGTGAAACATGAAACACATCATGAACGCCTGACAATCCTTCTGGTAACTCCAACTTGTAGGCAACTTCGCCCATGCGTTCCAAAACACGGTATGGTCCTACAAATCTCGGGGCTAACTTTCCCTTAACTCCAAAACGTTTAACACCTCACAAAGGTGAAACTCGCAAATACGCGTTGTCTCCTATTTCATAGACTACTTCCTTGCATTTTGAATCTGCATAACTCTTCTGCCTGGACTGAGCTACCTTCAGTCTATCTCAGATCAGCTTAACCTTCTCTTCTGATTCCTTAATCAAATCTGGTCCAAACAACTGGCGGTCTCCAACATCATCCCACATCAACGGCGTCCTGCACCTTCTTCCATACAGGGCTTCGAACGGTGCCATCTTCAAACTGGCCTGGTAACTTTTGTTGTATGAGAACTCCGCGTAGGGCAGGTTGTCATCCCAACTAGATCCATAGTCTAGTGCACAAGCTCTCAACATATCCTCTAGAATCTGGTTGACTCTCTCGGTCTGTCCATCTGTTTGCGGGTGAAAAGCGATACTGTACTCCAGTCTGGTTCCCAAAGTTTCATGCAACTAATTCCAAAACTGTAAGGTAAACTGGGTTCCTCTATCTGATACAATGGTCCTCAGAACTCCATGCAAACATATGATCCTGGTCATGTATATCTTGGTCAACTTCACACTTGTA
Organism: Triticum urartu; assembly: GCF_056163025.1. Lineage (NCBI taxonomy): Eukaryota > Viridiplantae > Streptophyta > Magnoliopsida > Poales > Poaceae > Triticum > Triticum urartu. Next base: position 114,304,882 of record NC_141873.1, read on the forward strand.
TAGGTGGTTTTCACTGGGATAAAGTGAGCCACTTTGGTCAAGCGATCAACTACTACCCATACAGAATCATATCCTGATTTGGTCCTGGGCAATCCGGTGATGAAATCCATGCCAAGCTTATCCCACTTCCATTCGGGTATCGGCATAGGCTGTAACAATCCTGCTGGCTTTTGATGTTCTGCCTTCACTCTCTGACATACATCACATACGGCTACATACTCGGCAATATCCTTCTTCATACCAGTCCACCAGAAATGCTCCTTTAAACCCAAATACATCTTGGTGTTTCTGGGGTGTATCGAGTATGGTGAGTCTTGAGCCTCCTGAAGTATTAACTTCCTAATCTCTGTGTTATTGGGCACATAAACATGGTCCTCAAACCACAAGGTGTCGTGTTCATCCTCACGAAAACCTTTGGCCTTTCCTTTGCTTATTTTCTCTTTTATCTCGGCAATCTCTTTGCCATCCTTCTGAGCTTCTCGAATCTTTCCTAACAATGTAGACTAAACTTCCATTGTTGCAACGAAACCTCTAGGAACAATCTCCAATCGAAGTTCCCTGAGATCCTCTGCTAACTCCTTTGGCAATCCTGTGCTTACGAGGGTGTTAGCATAACTCTTCTGGCTCAAAGCGTCTGTTACGACATTGGCCTTGCCTGGATGATAGTGAAGCTTCATGTCATAATCCTTTATAATCTCCAACCATCTCCTCTGCCTAAGGTTCAGCTCCTGTGTGAAAATGTACTTCAAACTCTTATGATCCGTGTACACATCACAATGGTTTCCAATAAGGTAATGTCTCCAAGTCTTCAACGCATGCACTACTGCAGCCAACTCCAAATCATGCGTGGCATAATTTAACTCATGCGGTTTCAGTTGTGGCGAGGCATACGAAACAACTCTTCCGTCCTGCATCAGTACTCCTCCAAGTCCTAAGCGAGACGCATCGCAGTACACTTGGAAATCCTTGCGTATATCCGGCAGAATCAGCACTGGGGCTGTAGTCAGACGTTTCTTTAACTCCTGAAAACTCGCCTCACACTCTTCCGTCCATCTAAATTTGGTATCCTTATTTAATAACTCCGTCATTGGTTTCGCAATCTTGGAAAAATTCTCAATGAATCTCCGATAGTATCCTGCGAGTCAAAGAAAACTGCGGATCTCGCTAACTGAAGTGGGTGCCAACCATTCAGTGACTGACTGAACCTTGGTGGGATCTACTACTATACCTTCTCCTGATATAACATGTCCAAGGAATCCAACTTCCTTCAACCAAAACTCACATTTGCTGAACTTGGCATACAACTGATGTTCCCTGAGTTTCTCGAGAACTAAACGCAAATGCTCCTTGTGCTCCTCTTCATTCTTCGAGTATACCATTATATCATCAACGAACACCACAATAAACCTATCCAAATATTCCATGAACACCTTGTTCATAAAGCTCATGAAATAGGCAGGGGCGTTAGTCAGTCCAAATGACATGACCGTATACTCATATAACATGTACATTGTGGTAAATGCGGTTTTAGGTATATCCTTCTCCCAGATCTTCAGTTGGTGATATCCTGATCGCAGATCGATCTTCAAAAATACCTTAGCTCCTTGAAACTGGTCAAACAAATCATTGATCATTGGCAGTGGGTATTTGTTCTTGATCGTCACCTCATTCAACGCACGATAATCAACAACCATTCTTAGAGACTTATCCTTCTTCTCAACCAAAAGCACTGGGGCTCCCCATGGTGATGAGCTCCGTCGGATGTAACCTTTCTCCAATAACTCCTTGATCTGCTTCTTAATCTCCTCCAGATCATTTGCGGGCATCCGGTAGGGTCTCTTTGATATCGGCCCTGTACCTGGCAATAGCTCTATCAAAAACTCGATGTCTCGATCCGGTGGCATGCCTGGTAACTCCTCTGGAAGAACATCTGGGTAATCCTTCACTATAGGCACTTCCTCCTGAACAACTCCCGTGAGGGTATTTACTTGGCTCCTCCTAGGCGCATGCCTAGATACATACTTGATCCTTTTTTCCTCCGGGTTGGTGAGATAAATCGACTTACTAGCACAGTCGATGCTTCCTCCATACTTTGACATCTAGTCCATGCCTAATATCACATCCAATCCTTATGACTCCAAAATTATTAGGTCTGGCGGGAAAACATGGCTACCAATGGTTAAGGGTATCTGGTCACACCATCGGCTAGCCATATACTCTGCTCTAGGTGAACTTACTAACAGAGGGGTCCTAAGGGCTTGGGTTGGTAGTTTAAACTTATCCACGAATCCCCTTGATATGTATGAATGTGATGCACCAGTATAAAAAACAACAAGGGCGGTAAAAGACTTAACCAAAAACTTACTGATAATCGCGTCTGGCTGCCCTTGAACCTCCTCCACGTTAACGTGGTTCACTTGTCCTTTGTTGAAAGGATTGGGCTTCTTCCCAGCGCTCCCATTACCGTTTCCATTCCTCGCTTCAGGGCACTCCGTGGCATAGTGTCCAGTCTTCCCGCACTTGAAGAAAGTAATGTGACTTAGGTCTCTCTTGGCAGGTGTGGCTGGATTGGAGCGGTTCTGATTGTTGCTTGTTCCGTTCCCAGTCCCATTCTTGGAACCATTGTGGTTATGTGAACTTCCTCCGTTGTGGTTATGACCTCCATGGTTATGAACAAGTCCTCCCAAGTTCGGGGTTAGACGAGGCTTCTGCTGAGCTCCAGAGTTATACCTTCCTTGTCCATATTTCCTTTTGCGGCTCTCAGTTTGCTGCTGCTTCCCTTCAATCATAAGAGCCTTTTCTACCAACTTCGGGTAGTTGTTAAATGTTGCCACCATCAATTGCATGCTCATCTCATCATTCAGCCCTTCCATAAACTTCTCCTGCTTCACGGCATCTATGGCCACATCGTCAGGGGCATAATGAGACAGCTTACTAAATTTATCCACGTACTGCCCCACAGTATGGTTCCCTTGGCTCAAGTTGCGAAACTCACGCTTCTTCATGCTCATAGCTCCCGTTGAGACATGGGCGGTGCGAAATGCTTGCTAAAACTGATCCCATGTAACAGTGGCTATAGGGTAGGTGACAGTGTAATTCTCCCACCATGAGGCTGTTGGTCCATCCAACTGATGTTCGGCAAAACACACCTTCTCAGCATCTGTACATCCTGCAGTGGTTAACTCCCTTCCAGTCCTGCGGAGCCAATCATCTGCCACTATCGGCTCGGTGCTACTGGAAAACACCGGCGGCTGCAACCTCAGAAAACAGGCTAAGTTATCAACAGGTGGTGGTGGTGGTGGGTTGTTGTTATTCTTGTTGCTTGGTTCTGAACTAACAACTGCATCAATGTATTCTGCTGCTGGATCAACTGAGTGAGCTCCGGTAGGAAGGTAAATTCGGGGTCACATCTCGGAGGCATCTGAGGGTTTAGAGGGAAGAGAATAGAATAGAATGAGGTCTAGTGAGAGAAACACTACCCATATGCACATGAGACAAACACCATCATATCACTCAATCAATCAAATAAGGGCTTACAATCGATCTAACTATCGTTACAAAAGTGCTCGGACTATACTATATACATGGTGGAATACTACTACTGATGTGGTGGTCTACTAGAAATATTGATCGGTCGAAGACTCCATGATGCTTTCTCCAGCTTCGTCTTCATAGTCATCATCGCTATCGTCGGGGTCCGAGTCGGTGTCGTCGATGATGATGTAGTCCTCAGAACGAATCTCCTTGGGTTCATCGTCTTCTCCTCCTGGCGCGGGGTCTCCCATGAAGACTCCTAGCTTCCTTTCCAGATCGTCATTCTTCTCCACTAGTACGACGATTTCCTCCTCATAATCTTTGCGAGTAGCCTTGAGTTCTTCCTCCAGTTCCGTGATCCTTGCCATCGCCTTCTTCAGATCTATCATGCCTACGCACATCTGGTTCTCCTCGCGACGAATGTGCTGGTTTAACTCCTGGATGAATGCTGCAATGGACATGTCCTTCCTGGTGGTGATCATCTCCCATTGCTCATCTCGGCGCCCACAAATCTGGTAGATAGTATCCTTAAGCTCCTTATGGTAAACTTCTCCAATGCGTCCCATGGTGATGTGGGCCGCCATACTCTTTCCTAAACTCCAGGTTGGTGCATCAAAGAAAAACTCTATGGGCTTAGTGACTGGCGCGAATGTCCTTCCTGGAACTTGAACTTGAATCATCCATCGCTCCTCTTCTAGTAAAGTGGATTGTAAGTCCCGGTGAAGCTTGGTATTCCAATTTTCAGGTACTTAGTGACTTCCTTCAAGTGTCGTCCAAAAGGTGCTTCTTCATCCGGTTGTGCAAACTTGTTCCTTTCGTCCGCCATCCTAAAGAGTAGAAAATGGAGAGGAGTAAGAAATGAGAAGAGAGTAGTGATCTAGGGCTTTAGCTTAGTGGTCGTGTCCTACACTCAGTGTGTGCTCTGATACCATCTTGTAGCGACCCGACCTCAAACGGTCAAGTCTATGTGCTTCAGTGTCATCCCTGGATCGGTAATGCTGACACACACAGTACTCGAAGGATTTATAACAGAGTAGCAATCACACACTTATTACATCGAATGTCTCAAAAGAGAACTTATTACAATAAATATGGCTTAAGGCCATCTAATACGATAACAGCGGAAGGCTTGGAAGATAAAGTGAGTCCATCAACTCCAACGGCATAGCTGAGCTACACGGCAATGACCTACCGAACCTTACTCCTCGTCTGAAAAGTCTGCAACATAATACGTTGCAGCCCGAAAATGGGTCAGCACATGGAATATGCTGGCAATATAACACAGTAGAGCAAGAACTGAATAATGCTATCACTACATGCATATTTGGCTAGTGGAAAGGCTCTATGGTTATAGTTTTGCGAAAAGCCAATTTTTCGCTGCAACAAAGGAATAGATTGTATTTAACTAGCATGGTAGTTGAAACATCATTGAGAAGGTTCCTCCAACTCAATCCCAATTAAAAGTAATTATCAACCCAACAATATTAAATTAGTGTGATGAGATACATGTGATAATCCAAGTACTAGATACTCAAGATGTCCATAACCAGGGACACGGCTAATTATGATTAGTTTGCACACTCTGCAGAGGTTTGCGCACTTTTCCCCACAAGACTCGATCTCCTCCGTTGGATTTCTCGCACTACATGGTGTTTGAGAAACGGATGACCGAGACACAGTCTTTCAGAAGCATTAACTCTAACCCCATGTAGACAGTACCAACCTACATCCCCTACATCTGCTAGCCTACCACTGGAAGAGGTCATGCAACTTACTCAACTATGCTAGAGCCCATAATAGCTTGTGGCTGCACACGGAAGTTTCTAGCATGAAATGTCTCAATTCCCTTTGAGCCTGGGTGGCGGACCTTAGGATTATCACACGGGTCCTCCGGGATATCCTAGGACAACACTGGATTCTCCAGGTGCCCGACAAGCAATCCACCCAGATGTGTATTAAAGTTGCCACCTTAAATTGAACCGTTAGTTAACAATCTCGCATTTGTCATGGATTCACTCACCCATACCACGTCTACGAGCTTAGCATAGCAATATAAGAAAAACGTAGAAGTAACTCCCAAGGGTTTGATAATAACAGGCAATAGGTTCTACCTCATCAACTACTTCCCAAACCCACATGTTATATCTCAACCTACTCATGCAATGTTTGAGGATTGGAACTAATGCATAGAAACTGGGTGATAAAGGGGTATGATCAAAGTGTTACTTACCTTCATGATGATCCGCAAAACCTAGAGACTCGTAGTAGCATGCTTCGCACTCCGGGTGTTCTATCGCGAACAAGCAATAGCATACATAAGCAATCAAGCAAAGAAACATGGGTAAAACACGAAATAGAAGATCGAACCAGAAAGTTCAACTTAAGAACTCCGGTTTGCAAAAAGAATCAAATCAAACGGAGCAACGAAACTCAAACTGCGAAAGAAACAAGATCCGATTACTAATCTGTACTAAAGTCAAATTATACAATACCAAAATCTTGTTCAAGTTGGTTAAACGGAAAGAGGGCTTCGAGACGAAGATCTAGGCGCTTGAATCGCCTGATTCCGATAAACGAGCGAAAAGATGAACTAAAACGAAAATCGCATCAGAAATCGCGACCAAAAATAATCACGAAAAATCCGAGAAAAAGAAAAACTGACGAACAGGCTAACGAACGAACTTCCGTTGTCTGCGATTAACGGACGAAAAACCGTTCGTCAAAATGAACATACGGACGAACGTCCACTAAATAACTAAACCGAGAAAACCGGCGAACGGATCTATTAATAATAAAAAACCGAAACTAGGGTTTACGAAATAAAACCGATCGGTTTTAAAAAAACAGCGGCTACCTCGAACTCCGCGGGCGGCGGCGCGGCGGCTCCGGCGGTGGTGGTCGGCGGTGGCGGCAGGCGGCGGCGACGGGCGACGCAGCGGGCGGCGCGGCACGGAGGCGTGGGTGGCAGCGAGCGGTGCGGCACGACGACGTGGGCGGCGGCACGGTGGCGTCAGCGGCGGCGTGGGCGGCAGCAGGCGGCTCTAGGCAGCGGCGGCGCTAGGGTTAGGGTTTGGGCGGCGGCGGGGCTGGTTGGGCTGCGGTGGGCTCGACGGCGCGGCTTATAAGGAGGGGCTAGGAGGAGTCTGGGCCGGATACGGCCCGTAGGTCGGTTTCCTTTTTTAATATAATTCCGATGTGTAGGAAAAGAAAGAAAAGAAATACTAAACGGACTACAAAAATCCCGAAATAAATTTTCTCTGTCCTCTAAAATAGGCCGAACAAGGTGAACATTTATTTGGGCCCAAAATGCAATTTTAAAAAATGCATTTTTTTTCCTAATTTAAATAAAATAGTGATAAAACTCCGAATAAAAATCTTATTCGATTTTAATATTAAATCTCCAATATTTCTTTATTTTGAGGAAGTCATTTTATCCTCTCTCTTTTATTTTTATAAAATAAATATTTGAAGATAAAATAATTAAAATCAAATGATCCTCTTTTTTTCAAAATTTGAGAAAACTCAAATATGAAAATAATGAAATTCCCAACTCTCTCCGTGGGTCTTTGAGTTGCGTAGAATTTCTAGGATCTAGCCAATCAAATGTGCAATAAAATATGATATGCATGAATGATCTATGTATAACATTCCAAATTAAAAATTTGGGATGTTACATTACAACTCAACAATTACAACTCGATACTTAGAACAAAATATGACTCTATGTGAATGCCTCCGGCGGTGTACCGGGATTGCGATGAATCAAGAGTGACATGTATGAAAAAATTATGAACGGTGGCTTTGCCACAAATACAATGTCAACTACATGATCATGCAAAGCAATATGACAATGATGATGCATGTCGTAATAAATGAAACAATGGAAAGTTGCATGGAATTTATCTCAGAATGTCTATGAAAATTCCATAATAGGTAGGTATGGTGGCTGTTTTGAGGAAGATATAAGGAGGCTTATGTGTCATAGAGCGTATCATATCACGGGGTTTGGATGCACCGGCGAAGTTTGCACCAACTCTCAAGGTGAGAAAGGGCAATGCACGATGCCGAAGAGGCTAGCAATGATGGAAGGGTGAGAGTGCGTATAATCCAAGGACTCAACATTAGTCATAAAGAACTCACATACTTATTGCAAAAATCTACAAGTCATCAAAACCAAGCACTACGCACATGCTCCTAGGGGGATAGATTGGTAGGAAAAGACCATCGCTCATCCCCGACCACCACTCATAAGGAAAGCAATCAAAGAACACCCCATGCTTCAAATTTGTCACATAACGTTTACCATATGTGCATGCTATGGGACTTGCCAACTTCAACACAAGTATTCATCAATTTTACAATTACTCAACTAGCACACTTCTAATATTACCACATTTATATCTCAAAACCATCTATCAAGCATCCAACTTCTCTTAGCATTTAAAATTTATAACCAAAGTGAATTACCATGATGTTCTAAAGGACTCTTAAAATTATATAAGTGAAGCATGAGATATCAATTATTTCTATAAAATAGAACCACCGTCATGCTCTAAAAGATATAAGTGAATCACTAGAGTAAAAACTATATAGCTCAAAGAATATAAGTAAAGCATGTCGACGTTCTGGGAACGGGGGTCCCCAGACTTGCCTGCCTGCGGCCTGCGGCGTGGCTCAAAAGGGGGCCCAGCGCGGCCCATCTTCACACACACAAACCCAAGACCCTCGCGAGGGGCCAAGCCTCGCGGGGCGGACAACGCAGAGCTTCCTCAGGCACGGCCTCGTCAGGCTGGCTCACGAGGAGGCGGACAGACCAAGGCGGGGTACCTCACGAGGTGCCCGTGACGCAAGCCATGACGACCAAGGGCGCCAGGCGGGTGCCAGCCCGCGCAGTGTCCTCCTTTCCTCTTTGGTGCAAATGGGGCAAGCGCAGCCGCGGAGTACCGAGGCATCAGGCAAAGGTTGCCATTTCGGTGCAATAGACCAAGACCAGGAGGACTATGAGATGGAGGTCATCGTGGAGCCCAAGATGGCGTCATCACCAGAGCTTTGCGCAGGCGAAGACTACTTTTGTCAGGATAGTTGATACTAGCTGTCCCCCTTCAAATTAGCCCGCCATTGTTGGCTCCCTTCCCGCTCGATATTTGGGAAGAGGACCAGGGCCTCTATAAATAGGACCGGCCACCCGCAGAGAAGGGGAGGAGGAGAGAAGGATAGAAGGACAGAGGGATAGAGGGATCGAAGGATCAAAGGATCAGAGAGAGAGAGGGAGGGAAGGGTGACTGAACTCCTCCCAGTAGTTCATCCCCCCAGCCGAGAACAGACCCTCGCGAGGCTGTTCTTCCTTGTATTGTTCATCAACATCAGCCCAAGAGGCAATCCACCACACCACACACTGGAGTAGGGTATTACACCACAACGGTGGCCCGAACTAGTATAAACCACGTGTCCCTCGTGTTATTATTTCCATAGCTTAGACCATAACAAGGCGGAGGGGTGCAGGTAGGTAGGGGGCGAAATATCCGCGCGCACCACAGTGTTCGAACCTCAAGGGTCTGCCGGAACCCGAAATCTGACATTTGGCGGGCCAGGTAGGGGTGCGCTGGAATCCACCTTCAACCGCTTCGCGCCTCGTCGCGTCGTCATCACCATGTCCGGCGACCAGGCGGGCAACCCAGATCCGTGGACGGCGTGGCCCGCCCGCGCAGAGCCGCTCGCCTCGGGCGACCCCGTGCCCCAGGCAGCTCGCGGTCCGCGGGGTGCTGCGGGCCGCGGGCGACGCGGACATGCTTCGACAGCTCTCACACCGCGGCAGGCGCGGTCGGCAGCAAGGGCCTCCAATCACGCCACGACCACGACACCGTACACCCGCAGGGAGCAGGCGAACTCGAGGGCCGCGCTCACAGTGGCCCGAGAGCTGCTGCGGTGCAGGCTGCTGGAGGGCGGCCGCGACGTGCTGCTGGAGCGAGTGGCAGAGCTCCTGGGCTTCGCCGCCTCGGGGGCTCACCCCTTCTGCACCCAGCTCCCATCTCAAGCCCAAGGCGGCCCGCGCGGGGGCTCCGCGCGCGCCCGCGGGCTCCAAGGCTACTCCAACACTAGCGAAGCTGTCAGCACCGGACCGGCGGCGGCGCTGCCCCCGCTCCCGGTCCGCGAAGAAGGACTCGACGCGACCCGCGGCCCCAGTGGACAGCCGCACTGCCACCCCACGGTGGGCGCGTCAGGCAGGACCGCGTGGCATGCGGAGCATTACGGCGTGGCATTCGGGATGACGGCGCCAGAGGAATACGTGCCCCTCATGATGGACCAAGGACACCCACACGAGAGCGAACAAGGCTCGCTCCTCAGCCCAAGCTGGGGGGACGAGGCGCCAGAAGCTGAGCCTTTCCGGGAGCCCCGGTCCCACTGGCCACGCCGGGGGCAAGGATTATCGGGTACGCTAATTCTTCAGGAGAAGGCATACGCTAACCATGGATCGCAGGAGGTGCAGGTCGCCACAGCAAGCAGCTGCCCCGCTCCCACAGTCTCCTGCCCCTCGGGAGGAGGGCGCAGGGGGCTGCAGGAGAGGGGCTGGGATCCGACATCACCACCGCGGCGTTCGGAGCAAGGTGTTCTCAGGAGGTAGGCCCTCCGCTGGGGAGGTGCCTCAGGGCCTGCCCCCAGCGGAGGACCCGTGGTCGTCGGGGGAACCGCTGGCGACTACTTTACACCATCGGCGGCGTCCTGGTTTCCGGTCGTCGTTGATGGCACTAGAGTGTGGCGCAAGGCGGGGCCCTCATGTGGCGATATGAAGCAAGGCCAGTACCTGTGAAGAAGGCCCAGTGCCTGTGAAGCTCGCCGCCCCGTGACACTCTCACGTAATAATGAGTGGGGCTGTACACGCCCCGGAGTCTCAGGGGTGCCGGCCTCAGGCCCTGGGGCTCCCTCCCATGCCCAGTGGTAGCACTTAGCTCCGCGTTGGTGAGAAGACGTCCAAGACTAGACTAGGTGCCGGACGCGGCCTTTTGTTTGCTTTTGTTGCTTTTCCCTTTGGTTGTCGCTTTCCCCCGCTGGATTCAAGTTGGATTCGAATTTGAGATTTGCGTGTGTTCGGGGAAGGGGTGCTTAGTCTCGTTCGAGCAATTTCTCGCGTTTTGGTTACCACTTCGCCTCAGCTGTCTCCCCTCGCGAGCCCCTCGCGAGCCGGGTCAGGCCTAGCTTGCGCGCAGCCCAGACTGCCGCCGACATGACCTCTCAGGAGGGTGTTTTACTGCAGATCCTACGAACCCAATCAGGGAACACTCGAGACACCACAACCTCCCACGGGCTGCCTCAGGGCCAGCACGGGACAAAGGTAAACTAGCCGACCAGCGCGTCGCTTGGGCCAACCACTTGGTGCGGGCGCATGGGTAATGTAGCGTCTACTAATACGATGAACACAAGTTTTACATAAGGGGCTCCCCCTCCAAAATGCTCTCACTGCAATCGGGCCAAAACCTGAGTTCTATTCATGCAGGGTAAGGAAGTAGGAGCGATGCAAAATCAGTCGGATGAGTCCCCCAATGCGTTCTCAGGAGCACCACCCGAGCCGTTGCTGGCGTCGCTGAACTCGCCATCGCTGTCCGCGTCGCCGCCAGCGGCGTCAGGGCCGTTCACCACGCCGCCCTCGTCGGCCGCCACAATCACGTCGTCGTTGTCTGAAGCGAAGGCCCTGATAAGAGCATCCACATTGTCTTCCACCCAGTGCGCCAGATCACCTCGGACGGCCTGGGGGACTAGGGCAATGGCGGCATCAAAATCAAAGTGGGGATCCATGTTCCGAAGGTGGCTGAAGACGCGAGAAAAGGCGCGCCCAAGGAGGGCGCGGCTCCTCTCCTCCACCAACCTGTTAGCCCTGACCGACCGCGCCTCCAGCTGCGTCACCACGTCAGTGAAGAACTGAAGATTGCCAGCATAGTTGACTGCATGCGGCTCACCAACAGCCGCCTCACAGATGTTGCCCAAGGCTGTGTTGGCTCTCTCCCGGAGCGTGGTGAGCATGGGGCCGTGCTCATGCTCCAGGATCCGCCGCTGACGTATCTCATCCGTGTTCTGGCCCGCGACGACCTCAGCCTCCTCCACCCGCTGGCGGAGAAGGAGCACCTTGGCCTGGGAGGCGGTTAACTCACCTTGCGCCACCTCAAGAGCGGCCCGAAAAGCGTCGGCCCGCCGCGTCGCCTCCTCCGGCTTGGCCCTCAAGGCAGCAGTCCTGCCTTCAGCTTCGGCCCGGATCAACCCCAGCTTCTCTTCGAACTCGTGCTCGAGGTTCAAATGCGCCATCACCACTCGATGTCTGACCTCCTCCAGGACGCGGGCTTCCTATGCAGCAACATCATCCTCCGCCTGCGTCACCAAGCGCTCCCTCGTCTCCAGACGCTCGTACTCACGGGTACGTTCGGCGGCTTCCAGCGTCAGCGCCTCCTCGCGCTTCTGGAGCTCTGCTGAGTTGCCGGAGGCCACCTTCATCGACGCGAGGGCTGCCTCGCGCAGCTCCACCTGCTCCTCCAGTGAGTGGGACCAGGCCAGGAGCTCCCGAGCCCGCTCCTCCGCCGCCGTTCCCCGCCGGTCAGCTTCCCGAGCCTCCTCAGCGGCCCAAGATCGGGCCTCCCGAGAGGCCACCAACGACGCCTTGGCCTCTCTGTCATCAAGATCGCGCTGACGGCGCGCAAGGGCGATGGCGCCCTCCAGCTCGCGCCTCTCTGCAGCCAGGCACAGGCCCTCGGCCTCAAGGCGCGCGTCTTCATCGGCAAGCTCCTCTCCAAGAAGGCTTACCACGTCAGCCGCCCTTCGAAGGAATCCTTGGCGGAGAGCGCGACGCTCCCGAGCGCGCTCGAGCACGTCTTCCACACCATCATCTGCCCCAAGCAAGTTCCGGGGGCCGCGAGTCAGCACTCCCCCTCCGGGCTGGGGGCTGGGGGCTGGCACCCTCGCGACGGCCGGGCACGCCGCGTCAGAAGCCCGGCCTGGGGCCAGCCCGTCCCCAGGTGAAGAGCGCAGGAAGCGCCTCAGCCAGTCGCAGTCCACGACCAGGCGAGAAGCCCACGGCAGGCTGGCTATGCCATGAGAAGGCCCGTGAAGGATCGCGAGGTGCGCGGGGCCACGATACGCCTCGGGACGGTTCGCCTCGTCGATCGCCCTCACCACAAGGGCTCCACTGCTTGGAGCGCTTGAGGACGGTGGAGGGGGCGAAGCCAATGGGGACGGCTCCTTAGCCGTCTCTGCAAGCTCGGCTGGAAGGGGCCTGCGGAGCAAGGGTCAGTAAGAGCAACAGAAGGATCAGGAGCTGGGAAAGGAGAAGGCTTACTCATCAGTGGCAAAGTACTTCCTACGCTTCAGCAGGCGACAAGGGTAATCGTCGCCCAGGGCCTCCCTTCTCTTCCGGAGGGCCTCAAAGTCCACGCGGAAGCGGCCTAAGAGTCGGGCGCAGGGATTAACCTGCGACGAAGATGGAGCGTTAAGGCGATCTACGTCAGAGGCGCCTTCCTGATGTGCGCCGCCAATCGCCTCGCCAAGAGAAGCCGCCGGAGCCTCAGTGGCCTCGGTCGTAGGCGCAGAGGGCAGCTGCTTGTCACCCTCAGCCTCAGCAGCACGGGCCCCGATAACTGCTTCCTCATGAGCATCGCCCGGCGCTGGCGCCCCGCCGGGAGCCCCCTCGGCCTCTGGCGCCTCGTGCCTCCCTGCTTCGCCACTTGAGGAAGAGCCGCCTTGGCCGACTGGAAGGGCAGTCACCACCACTGGGTTCTCGCGAGGCCCCTGGAGGCCGGCGGGGCACGGCCCCCACTCATCGAAGATAGGCATCTGCCTCACCAAATCGCCCCTGCTCTGGCAGAGGTACAGCAAGGCCCCTCCCTACTGGATGCTGCCAGGGTTGGGGTCCCCCGTCAGGGTCAAGAGCGTCGTCCTCAGCACTTCAGGCATCAGGTCCTCTTCCTGGAGCCTCATACGATCATCGCGCCCGCTGAAGGCCCACATCCGGCGGGAGTGGCGCTGGAGAGGAGCAACGCGGCGTAGCAGGAACTCCTTCACCACCTTGGGCACTGTCGCGCCAAGAGACCTCAAGAACGCGAAGTGGTGCCAGACGAAGACGAGCCGGGGGCTCTCAAGCGTCTCCTAGCCCCAGCTCGAATTGGGGACAACAGGCGAAGTTGGCTCCGACAGCAGGGGGCTGGGCACCCCAGCATCCACATACAGCCATCGCTCGCGGAACCCAGCCGCGGGCGGAGGGAGCTTGAAGTCAATCCCAGAGGCCACCGTCTCAGACGCGGCAACGAAGCTCACACACGCCCAGCATTGGGTAGGGTCAACAAGGCGCAGCAAGAAGAAGTGGCGCAGCAAGGTGACCGAAGGAAGGATGCCCATCATAGCCTCGCAAACAAAGGCGAAGACCGAAAGGAGAGTGATGGATTCAGGACCCAGATGCATCATGTGGATCTGATAGTGGGAAAGCACGGCATTGAAGAAATCAGAAAAGGGAGGAACCAGACCCGCCCACAGGGCGTCGGAAAAATACGGGACCTCGGTGGCTATCCTGTCGATGGAGAAGTGGGACGCGGGCCAGGCCGTCGTCCTCCCGCATTCATTGAAGATGGTGGCCAGAGCCGAGCTGACCTTGCCCAAGCCCTCGGCGGGGGCCGCCAACGGCGGCGGCAAGGCGGAGACACGGGTTTCTTCCCTCTTCCCTTCTTCGTCGGAGCCATGGCGATGGGAAGGGGGGAAGGTTCAAGATTGAGTTGAAAACAAAAACCAGAGTTCGAGCGGAGGAAGGACAGAGGGCGCTCGAGCAACAAAAAGGGGAACGGCTGTGTACGACTACGGGTCCGCCTAGCATGGCGCAAAATAAGGAGGGCGTGGGGGAACAGTGCCGCCCATCTCCAATCAACCGCCACGCGGCGCCTAAGGCCGCAGGCTGTTAGGGCCCGCGGCGCTTCGCTCTTGCCCTTCCGCCTCCCTGCACGGCCAAGTCCGGGCGCGCCTTGGGCCCGGGGGCTACTGTCGGCGTTCTGGGAACGGGGGTCCCCAGACTTGCCTGTCTACAGCCTGCGGCGTGGCTCAAAAGGGGGCCCAGCGCGGCCCATCTTCACCAACACAAACCCAAGACCTTCGCGAGGGGCCAAGACTCGCGGGGCGGACGACACAGAGCTTCCTCAGGCACGGCCTCGTCAGGCTGGCTCACGAGGAGGCGGAGAGACCAAGGCGGGGTACCTCACGAGGTGCCCGTGACGCAAGCCATGACGACCAAGGGCGCCAGGCGGGTGCCAGCCCGCGCAGTGTCCTCCTTTCCTCTTTGGTGCAAAGGGGGCAAGCGCAGCCGCGGAGTACCGAGGCATCAGGCAAAGGTTGCCATTTCGGTGTAACGAGACCAAGACCAGGAGGACTATGAGATGAAGGTCATCATGGAGCCCAAGACGGCGTCATCACCAGAGCTTTGCGCAGGCGAAGACTACTTTTGTCAGGATAGCTGATACTAGTTGTCCCCCTTCAAATTAGCCCGCCATTGTTGGCTCCCTTCCCGCTCGATATTTGGGAAGAGGACCAGGGCCTCTATAAATAGGACCGGCCACCCGCAGAGAAGGGGAGGAGGAGAGAAGGATAGAAGGACAGAGGGATAGAGGGATCGAAGGATCAAAGGATCAGAGAGAGAGAGAGGGAAGGGTGACTGAACTCCTCCCAGCAGTTCATCCCCCCCAGCCGAGAACAGACCCTCGCGAGGCTGTTCTTCCTTGTATTGTTCATCATCATCAGCCCAAGAGGCAATCCACCACACCACACACTGGAGTAGGGTATTACACCACAACGGTGGCCCGAACCAGTATAAACCACGTGTCCCTCGTGTTATTCTTTCCATAGCTTAGACCTTAACGAGGCGGAGGGGTGCAGGTAGGTAGGGGGCGAAATCTTCGCGCGCACCCCAGTGTTCGAACCTCAAGGGTCTGCCGGAACCCGAAATCCGACAAAGCACATACAGTATTCTAATAAATTCCAATTCATGTGAGTCTCTCCCAAAAGGTGTGTACAGCAAGGATGATTGTGGTAAACTAAAAAGCAAAGACTCAAATCATACAAGACGCTCCAAGCAAAACACATACCATGTGGCGAATAAAAATATAGCTCCAAGTAAAGTTACCGATAGACGAAGACGACAGAGGGGATGCCTTCCGGGGCATCCCCAAGCTTAGGATTTTTGGTGTCCTTGGATTTGACCTTGGGGTGCCTTGGGAATCCCCAAGCTTAGGCTCTTGCCACTCCTTGTTCAATAATCCATCAAATCCTTACCCAAAACTTGAAAACTTCACAACACAAAACTTAAAGGAAAATCTTCGTGAGCTCCGTTAGTAAAAGAAAACAAACCACCACTTAAAGGTACTGTAATGAACTCATTATTGATTTATATTGGTGTTAGACCTAATGTATTCCAACTTTTCTATGGTTCATAAACTCTATTACTAGCCATAGATTCATCAAAATAAGCAAACAACACACGAAAAACAGAATCTGTCAAAAACAGAACAGTCTGTAGTAATCTGTAGGTTTCGAATACTTCTGGAACCCCAAAAATTCTAAAATAAATTGCTGGACGTGAGGAATTTATCTATTAATAATCTTCAAAATTAATTAACTAAATATCACTCTCCAGTAAAAAATGGCAGCAATTTTTGTGAGCGCTAAAGTTTCTGTTTTTTACAGCAAGATCAAAAAGACTTTCCCCAAGTCTTCCCAACGGTTCTACTTGGCACAAACACTAATTAAGCACAAAAACACAACCAAAAAATAGGCTATATAAATTATTTATTACTAAACAGGAGAAAAAATTAAGGAATAAAAATAAAATTGGGTTGCCTCCCAACAAGCGCTATCGTTTAACGCCCCTAGCTAGGCTTAAAAGCGAAGATAGATCTAGGTATTGCCATCTTTGGTAGGCAATCCATAAGTGGATCTCATAATAGATTCATGTGGTAATTTAATTTTATTTCTAGGGAAGTGTTCCATGCCCTTCCTTAATGGAAATTAGAATCTAATATTCCCTTCCTTCATATCAATAATTGCACCAATCGTTCTAAGGAAAGGTCTACCAAGAATAATAGGACATGAAGGATTGCAATCTATATCAAGAACAATGAAATATACGGGCACATAATTCCTATTTGCAACAATAAGAACATCATTAATCTTTCCCATAGGTTTCTTAATAGTGGAATCCGCAAGGTGCAAGTTTAAAGAACAACCATCAAATTCACAGAAACCTAGCAAATCACACAAAGTCTTTGGGATCGTGGTAACACTAGCACACAAATCACACAAAGCATAGCATTCATGATCTTTAATTTTTATTTTAATAGTAGGTTCCCACTCATCATAAAGTTTTCTAGGGATAGAGACTTCCAACTCAAGTTTTTCTTTGTAAGATTGCATCAAAGCATCAACGATGTGTTTAGTGAAAGCTTTATTTTGACTATAAGCATGAGGAGAATCTAGCACGGATTGCAACAAGGAAATACAATCTATCAAAGAGCAATTATCATAATTAAATTCCTTGAAATCCAAGATAGTGGGTTCATTGCTATCTAAAGTTTTGACCTCTGCAATCCCACTTTTATCAATTTTTGCATCAAGATCTAAAAACTCTGAATCATTGGGACACCTTCTAACTAAAGTTGACTCGTCTCCAGTCCCATCATTATCAAGATTCATATTGCAAAACAAGGATTTAATAGGGGACACATCAATTACTTTTAGATCTTTATCATTATTCTCATAAAAACTTTCCGGTTTAGCGGCCATCTTATTAACTAAGGTGGCCTACTTATCCGAGATTTCAGCAATTAATTTCTCAAGATGAGCAAGCTGAGATTTCAAACCATAAAATTCCTTACACATATCATCAAGCTCTTTATTCATGAAACCGATAAAAAAAATTTGTTCTTTAAGCTCGTTTCTAAAGAAATTATTATGCTCAAACTGCAAGGACATAAAACTTCCAACGTTGTTTTCGATTTCTTCCAACCTTCTAAGGTGATGATCAACTCCTTTTGGTAAAGCCATAAGGGCAACAAGCAACAAGAGGCAAGTGAAAAAGAGGCGAACGGAAAAGAGAGGGCGAAAGTAAAAGAGGGCGAATAAAACGGCAAGGGTGAAGTGGGGGAGAGGAAAACGAGAGGCAAATGGCAAATAATGTAATATGAAGGATAAGAGTTGTGATGGGTACTTGGTATGTCTTGACTTGGCGTAGATCTCCCCGGCAATGGCGCCAGAAATCCTTCTTGCTACCTCTTGAGCACTGCATTGGTTTTCCCTTGAAGAGGAAAGGGTGATGCAGTAAAGCAGCATAAGTATTTCTCTCAGTTTTTGAGAACCAAGGTATCAATACAGTAGGAGACCACGCGCGAGTCACCTCGTACCTACACAAACAAATAAGAACCTCGCAACCAACGCGATAAAGGGGTTGTCAATCCCTTCACGGCCACTTGCAAGAGTGAGATATGATAGATATGATAATAATAAGATAAATATTTTTGGTGTTTTTATGATATAGATTGAAAGTAAAGATTGCAAAATAAAATAGATTGGAAACTTGTATGATGGAAAATAGACCCGGGGGCCATAGGATTCACTAGTGGCTTCTCTCAAGATAGCATAAGTATTACGGTGGGTGAACAAATTACTGTCGAGCAATTGATAGAAAAGCGAATAATTATGAGAATATCTAGGTATGATCATGTATATAGGCATCACGTCCGAGACAAGTAGACCGAAACGATTCTGCATCTACTACTATTACTCCACACATCGACCGCTATCCAGCATGCATCTAGAGTATTAAGTTCATAAGAACAGAGTAACGCCTTAAGAAAGATGACATGATGTAGAGGGATAAACTCAGGAAATATGATGTAAACCCCATCTTTTTATCCTCGATGGCAACAATACATACGTGTCGTTTCCCTTTCTATCACTGGGATCGAGCACCGCAAGATTGAACCCAAAGCTAAGCACTTCTCCCATTGCAAGAAAGATCAATCTAGTAGGCCAAACCAAATTGATAATTCAAAGATACTTGCAAAGATAAACCAATCATACATAAAAGAATTCAGAGAAGATTCAAATATTGTTCATAGATAGACTTGATCATAAACCCGCAATTCATCGGATCTCGACAAACACACCGCAAAAGAAGGTTACATCAAATAGATGTCCAAGAGAATCGGGGATAACTTTGTATTGAGATCCAAAGATAGAGAAGAAGCCATCTAGCTACTAGCTATGGACCCGAAGGTCTGAGGTAAACTACTCACACATCATCGGAGGGGCCATGGAGTTGATGTAGAGGCCCTCCGTGATCAATGCCCCCTCCGGTGGAGCTCCGGAAAAGGCGCTAAGATGGGATCTCTTGGGTACAGAAGGTTGCGGCGGTGGAAATAGGGTTTCGTGGTGCTCCTGGATGTTTTCGGGGTATGTCAATATATATAGGAGGAAGAAGTAGGTCGGTGGAGCAACAAGGGGCCCACGAGGGGGAGGGCGCGCCCCCTGCCTCGTGGCCGCCTTGTTCGTTTATTGATGTCCACTCCAAGTCCTCTTGATCACGTTTGTTCCAAAAATCATGTTCCCGAAGGTTTCGTTCCATTTGGACTCCGTTTGATATTCCTTTTCTACGAAACACTGAAATAGGCAAAAAAAACAGCAATTTGGGCTGGGCCTCCGGTTAATAGGTTAGTCCCAATAATATAAAAGTGTAAAATAAAGCCCATTAACATCCAAAACAGATAATATAATAGCATGGAACAATCAAAAATTATAGATATGTTGGAGATGTATCAGTCGACCGTAGGTATGATCAAGGTTTCTGCTGGGTGTCCTACCTTCGATGGGACGGACTACCCCTACTGGAAGAATAAGATGTGCATGCATCTTGAGCAAGGTTGTCAGAATCGCGATTCTGTTATACGATTCTACGACTTTACGATCCAAACTAACCCCTATGATTCTACGATTTTAGTTCATAGAATCTACGTTTATACGATCCTGATAGTGAAGATTCTACGATTTGCGATCTTACCATCGGAGCTCCGATCCGATTCAAAATCGCGATTCTGACAACCTTGATCTTGAGGCAATTGACAACGATCTCTGGTACGTTGTGGAAAATGGTGTTCCCTCTGTCACTGCTACCATCACCACTGCTGATGTGAAGAGATTCAAGCAACTCGACTCTCAAGCGAAGAACATCATATGTGGCCATCTGAGCAAAGGGCAGTATGGCAGAGTGAGTGCTTTGGAGACAGCAAAGTTTATCTGGGACAGGCTGTCCAAGGTCAGTGAAGGAGTCTCAACACAGTGTGACTCTCGAGTTGACGTTCTTCGCAATCTCTTCAACCGCTTCAAAAGACTCGACAATGAAAATGTTCAGCAAACCTTCGATTGGCTCACTGACATCTCAAATGAGCTTCAAGCACTTGGTGCCACTGACATCACCGGCCATGAGGTGGTGAAAAAATTGTCGAGATCGCTTGATTCCTCATTTGATACTTTGGCATTGATGATACAAGAACGTGGAGACTATAAGTCACTTGATCCCGTTGATATCCTCGAGAGGCTAAACACTCATGAGTTCCATCTTGCTGAGAAGAGAGATTTCTATGGACCAAGCTAGGCAGATCACGAGCTCTGAAGGCCAAGGCAGTGTCTGAATCTGAAGGTGAAGATTCCGGTAGCAGCCTTGGTAACCCTGAAGAACTGAGCCAGGAGCTAGCAATGCTCATGAGGAAATTCCAGAAGTTCTCAAGACGTGGTCGCTTTGGAAAATCCTCAAGAGGTGGTGACTTAGATCAGATTCCTCATCCCATGATTACAAGAAGAGACTCTGTCACAAGTGCAAGAAACCCGGTCACTACATTCAAGATTGTCCTCAGTGGGAAAAGGAATCAAAGAAGAAGAAGTATAAGGACTACAGTTCTGATGATTCAAAGAAGAAGAAGAAATCTTCAAAGTCCTCTTCATCAAAACCTTCAAGTTCTTCATCTCACAAGAAGAGCAGCTCCAAGAAGGCTCGGGCATTCATTGGCAAGGAAATGGACTCTGAGGCTGAATCTGAGGAAAATGAGGAAGAGGAGGAATCTGAGGAGTCAGACTCTAGTGTGGTGAGCCTAGCCCTCGCTACCGCGTTCGTCAGCAAGTCCATCTTCAACTCTGAGGAAAAGGACCTCTCCAACACCACTGACAACGGCGATGATGACTACGCTCCCACCTATTGCTTCATGGCAAAAGGTGCAAAGGTACTCAAATATCCCTCCTCCAAATCAAGTGAGGATGAATCTGATGACAATCTCAAGCCTAGTTATTCTAAACTTGCTAAGATTGTTGTGAAACAACAAAAGGCTCTTGAAAAGGTTCAAAATATGCTAGACAAAAGCGATGATATGTTGGGTGATGAAATGGATCGCACTAAAATTTTGACTGAAAATCTTCAGAGACTTCAGTCCAAGTTTGACAATCTTCAAGGTCATCATAACACTCTCTTATGTGATCATGAGAAGCTTTCTTATGAATTTCTTCAAAGAAAACAAGATCTTGAGCAGTTAAGAGTGAGTTATGAAGATCTTCAGAAGGAGCGTGATTCATTACTTGCTCAACAAATCAGCGCTACTCAGTAAGAATTTATTCCTCCATGTTTGAAGTGCATTGAACGTGAATCTGCTAATTCTTCACCTGAATGCTCAAATGCTTCTATTGATGAAAATTCTTCAACTGTCTCTGCTATCACTAATTCCTCATCTAAGGACATTGCTAGTATCACTGAAGATGCAGGGCTGAAGGAATTGTATATGACAGGCATGTACAAAAGCCTCAAATGGCATCAGGCTCTTTGTGATGTGCTTAAAAAGGATATCCTCAACAGGAACTCTAGGAAACTCAATGGGTTGCTGCCTTTGAGAGGAATTTGGGTATTGCCTTTGAGAGGAAACTCAATGCTGATGGGACCTACTGGAAACCTGAGTAGTATCCCAAAACCTCATGGGTTGCTGCAAAGGGACCCTCAGTGGATCCATCTACTTTATCTGGCTTTACATGTGAATCTTCATATTCTTCTGATGAGTCATTTGACTCCAACTATAAACTGTTCAAAAATCAGAATGGTGAAGTATTTGCTAGATATGTTGGCACTAACTGCAGGAATGGTCCTCCTATGAAGAAAATCTGGGTTCCCAAAAGGTGCCTTGAAAGTCTCCAGGTGAATGTCATCATGACACCACCTGTGAAGAATAGGAACCCCAGATCAAATTCTTCATATGGATCCAAGTCCTCATACGGACCAAATTCCTCACGTGGATCAAATTCCTCAAAAGGATCAAAGTCCTCATATGAGCATCATCGTGCTAACCCTTCTGTTTCGCAGGGAAGATCTAAGGATTATGGATATGTGCATTATTCTTCAAATCATTATGTTCATAAATCCTCGAAGAATTTCTCTGCTTACTCTTATGCTTACCCTAACCCCTCTTATGTGAAACGAAGTGGATTGGCATCTATGCCACCTTTCTCTTATGGAGCTCGCAGAATGATGAACTCTTTGCCACCCCTTCAGATGTGGGTGGTGAAGAAAAAGAACTAATCTCTTATGCAGGCTCAGGTCTCCAGACGAACTTAAACGTTTGAAGAATTTGCTGGAGGCTTGAATATGCTTGAAAGGATGCAAGCTAATCATGAAGAAATGAATTCTCATTTTTCACGTCCTCATACTGCTTTATCTGTTCTATTGCTTGATGAAATTGATCTGATGAAATTGATATCATATTCTTCACTGATGAAGTATATGAGTTCGTAAGCTGCACTAATTCATCTGCAGAATGATTAACCCAAAGCCACTGAGTGGGTCCTCGATAGTGGATGTACAAATCACATGACTAGTGGCAGGAGCTTATTGATGGACTCTGCTTTATCTCCATCACATCTGAAGCATATCACCTACGCTAACAAAGGAAAAAGCAAGGTATTGGGTCTAGGTAAGGTTGCAATCACAAAGGATCAACACATGGACAAAGTCATGCTTGTCAAGTCCTTAGGGTTCAACCTCATGTCTGTCTCAATGCTTTGTGATCTTGATATGGTTGTTGTCTTCGGTAAGTATCGTTGTGCTGTGATCATGGAAGCTGACAATTCCAAAGTCTTCGAAGGCTTTAGGAGAGGAGATTTGTATATTGTTGATTTCTCTACAGAACCACAACCTGCTACTTGTCTACTTGCAAAAGCTTCAGAAGGCTGTCTATGGCATCGACGACTTGGTCATGCTGGGATG
Organism: Triticum urartu; assembly: GCF_056163025.1. Classification (NCBI taxonomy): domain Eukaryota; kingdom Viridiplantae; phylum Streptophyta; class Magnoliopsida; order Poales; family Poaceae; genus Triticum; species Triticum urartu. Next base: position 114,327,719 of record NC_141873.1, read on the forward strand.
AGCAACTTGCACGCACTCGCAAAGAAGAAGAATGCCATTGGCATCGAGGGTGTAAAATTCCTCAAGGACCATTTGTGTGGAGCTTGTGAAGCCAGAAAGATGACCAAGGCCAAGCATCCCTCAAAGACCATCATGACTACCACTTGTCCATTTGAATTGCTTCACATGGATCTCTTTGGCCCTACTCACTATGCCACATTTACTAATGTTGCATCTTTATATGGTTTTTTCATTGTTGATGATTATTCTCGATATACATGGGTGAATATCATCACTTACAAAACTAAAGTGCAGGAAGTCTTCAAACGATTTTCCTCAAGGGCTTCAACCAACTTTGGTGTGAAGATCAAGCACATCAGAAGTGACAATGGAACTGAGTTCAAGAACACTGATCTTGATGACTATCTTGATGAACTTGGTATCACTCATGAGTTATCTGCTCCATATACTCCTCAGCAGAATGGCGTCGTGGAGCGCAAGAACAGGACTCTTGTTGAGATGGCTCGCACTATGCTTGATGAGTACAAGACGCCTACTCGCTTCTAGCCTGAGGCAATTGATACTGCATGCCACATCATTAACAGGGTATATCTTCACAAATTCTTCAAGAAGACTGCATATGAACTCCTCACTGACAAGAAACCCAATGTGAGTTATTTCAAAGTCTTTGATGCTAAATGTTGTATTAGAGATCCTCATCATAGTCCTAAATTTGCACCGAAAGCACATGAAGGTTTTATGCTCGGTTATGGTAAGGACTCGCACACCTACAGAGTCTTCAACACCTATCACCACAAGGTTGTTGAAATTGTAGATGTGTGGTTCAATGAAACTAATGGCTCGCAAAGAGAGCACCTACCTCCTACGACAGATGAAATACCTCCTGAGGGATCTATTAAGTTCAAAGCTACTGAGGATGTCATTCCTACCGAAGAATCTGCTGAATAAGTCGGTCCAGAACGTGAAGAACGTCATGCTAATGCACCTGAAGAAAATGGTGCTGAGGAAAATGCTGATCAAATTCCTCAATGACAACCAGCTCATCCTCGTGTTGCAAATGAAGTGCAGATTGAGAAAATCATCAGCTACATCAACATTCCAGGTCCTCTCGCACGCTCAAGAGCTTCACATTTATCTAACTTTTGTGGGCACTTTGCCTTCGTCTCTATAACAGAGCCCACTAAGGTAGATGAAGCATTTCTGGAGCCTGAGTGGATTCAAGCTATGCAAGAGGAATTACATTAATTTGAGCTCAACAACGTCTGGGAACTGGTCAAACGTCCAGACCCTCGCAAGTAAATCTGAGAACGGGTTAATAACTGGACCATAACTAAACTATGCCCGTACACGTATCTCTCTAAACCAAACCTGGACCATAACCAGATAATACCATTTTCAACCTAACCAAAACTGCACCCAATAATTTTTCCACCCAAACCGATTCACACCCAGTACATAACCATGGGTATAAACCCAATACATAACCATATTCAACTTCAGCTTAACAGTGACATGCCAAACAATAATTTAACAGAAACATTCAACTACAGTTTTACAGTGACATGTCGTTTATGAATAGGCTACTACTGCTTAGGCTACTTTCTCTGCCACACTGAAATAGAACAAAGTAGAACATCAAACAAATAGCGGCAATAGAACAAACAAGCAATATTGGCAGAATCATCAGCATCTTCGTCGTCGGCATATGTGAGATGACTTTACTGCTTGATAAGGTCTGTATCTCACAAACCAAGCTGCAACACTTTCGGACCACCATGCTAAACCACTGTTGCATCACAGAGAGAGTTCTATTAGATCAATACAAAACCACAATTCGATATAAAAATCAGTGATAAGCATATCTACATTATGGATGCTATCCAGCCAATAAAACAAAATATGTTTCTTCTATCAATGAAAAAAGATGAAATGAAACTAGCTACTGTAATTGGCAACAACAAACTTTTGTTTCTGGGTTCCTAGAATGCCAGTTATGAGCTTTTAAAGATTTAAAGACATATTTTTTAAGTACATCATCTTTTATTTCTAAGCAACAATACTGACTATGCTCATGATTTGTGTTGCTACCGTACAACTTAAACCACCCATCTCCACAGCAGTACAACTCCAAAAGAACCTGTGTACTTGGTCATGCTAGTACAGTGAATTTTACTCTGACTAGTGATGACACTTTCAAACTGAATTTCATCAGGTTTTCCTCTTGTATGCAGCCTCCAGGCATTATGTTCTTTGTCTTGGATCAACAACATCAACATGTTGGTGTGACACCATCCAAATCATCAGGGTAATGAAGAATGCAGATCACAGAGGAGAGGAAAGGACATGTGAGATTACCTTACTTCTTGGGGAAGTCGTGGACGGAGGAGAGGAGGAGTAGTAGAAGCATGCTTGGACTGGAGGACGGCGCTATCGAAGAACTCGAGGGCAGGGGCACCGGATGCTCCACCTCATTGAAGGGGGAGGGGAGGCGAGCAGGAGTAGGGGAGGGGCTGGACGAGGGGACGCAGCGAGGTCGAGGGCGGAGGCGAACCCTATCCGCCACACGCACGAGTGCTGCAGCTAGGTGGAGTACCCCCTACCGGAGACGATGGAGCAGGTGGCCGACGTCGTGGTCGGTGAGACGGGATGTGCCGTCGAGGGAACCGGCCAGGCCCATGAGGGAGAGCACGAGGAGGAGGCCCACTTCCGTCGATGAGGCGGCGCCGCCGTCCGAGGAGGCGGCCGGCGGCGGTGGAGGCCTGGACCCTGGAGGATGGAGGGAGGGAGAGAGATGGAATCGGGGTCTGCCGTCTGGGCTATCGGCCTACTGCGGTGTCGCCTTGAGTTAGCGTGAATGCGTGATTGGGCTTTCTCCGGGGCGAGGAATCGATTGGACCTACAGTTTACACCCGTGTTAGACTAAACTTGTTAAGCCCATAACCAACTATACCCGACTTAGTTTTTCTAAGTACCCAAAACCAAACCAAACTAAGAAAAGCTTAGCCCCAAAAAACCTGAACCGATCAAAACCAGAAGAAAAACCAAACCATTTTACCCGGTTATTTAAAAACTGTTCTCAGATTTACTCGCAAGCACAATATCATTGGCATAAATTGGATCTACCGCAACAAGCAAGATGAAAATGGCCTTGTGGTGAGGAATAAGGCACGACTTGTAGCTCAAGGCTACACACAGGTTGAAGGAATTGATTTTGATGAAACTTTTGCACCTGTTGCTAGACTTGAGGCTATTCGCATATTACTTGCTTATGCTAACCATCATGATATCATCTTACATCAAATGGATGTGAAAAGTGCATTCCTCAATGGTAATTAAGCTTGAGGAAGAAGTATATGTTGCTCAACCCCTAGGTTTTGAAGATCCAAAGCATCCTAACAAAATCTTCAGACTCAATAAGGCCCTCTATGGCCTCAAGCAGGCCCCTTGGGCGTGGTATGATACTTTGAAGGAATTCCTCATGAAGAAAGGCTTCAAACCCGGTTCACTTGACCCAACTCTTTTCACTAAATCTTATGATGGTGAATTGTTTGTGTGCTAAATATATGTTGATGATATCATTTTCGGTTGTACTGACCAACGTTACAGCGATGAATTTGCCTATATGATGAGTGAAGAATATAAAATGTCTATGATGGGAGAATTGAAATTCTTCTTAGGTCTTCAGATTCATCAACAGCGCAATGGCATATTCATATCTCAGGAGAAATACCTCAAGGATGTACTAAGGAAATTCGGCATGCAAGATTGAAAAGGAATCAAAATCCCTATGCCCACAAATGGTCATCTATGCACTGATGAAAATGGTATTGACTTCGATCAAAAGGTATACCGCTGCATGATTGGTTCTTTATTGTATTTATGTGCATCTAGGCCAGATATTATTCTTAGTGTTTGCATGTGTGCCCGATTTCAAGCTACACCGAAGGAATCACACCATAAGGCTGTGAAGCATATTCTTCGATATCTAGCTCATACACCAACACTTGGATTGTGGTATCCCAAGGGCTCAGTTTTTGATCTCATTGGATATTCAGATTCTGACTATGCTGGTGATCGTGTGGACCGCAAGTCAACATCAGGCACATGCCATTTCCTCGGACGATCCTTGGTCTATTGGTCCTTGAAGAAACAGAACCGCGTATCACTCTCTACTGCTGAAGCTGAGTACATTACTGCTGGTTCTTGCTGTGCTCAGTTGTTGTGGATGAAGCAAACCCTCAAGGACTACGGCATCAACATGAAGAATTTGCATCTCTACTGTGACAATAAGAGTGCCATCAAGATTGCTCATAACCCTTTTCAGCACTCGAAGACAAAGCACATTCAGATTCGTCATCATTTTCTTCGTGATCATGTGTTGAAGGGCGACATCACTATTGAGCATGTGAAGACTGAAGAACAACTAGCTGATATCTTCACAAAGCCCTTGGATGAGAAGAGATTTAGCAAGTTGAGGTGTGACCTAAATATCTTAGAATCTTCAAATGTCCTTTGAAAAGGACACACATCCTAACACTTATGCAAAATTGATGAAATTAGATGTGCAACACACAAAGTAACATTTTTCTTCAATCAATGAAGACTAACCCTCTAAGTGTGAAGAAATTAATGAAGAATGTGATTCTCATAACCCTACGACAATTGTACGCGGTGTCAGAAATCATCATTCTTATACGGTGGGTCACGCCACCACCAAAAGTTGAAAATCTTCAATTTGAGTTTTTTTAATTGAAATTCCTCAGTTGTTTATTTTCTTCATCTTTGCAATATCTTCACTCTTTCCGTTGTTGTTCTTCATTGGCAAATATATGAGTTTGTGTCCTCTACAACATTCGCTTATTGCTATTTCTTCAAGTTACTTGTTCTGCTAAGTGAATGTGATCGGACCCTTCCCCCTCCATGCTAAAACTCAACCCAGTCTATTCACAAATTCTTCATGTGCGTTCTATTTGAAAACTCGTTCAAAATCTTCACTGTGTCCTTGTCAGCTGAAGAATTTGCGAACGGAACTTTGAACTTATCTTATCTGAATTTTCGGCTTTTGCCGCTCAAACCGTTCCACCTTTTCGCGATATATTATCCTATTCACCCATGATCGCACACGATTGTCACCTCTCTGTACGTGGGTGACACATGTCACGCGGATGAGAAGGTTCAGGGGCACGTTCGTCCAATTTCCTCAGGCGAGCAGTTTTTCACTTCGGCTATAAATACCCCACTCCCCTCCTTACTCCGCTCGACCTCACTCCCTCGCTCGAGCTCTCAAACCCTAGCACCGCTGCTACTTCCATCATCGCCGGTGAGGAAGAGCTTCACTGCCTCAACCTCGTCGCCGTCGTACTCGCGCCGGCTGCGGATTTCTTCACTCCTCCGCCGCCGTAGCTGTCTTCCTCAGCCAAGTTAGGGCGTGGAAGATCTGAACTGACGAGCTTCTAAATATACTCTTCATAGTTCATCGTGTTCTTCGTCAAGGGTAATTAAAAGTTACTTTTACTGCCCTTGTTGATTCTGATGTTTTCTTCAAATCTTCAAAAGGTGTTTATTCCTCAAATCTTCACACACTAAACACCTTGCATATCATCTGTTCTTGATCTGTTTCTCTAAGCAACATTTCTCTTCAAGATTCCTCAATTGTGTGGATTTTTCAAATCTGTACAACTCTGGAACCTAAGTCAAAGAACGCTTAGTGAAATTCCTCAAGACTCATCCGGTCAAATTCCTCAAACTTATTCTTTTTGCAAAAACTTCTGAGAACGCATATGACCTCTCCAAATTCTTCGCACCTATACTCTGTTCACAGGTACACATGTCCGCTGCTGAATCTCTAGGTTCTCATCAACTTAACTCATTTGCAGCGTTCCTCAAAGAAAAGTTGCATACCTCTTCAGAAAACTCAATAGTTCAAAACCCTCAACTGAAGAAAATGGCTAACTGAAAGAAACCTCAGGAGGGAGGAAAGAAGCTGGAAGTCAACACAGCCTTTGAGATCCCTGATGACATTTACAAGGATTATTGCACTCCTAATGAGGCCACACATGGAAAGGAGGACAAAAATCAGCGCAAGGTGCGCATACAAAGGATAGAGAGGAGATGGGCACGGGAATGGAGAGAGTACAGATATGTCACTCCAAAATATATGAAGAAATTCGCTCTTCACCCTCCTTGCCCAAGACCTCCATTGGCACCTAGCCAAGAAGCTGATCCCACTAGCCTCAAGCGCGGTGAGGACTATCCTGATGAATGGGCAAAGCGTCCACTACAAAAAATACACTTCCGTGATGATACGTGTTTGTCAAAGTAGGTCGCTTTTTTTGTCATGCATGTACATCCATGACAAATTTATGACAGAATCAAGATAGTCATACCTGTGCTGTCGTAGAAGTGTTCCATGACATTACCAAAATTATCATCACGTAAGTGTCCACTTCCATGACGATAAATCGCGCGCCACAGAAGTGCTTTCGTCAAGGGTGACCAACACGTGGCATCCACCGTAACGGAACGCCGTTAAGCTATCGGGTCGGGTTTTGGATCCGATAACCCGTTAACAGCCCCGACCAATGGGGATTTTCCACGTGTAAAATCATCATTGGCTGGAGGAAACACGTGTCGGCTCATCGTTGGGACAGATGTCAACCACTCATTGGACGGAAGGCGCCTATGATACGTCGACACGTGGCACGGCCCAACAGAGGCCCATTCCTGTGAAAAGGCCGGCCCGTTTGACTTGGTCAAAAGCTGGCAGGCCGGCCCATGGAAAGCCTGTTAATGGCCCATGTACAGCCCGCTAACCCAAGGCCCGTTACGCCCTATCCCAATTAGGCCCAGTAGCGTCATCTGGGCCATCCAATATGATTCTAGCCCGTTTTCACTTCTGGCCCATGTATGGCCCATGACGTCTTTCGGCCCATATGAGGCCCTATGTAACACTTGGCCTACTAACGGCCCGTGGTGAAACTGGCCCGTAATGAACAGTGTATCACTTTACACCCATTAACGGCCCGTGGTGAAACTGGCCCGTAATGAATAGTGTATCACTTTATACCCATTAACGGCCTATTATTCCGTTGGGCCGTTTCCAGCCCATGTTATCTTTCGGCCTTCTCAGAGCCCATTTATTCTTGGGCTCATTTCCAGCATTCGTTTACTTACGGCCCATTACTGTCATTTTCTGCTTGTGGGCCAAATTCAGCCCGTGGTTACAGTCGGCCCATTTGTGGTCCGTTAATACGTTGGGTCGTTTTCATAGCATCATCAAATACGGCCTATTAACGATGGCCCGTTATGGTCGACCCATGAACGGACGATTCCAAATCTAGCCCGTTTACGGCCATAATGTGGCCTGTTATTGGCCCATGTTTGGCCATCGATCATACTGCCCGTATAAGGCCCATTGATGATATGGCCCGTAGAAGGCCCATTGTTTCTACGGCCCGTAGAAGGCCCACTATTTCTACGGCCCGTAGAAGGCCCACTGTTTCTACGGCCCGTAGGAGGCCTAGTGTCACTACAGTAAATATTAGCCCATGGTTATTGTGGCCTAGTTTTAAAAAATAGGTTATTGCAGCCACTAGCAAACCGCGGAAAAAGAACTACAATGACTAGAAGCAAACAAATAAACAAGACAACAAGGAAATAAATAAGCAAGCAACTTACGCTAGGCTATCATGGCTATCACACATATTACATCCACTGGGCATCAAAGTTCGCCACCAGTGAAAATAAACGCGTCGACAAAAGAATATACAAAACTAAGAGCACTTTAGAAGGCACTATGCCTGGCCAGGTCGGCCCCCCCCAAACAGCTGAAGAAGCTGAGTAGACCTCAGTTGTGTCAACGATAGATGCATCAACACTAGATTTAAGGTAAGATGGTGCGCACGGCAGTCATCTGACATCTTCATTGCATCTTTGACTTCAAGTCGAAGCTGAGCTGAAGCAAGCCTTTCCGCTTTAAGTCGAGACTGAAGAAGTCGAACTGATTGAGGCAGCGACTGCACAGAGATTGTCTCACACCTGCTGGTGAGTAGCTTTAACTCACTGTCTTCATCAAGACAGGACCTTGGGGTCATCTCGCTGTCCTCAAGATGGTTTGGCTCACTATCTTCCCTAAAGTTCTACCTGGCGTAAGAGATACGAGTCTGAAAGAGAAACAAGGAGACACGTAACAGGTTTCAAAATTATATAAGCAAATAAATGGATCTGTGCTTCATAAGGAACATGTTTTTACAACTACAATTTGAAACTGGTAGTTGTTGCAAACATCCAATCAGATGTAAACAGCAAAGCAAACAACAGTGGAGGAAATGATGCCTATCCAAATCTATACTAGAACAAAGTTTGAAGGGTTGAGAAGGATGAACTTACATTACATGTTAACACGGGCTGGACAAAGCCCTTCTCCATGTTGATGGAAGGAAAATTCAATAAATTCCCCAAAGAAAATTATTTATAAGCGTTGCCATTATTCTACATTTTGCAAAGAGTAAATATAGATCAAATAATATTGGAAGAAACAGAGGATAATGAAGCTCAGGTGCAGACTGATGATACATAATCAAATAGCAATTAATTAAGTACAGCATTACAAGGCAAAAGGGAGAGAGGTACTGACAAGAGCAATGCAGAGCCCATTATTGTTTTGAGATCGTATGATCCTTTGAGCAAGGAGATTCATCTAAAATTAGTTTTCATACAAGAGAGAAGGTAAGGCACAAGCAGAAATTTAGGAGTTCAAATTTTGAATTGATATCATAGACAGTACCTGACGCTGGGCTCCCATCAGTTCTAATAGGGATTTGGCCACTGGAGTAGGGGTAAAGTGTGGTACAGTTGGGCCTGTGTTTTCTGTGGCTGTTGATCTATCTGATTTAACAGCTATCACTACCTTTTCCAAATACCTAGTTTGTACTCCTTGACGACCTGCACTCACCCTCTTCCTTTTGGACACCTATTACGAAAGAACAACATTTGACTGGAAAAACATAGTGTGACGACACATGGAATAGGTACAGAAAATGGATAGGTATGGCATATACTCATATATGATGCTTAAACTAAGAAGATGGTGTAACAAAGTAGAAGTAATGCAAGAGGTCAGAAGCAAAATATGTGCGACCAATACAACTTTGCAAAGTTAGAGCAAGCACCTTGATGGGTGAATAAGATAGGCCATCCTCCACCATGCCAAGTTTGTTAGGCAGTGGATCATTCCGCAATATTCCTCTCATGCGCCCATTCTCATATTCATTTTGATAACGTTCAATATTTGACATGCATGAAAACATAAAACAAGTGAGATTTTCTTTGTAATGCAGAAGTGATTCTAATCCAATACTGCCTCCCTATAAACCCCTTTGTGCTATCTCTGCAATTCTTTTAAAAGATGCCATGCATGCTGTAATTTATTATGTGCATTAATATAGTGTGTCCTACTACTCAAAATACGAGAGCTCCAGAAGTGATGACACTTCGCAGATGATAGCTTCAACATATAGTAAAGAAGAACAAGTCAACCTGACCTGACAGATTCAAAATATACTAAGGGAGAACAACTCGACCTGACCAGTCGACCACAAGAGAAGAGTATCATCTTAAAGAAGAGCAGAAGAGCAAGCAGATTGAAGATATTACAAGTCTTTTAATACAATGTCGGTTGGCCACCCATGATGAACCAGAGCGCACAGAGAAATACTATTCTTTCCGGTCTCTCCATATGTGTCTCACATGCATTTCGAAACTAAAGTAGGAACATTTAGCTAACCAATTAAACATCTCTCAGTTTTACTAATATCAGCAATAATATCATATATGAATTTTTACAACTAAGCTTGTTTAGCTCGATGGGTGGAGCAGTGCTATTACGACACAAACCACGTAGGCTGATTGTGGTCATCATAAAATGGGGGAAAACATAAGCATGATGAGTACAGTGTTGACCATGGCGGTGGGATGGCAGATCTGAAGCTGCAAACCACGCAAAGGGTAGTTAGCAACCGATGTTTGCTTTGAAATAACAACTAAGATTTGGTATGGACAAGAAAGTACGGTCAACAAGTGACAAAGAAATGCAATTATGTTGTCTCTCTATATGTCACGACATGCATTTGGAAACTCAAGTGGGACCTTTAGCTAACCAATTAAATGTGTCGGTTAACTAATATCAGTATCATATCACAATCATATTTGAACAACTAAGCTTTTGAATTCTGAGTGTTGTGTTGTTTAGCTTGAAGGGTGGAGTAATGCTAGTACGACGGAAAGCACCTACGTAGATCATAGTAGAGTAGATAAAAGGGGAAAACCCTAAGCATCAAGAGAAAAATCAGGAAAGTGGAACTAGCTGGACCAGTGGGTGGCGCACATGCTTTTCGAAACGAATATAGGAACATTAGGTGACCAATTAAACGTTCTCTGTTTTAGTGATATGAGCATCATATCAGATTCGTATTTCAACACGTAAGCTTTGGGTTGAGGTCTTGAGGAGCAGTGCTAGCATGACACGAAGCACCTACGATGATGGTAGTGAATATAAAGGGGGAAACCATAAGCTTTACGAGTATAGTGCCCGTGCCATGGCGGATCTGAAGGTGCAAACCGGACAAAGCTACTTCGCAACCAATGTTTGCTTTCAACTAGCCACTACGATTTGGTACGGACAAGAAAAGTACAGTAAACAAACTACGATCTATTTTCCGGGTGAGATCAATAACTTAAGCACATATGGAAGAGTACCACCTCTCTTGCGACGCCGTGTAGGCCTATGCTGATACGTTGAGGGTGCTGCGGGTGCGATGGCTGTCGGCGGCGGGGAAGAAGACTTTAGACGGCAGACGGCCGGGTCGGGGGATATATCCTGTTGTCGTGGATGAGGCGGTCGTAGGAGCGGCAACGGCAAGGTGGATGACGGCGTCGATGAAGCGAGAGGAGGCGATGAAAGGATGTTGGTCCAGCGCCGTGGATGAGAGACGTCCATCTCTTGAAGTGGACGACGGGGTAGGGGTAGCGGCTCCAGCAAGGTGGAGGATGGGGTGGCGGACGGAGGAGGCTTGCCGCAGTGCGGAGGTTGTCGTGCCACCAACAGTGTATGAATGGGGAAATGGAGGGGAGGGGGATTTCAAACTTTGGGACGCGCTTCTCTGAAATGGGGGAAAGTTATGAACTTATCCCCCGTTTAAAATTTTGGACATCGCGTCGGTTGGGGATAGGACGGTAATCTCGCATCTCCCAAATATTTGCCGGTAACTATTTCGGGCGAGGAGAGGGTATTTTGCCGCCCACGGTTGGCACCCATGGTGTATGAACGGGGCTGACAGGTAGGGCGGTTGTGTCACGTCTGATGAAAGTTACACATATGCCCCTATTTAAAATATTAGCCTACATCGATTTCGGGAGAGGAGAGGGTGTTTTGACTCCCATGGTTGGCGCCCACGGTGTATGAATGGGGCTGACAGGTAGGGCGGTTGTGTCACGTCTGATGGAAGTTACACATCTGCCCCTATTTAAAATATAAGCCTACATCGATTTCGGACAAGGAGAGTTTGTTTTGCCGCCCGCCGTGTATGAATGGGGAAATGGAGGAAGAGACACATGTCTTTCGGACGAGCTTGAATCGAATGTGTTTTGCCGCCCACATTTGGCGCCCACCGTGTCTGAATGGGCTCAGAGGCCATCGTGTCACGTTTGATTGAAGTTACTAATCTGCCCCTATCGACAGTAGTGTAAATCCTGTCGATGAGGATGTCAAGTGTCAGGGGTAGACAATAATTTTGATCTCGCAAACACTTGCTTCGAGCAGCCCACAAATTATAGTGGGTGTTTAGCCGCTTCGTTCAAAACTTGGGAGAATTAGCATTCACGTTTGCCCTGGGACCTGGCAAACTAAATTCAAATCCAATTTGTATTCGATTACGAATATCCATAGATAATTATACGTTTTGTTATTTATTTCTTCAAAACCACAACAAAGATTTATTCCACCTTTATATATGATTATGATTTAGAAATGTCGTGATCTTCGAATTCAGTACGTTGGATACACTCTGAGTCAAACAGTTATTTCATCCAATACAATATGCTCACACGACAAACAGTTCACCTTATGTCAATCATACAAGTTCTGAGGATTACCTCGCCTAAAAAATTCGGATCATTACAACACATGGACAACATAGGGGGTCTTGCAACATAATCCATTCAGAGAAATGACACAACATGCAAGTACAATAATCTAATGAAAATTTGAACTGGTATCTAAAGAAGAACCGGGATTATCTTGGGCTTCAGATAGCAGAAACAGCAGGACCTCCTCCGTCTTCAAATGCAACATTCTTACTTCCTCCAATTCTTGGGTTGCTTGCATAATGCATGCCGCTAATTCCATAATTTCCAGCCTCAAGATAAATATTACCTCATCCATGGCAGCCACACCATCTCTTTCTGCCTCTAGTAGAGCCTCAAGCACTATAATATCTGTGCTCAGACTGCTCTCCGGTGGTGTTGCCTCTGAACTGCTACCATCTGGTAACATGGATGGCGCACTGCTTCCACAAATAGATTCTGGGGTTGTACATTGTGTCCTAGTGTGAACGGCATCCTGAAAGGTTTCCGCTGGACATCACTAAGAGATAGTTATCGTATGATCCAGGCAGTAAGCTTACATGGTAAACGACGAACGGATTATTGCCGAGCATGGCAAACTATATTTAAATGGTTCGAAGCAGCATCAGCCGAAAAGAAATTAAAATGGTAAGATGAAACTAGGGATGTAAGTGGCAAATAAACGAAATCCGCCAGTCCCATCTAGTTAGTTTTTGCTACCTCCCTAGTTCATTTTCCTCAAAAAAACAAAAACTCTTTTGAACTATCATACCACTAGTGGACTCTAATCGGGATTAAACCGGACCCAGTTGACATCCCTAGTTGAAAGGGAGTGTACAACTGCTATATTTAAGTTGCCAAGGCATCTAAGCAGTTGAAATAATCTGAGAAAGCACTTAACAGTGTGGCCTCATATAAACTACAAAGACAGTCTTGTGATGAAGTTGAGAGGAAAAGTTAAGGACTCAAATGAAATAGGCATGCATTTCTTTACGATAGTACAGCAGGCACTGCTGACATATTGGCCAACTCAGGTATAGCGTAACAACAAATAAGCATTCGAATCAAGCAATACAGCAAAGAGACAACTGAACTATTTGTAATTCGGTAGGATTACACCTTGAGGGCACAAGCCAAGAAAGCAGCCCACTCGCATTACATTTCACATGTACTAAAACACACTGGCTTACCATATGTTGCTGTGAAGCCTAGCTGCTGTTGCAATGTTCTTTGAAGATATCATCAGCATCCCGTGGTTGCAAATCTAGTTGTTGTAGTTTATTCTGCACCATCTATTTAGGTAAAATTAATTTTAATCGCATGCACTGGTCCGAATTGATCATCAATGGTTCATCTAAACTAATGAAAGAAGGGTGTGTGCATACACAACAATACTCCATATGATTCTTTTTACTTTGCGTATAACTTTTTCTTAGTTTTCTCGTATTAGTCTGCGCGTTGCCGATTCCTAACGCTGGTTTCCTTTTGTGCCCCGCCCCATCCGCCTCTGCCCTAATTAATTGGCAAATTAGTCCAGAAAAATTAAACCAGTGCCCTCCTTGGTATGCGGGTCAAGAGTTACGCGCAGAGTAAATAGAATCGGAGGGAGTATATCTGCTTCCCTCTATTTTTATGCTTGTTCGAGGTGCCAGCCCCAAAAGAACAAATATTTTGCTTGATGGGGTTGGCAGCTCCATAATTAATAGAAGCATCAAATTAGTCATGCAACTTGGGAAGATCAAGAACACACAAACAAGTAATGAACAGAGGCTCGGAGCAGTGATGTAATAGCTAGCATCAGAAAATGTAGGGTAAAACGAACAAAAAGCAGTGGAACCACATGCTAGTTTGCTGATGTGTAATTAAGCATAGAGAACATTAAGCAGTCTGATGGAACCAACAGGTGGCATCAGAACAAAACTAAAGCATATTAACTATATGTGCACCGTTATGTAATTTAGCACATGTAACATGTTCACTGCCAGAAGTATGGCCCTACAGGTGCAAGCAGAATAACGCGTCTCATGAAAAACGGAATGATGCTCTGAAGAAATTCAAAGGTGCGGTTCTTATGCTAGGAAAGTGAACGTAGGTGCCGGCCGTTGGATAATAGTACCTGATTCTCGGCGGCGTATGGGTATCGTTGTCATACTTGATAGCTAAGGATCGTCGATGGTGCTCGTGTTGCGGTTGAGTTTGGGCCGGCTGTCGCCGTCGCTGAAGCGGCTCCGGTGCTACGGTTGCAGCGCCTGTCGACATATAAGAAAGCTCATCTGTGGTAAGTGAACAGTTGCACGATAAAGAGAAAAACCGAAGGAGTACAAATCGAAATAACCTAATGAGGCTGCGGTGTTGGTAAAGCAGGGCCGGTGGAGTTGAATATGGCGTCCGTGGAGTGGGTCCGGTGCAGTGGACGAAGGCTTCGGCGGGCGCGTTGTACAGTGCTTTCGGTGAGGCGGATCTGTTGCAGCGGACGAGGGCTTGTATGAAGGGCCAGCGAAGGGGCGGACGAGGGAGTCAGTGAAGGGCCTACGCTGTGGTGGACGAGGGCACCGGTTAAGCAGATCCGGTGCGGTGGACCATGATGGCGGTCAAGGAGATCTGGAGCGGTGGACAAGCCAGTCGCTGAAGCGGCTCCAGTGAAGTGGTGAGTTGGCAGTTGGGGGTTCCAAGGTGCGGAAGGTAGATCCGGCGGGGTGTGAGGTCCACGGCTGCGGCGGAGGACTAGATTCAGCGGCTTGCCGTGGTTGGGGGGTCGGGGAGGGGAAGGGGAGGGGCTCTGGGGAAGAATGTTGGGGGCAAAGAGGGGGAAACAATGGAGTTACCAAAGCGGCCCTTTTCCGTTCATGTGGCAGGGGTAAAAAAGGAATATCGTAGGGCTAAACTTTCGGGCGCGTGATATTTCGATGTGAGCGGGAAGTTTGAAAGCTTTTGGCGCCTAAAATTATAAGTATTCTGCTCTCGTACGGTCGACTATGATATCATGGCCGACAATTTGTATGTTTTGCACGCAAAAAAAATGTGCACGTTTTGAAAATCAATGTCTCCAACTCGAAACTTAGATTGTCCATTCAATTCAAATGTGGATCATTGAGCTACTACAAGCAAATACTATCATACGGTCCAATTCAAATGAAATTCCAAATGTGTTTATCCTAAATATGATGACAAAAGCAAAAATGTGTATGTGTATGAATAAAGTGGATGATTATAAAGTTTGAACATGCTCGTATGTGTATATCTCTAGGTTTGATATATGAATTTGAAATCACGAAATCCCGGGTTAAAAAATGTACCTCCGTTTAAATGAATTACAAAAGCTAATGATGGAGTCGAATTCCAAAATTCCAATCTTAGGTTTGTAATTCTGGTACATCAAGGTATATCACGCATGTTCAAAAGTATCGTTATCTCATAGTACAAACTGTGAAACAAATTGATCAACCATGAGTGCACAATATCTCAATTACGCTAAAGTCCCTGAAATATAGACACCTCACTCTTTATCTGAAGTCAACCCCCCCACCACACACACACACACACACACACAGAGAGAGAGAGAGAGAGAGAAGTCGTTCTCTCCCCCAAACACCAACACACGAGCACATTAACACCCCTCTCTCTTGTAAAGTCCGGACCCCAACATAGGTCTCTATCACTTTGTCTCTCGGGCATGCACACATATCTTCCCTCACTCTCTAGGTCTCCCTCTATCTCTCTTACCCAAGCACACGCACTATGTAGAGTGTATATTTCCCATACACACAAAACGTCGCCCCCAAACGTCTATCTCCCTAGTTATGTGGTTCTTGTGCACTCACCTCACACACCACCCCCACTGCAAACAAGCACACTTTTTCTCCTTGTGCACCACTCTCCTCTTTCTATCTCTCCCACATGCGGACCCGCCCCAGCTCCTTCCCTGTATACATATATGTCGTGACTCTTTGCATAGCTCCCTAATGTATAATCGTTCTCGATTTCGCACATTGTTCTCTACACCATCTATTCTAGCTCTCTCATGAAGTCCCTATCACACACACGATGACTCGCTTCCCTTGCGTCTTCGTTCATAGGCCAATTTCGGACAAAATCAACATTGTCTCCTTATCTATACGCCATTTATGGACACAAACGACCCCTCTCGCCCCCTCTCTTCCTCTCTCTCTCTCTCTCTCTCTGGCGATAGCTCTCTCTTTCTCTCACTCTCACACCCCTCTCCCCCACACACACTCGATGTCTCTTCCAAACAGTCTACTCCCCCCGCCCGCACCCGTGCTATCTCGCTACTACACATGTCACACCATTCCCCCTTCCCTTATACTAGGTTTACATCATCAGTGGTCTCTCTACTCCACATACACTCTCTCCCTCTCACACACAAATGCGTGCACAAACACACACAAACACGCACAAACACCCATTTACCTGGATCCTCATCTCTCCTCATGTATGCATGTGTATCTCACACACTAACTCTCTAATTATGTATATGTGTCTCCACGTTACACAACACAAAGCCCCATGTACATGTCTCTCTCTATCCTCCACACACATAGACACAAAGAATCTGTTATCATTGCCTCAGTCTCTAACATATCACACACGCACACTCTCTCTCTCTCTCTCGCAAACACGCTCAACAAGGGTTTCCCCGTGAATAACTTACCGTCTATTCATGAACAGTCGTGGCAGTACGGGGAACACGAGACATGAAAAAGAATAAATCTACACGTTCTTAGACCACCTAGTATGACTACTAGGACTAGAGTAAGCCAAAAAGCGCGCCGCCGTCACCCCCTCCTTGTCGGCGATGGGAAAATCTTCATTTTACACAGTCGAGCAGTCATTGTGCTAAGGGCCCACATGCCGAGGCATTGAATAGAATGTAGATGCTAGTTTACGGAAGCAAGTATCGATAATATGTTTGTATCTCCATACTTATATTTCTTCTCTTATAAAAAAACCAATTTGGTGATGATGGTACGTGTGCCATCTTGCAATATAGACCGTACGATCTATATCTGACGGATGGAAATTAAACTAAAAGATACCCGCACCCCTCTCCACATTTGCAGACAAGGCCTTCCCTCGTTCATCCTTATCTCCAACAAACCTCATTGTTGAGCAATTAAGAAAGGAAGCCTCTGGAACAAACTGGCCTGGTGGCCACTGCCGGCGTCGTCAATCCCCATGCCTCTGCTCAGTTCGACCACCAACCACCACCACACCCCATTCCTCTTCACCTTATCTCATATTTCTCGAGATATCATTAGTTTTTACACATGGGATTACTCCCGCAAGGGTCAATCACAACAAGTGTTTTATAAAAAAATGCATCTTGATGTTCCGTGCAATGCACGGATCTTGCTAGTACTCCTACACAAGACTAAGTTGGTGATGCTAGTGTGTCTGCCATCCGTCATTTCTGACCATTAGATCTACATCTAACGATTGTGAGGTAAGTTGTTGCCTTTTCTCACCAACATCCCACTTGTCTACCAATTTGCAGAAAAAACCCATAATTAGTATCTTAAAACCAACCACATCCCTCCCTGACCTCACCAAAACAGCCCAAGGAATATATACTAATTGAAACATAATATATCTCTAGTGACATATGTATATCAAAATTAGAGTGTTTTGTACCAATTTTGTGACTAAATATTATTCTAATTATGATTCGTTGCAACGGACATGAACATTGCTAGTATTTCCAACCATGCATTTCTTTTCCTAGTATTCCATAGTTTCGAGTTTTCCATCAAGATATTAGTCACTCATGGTTGATATTTACTTTCAATCATGTACACATATGCACTATGTGACTAGCCTTTCTTATTGGCTTCCAAAGCTTAACTTTCACTCCTACTTACAATATGTAGAGTATTTAACAAAAACCTACCACTTTCAACCAGTCCTAGGAGGAATCTACTGTAAAAAAATAGCAAAAACATACCCAAAATTTCTTAATCCATGCCAAAAACTACCTAGTACTCCTACCGATTAGGTTCATTTAAACCCATTTATGACAGGGTTGGCCCACATGTTCGTGCTGACGAGGCAGCTTAAACCAACACATTTTGTTTGACCGTTGACACGAGGGACCCACATCTGACCTTCTATCCTGTTATTCCCCCTCAAATCATTATTTTTCCTGAACATTACTTCAAACGGTACTGATGCGTGTTCGTCGGTGGCGCTGGTGATGAGCGAGTTGGCCGCCGCTCCGCCGGACGGGCCGGACGCCGCGCTGGCCTCCGCACGGGTTGGCAGGCTGGCCCGAGCGTGACTCACGAGCGAGCAAGATGCCGCGCTGGCCTTCGCTCGAGCCAGATGGCTGGCCTTAGCGCGGCGCACGCGAGTAAGCCGTCGTGCTGCCTTGCCAATCTAGCTAGCAAACCTTGCAGACAAGCAGCTGGACGGAGCTATCTTGGCTAGCTAGTGGCCGCGAGCACCGGACGGAGCTGGCATCCGGGCTGCCACAACATGGGCTCCGCACCGCCGGCGGTTTTGACCTCGCCTTCTGCCGGTGGCGGTAGCTGCGTCCCATGGCCGAGGATGACTAGGTGGATGGGCCGGAGGTAGGAGGTCACTCAAGGATTTTTGTTGGTAAGAGCATGTACAATGGTTGATAAGGTAGTCTTATCTTAAGTCTGCCACGTATGCAAGTGGTAGTAGTTTCTTGGCATTTTAGTGGTTTCTTGCATTATTAGAGCAAGTACAATAGAGCTGAGTCAGCGGGCTATAAGAAATAAACTACTACTACATGTTGGCTATAAGATGGGCTGTAGATGACATGGCACTGGCTTATAGCCAACAGCTGGCTAAACTATTAACCATGCTCTTAGGGGTTTCTTGTAAGGAACAATGTACGTACTACTAGCGACAAAAGGCGATTCTAGGTTGCATTGTACTCCAATGAGTACTACTAGTGGTCGCGGGAGTGTATACCTCGTTTTGTGGGTTCGATCTCGGCCGAACGCACGACGGCCTTTTTTAAAAAATAGTACTACTACACTTCGCTGTGAGCCAATATTTTACACGGGTAGTTTGAGTTTTGAAGTCAAACGGACGTGCGGCCCCACAATCTGGGTGCACTGGACAACCTAGCCACGTGAACGGGTTTTCCTTCCCAGCATCCCGTGGCTTGCGTACTCGCCCTAGCCGCACCTCGCTTGCAGCTTCCAGCTAGTACTCCCTCCGTCCGGAAATACTTGTCCTAAAAATGGTTGTATCTAGACTTATTTTAGTTATAGATACATCCATTTTCAACCACTTCTAAGACAAGTATTTCCGGACGGAGGGAGTAGCATATTTAAACTAGAGCCTCCCAATTAAGCCCGAGGAGCCGGAAAAGCCTGGCGGGGCATTGGGAACTGTGCAATATGGCTCTGTACGTAAAGTGCTCTACTACTACTCTGTAGCTTGTGGCGTTGCATGCATGGACTTCACTCCATTATCGCCTCTACTATAAAAGAAATTCCTCTTGCCGTGTTTTTTTTTGAAACGGAGGCAAAAGCTTTGCTTCATCTTGATACGTCTCCAACATATCTATAATTTTTGATTGCTCCATGCTATATTATCTACTGTTTTGGACTATATTGGGCTTTATTTTCCACTTTTATATTATTTTTGGGACTAACCTATTAACCAAAGGCCAAGCCCAGAATTGTTGTTTTTTTGCCTATTTCAGTGTTTCGGATAAACGGAATATCAAACGGAGTCCAAACGGAATAAAATCTTCGGGAACGTAATTTTCTCACCGAACGTGATCCAGGAGACTTGGACCCTGCTCCAAGGAACAAAAGAGGCGGTCACGAGGGTGGGGGCACCCCCTCCCTAGGGCGCGCCCCTGCCTCGTGGGCCCCTCATTGCTCCTCCGGCATACTTCTTCCTCCTATATATACACACGTACCCCCAAACAATCAGAACGGGAGCCAAAAACCTAATTCCACCGCCGCAACTTTCTGTATCCACGAGATCCCATCTTGGGGCCTGTTATGGAGCTCCGCCGGAAGAGGGCCGTCATCATGGAGGGCTTCTACATCATCCTAGCCCCTTCGATGAAGTGTGAGTAGTTTACCTCAGACCTTCGGGTCCATAGTTAGTAGCTAGATGGCTTCTTCTCTCTCTTTGAATCTCAATACAAAGTTCTCCCCCTCTCTTGTGGAGATCTATTCGATGTAATCTTCTTTTTGCGGTGTGTTTGTTGAGATCGATGAATTGTGGGTTTATGATCAAGTCTATCTATGAATAATATTTGAATCTTCTCTGAATTCTTTTATGTATGATTGGTTATCTTTGCAAGTCTCTTCGAATTATCCATTTGGTTTGGCCAACTAGATTGGTAGTTCTTGCCATGGGAGAAGTGCTTAGCTTTGGGTTCAATCTTGCGGTGTCCTTACCCAGTGACAGAAGGGGAAGCAAGGCACGTATTGTATCGTTGCCATCGAGGATAACAAGATGGGGTTTATTTCATATTGCATGAATTTATCTCTCTACATCATGTCATCTTGCTTAAGGCGTTACTCTGTTTTTAACTTAATACTCTAGATGCATGCTGGATAGCGGTCGATGAGTGGAGTAATAGTAGTAGATGCAGAATCGTTTCGATCTACTTGTCACGGACGTGATGCCTATATACATGATCATGCCTAGATATTCTCATAACTATGCTCAATTCTGTCAATTGCTCAACAGTAATTTGTTCACCCACCGTAGAATACTTATGCTCTTGAGAGAAGCCACTAGTGAAACCTATGGCCCCCGGGTCTATTCTCATCATATCAATCTCCATCACTTTAATCTTGCTTTGCTTTTTACTTTGCCTTTACTTTTTACTTTGCATCTTTATACCAAAAATATTATATCTATCAGATCTCACTCTCGTAAGTGACCGTGAAGGGCTTGACAACCCCTAATCGCGTTGGTTGCGAGTAGCTATCGCTTTGTGCAGGTACGAGGGACTTGAGCATGGGCTCCTACTGGATTGATACCTTGGTTCTCAAAAACTGAGGGAAATACTTATGCTACTCTGCTGCATCATCCCTTCCTCTTCGGGGAAAACCAACGCAAGCTCAAGACATAGCAAGAAGGATTTCTGGCGCCGTTGCCGGGGAGTCTACGCAAAAAGTCAACATACCAAGTACCCATCACAATCCCCATCTCTCGCATTACATTATTTTCCATTTGCCTCTCGTTTTCCTCTCCCCCCAATTCACCCTTGCCGTTTTATTCGCCCTCTCTCTCTATCCTCCCTCTCTATTTGCCTCTTCTGGACCGTTTGCTTTTTGTTTGCTCGTATGGTTGGAATAGTCATTTATTTATTACTAAACAGAGAACCTAAGATTTATGGATCCTCATCCGCTTGCTAATCTTTTTAAGAGATCTAGTTATGTTGAACCAATTGCTAGTGAGTTTTGTGCACTAGATTATCTTTATGAAGTTTTGCTTGAAATTCGTGAATCTGAAAATTGCGATGAAGTATGTTATGAAGTGATTCACGATAGATCCTTGAATAAAAAGCATGATTGCAATGATGTTATTATAAATTCTATTAATGAAAATTGTGCTAATAATATGCAAAACCCTAAGCTTGGGGATGCTAGTTTTGTTATGTCCTCTACTTGTTGCAATGATCATGATTGGGGTGATTCTTCTTTTGATCTTGAAAATTTATTTAAACCCCATGATGAATATGAGATTGATTATAATGTTTGCAATAATACTGAAAGTGGGTTTGGAAGAATGTCAACTTTAGATACCACATATTTAGAGAATGTTCAATCTTATGAAGTTTTTGATAAAAGTGTGTTTGGAAAGGTCATGACTTTAGTTAATGTTAATTCCACTATTTTGGAAAAGTGTAAACTTTGCATGCATGTGGATCATGTTGAAAATATTTTATGTGATAGCTATTTTGTTGAATTTTCTTATGATCCTACATGTAATTATTATGAGACAGGAAAATATGGTGGTAGAAACTTTCATGTTACTAAATTACCTCTCATTATGTTGAGATTGCTATTGTTTCTTTCCGCTTCCTTGCATATGCTAGTTTTTGCTTGCCTTGACAATTTGTTTGCCTATAAAATTCCTATGCATAGGAAGTATGTTAGACTTAGATGTGTTTGTCACTTGTTTTATGATGCTCTCTTTGTGCTTCAATTCTTGTCTTTCATGTGAGCATCATTGAAATATTATGCCTAGCTATAAGGCTTTAAAGAAAAGCACTTGTTGGGAGTCAACCCAATATTTATACTTGCTGCTATTTAATAAATAAATTATTTAGCCTCTGTTTTGGTTGTGTTTTTGTGTTTAATTAGTGTTTGTGCCAAGTAGAACCGTTGGGAAGACTTGGGGAAAGTCTTGTTGAACTTGCTGTAAAAAACAGAAACTTTAGCGCTCACGAGAACTACTGTCATTTTTATTTAAAGAGTGCTATTTAGTTAATTATTTTTGAAGATGATTAATAGATAAATTCCTCACGTCCAGCAATTTATTTTAGAATTTTTGGGATTCCAGATCTTGCGCTACCTACATATTACTACAGACTGTTCTGTTTTTGACAGATTCTGTTTTTCGTGTGTTGTTTGCTTATTTTGATGAATCTATGGCTAGTAAAATAGTTTATAATCCATAGAGAAATTGGAATACAGTAGGTTTAACACCAATATAAATAAATAATGAGTTCATTACAGTACCTTGAAGTGGTCTTTTGTTTTCTTTCGCTAACGGAGCTCACGAGTTTTCTATTTTGAGTTTTGTGTTGTGAAGTTTTCAAGTTTTGGGTGAATTCTTTTGATGGATCATGGAACAAGGAGTGGCAAGAGCCTAAGCTTGGGGATGCCCATGGCACCCCCAAGATAATCCAAGGACACCAAGAAGTCAAAGCTTGCGGATGCCCCGGAAGGCATCCCCTCTTTCGTCCACTTCCATCGGTAATTTACTTGGAACTATATTTTTATTCACCAACATGATATGTGTTTTGCTTGGAGCGTCTAGTATTATTTTGTCTTTGTGTCTTAGTATGCCACAATCATCCTTGCTGTACACACCTTTTGAGAGAGCCATACATGAATTAAAATTTGATAGAATACTCTATGTGCTTCACTTATATCTTTTGAGCTAAGTAGTTTTGCTCTATGTGCTTCACTTATATCTTTTAGAGCACGGTGGTGGATTTGTTTTAAATAAACTATTGATCTCTCATGCTTCACTTAAATTGTTTTGATAGTCTCTTAATAGCATGGTAATTTTCTTAATAATAATATGCTTGGTATTCAAGATTTGTGAAACTTTCTTTTGAGTGTGTTGAATACTAAGAAAAGATTGAAGCATGATAATTGTTTTGAGATATGGAGGTGACAATATTAAAGTCATGCTAGTTGAGTAGTTGTGAATTTAAATAATACTTGTGTTAGAGTTTGTGATTCCCGTAGCATGCACGTATGGTGAACCGTTATGTAACGAAGTCAAAGCATGATTTGTTTATTGATTGTCTTCCTTATGAGTGGCGGTCGGGGACGAGCGATGGTCTTTTCCTACCAATCTATCCCCCTAGGAGCATGCGCGTAATACTTTGCTTTGATAACTTCTAGATTTTTGCAATAAGTATATGAGTTCTTTATGACTAATGTTGAGTCCATGGATTATACGCACTCTCACCCTTCCGCCTTTGCTAGCCTCTCTAATACCGCGCACCTTTCGCCGGTATCATACACCTACCATATACCTTCCTCAAAACAGCCACCATACATACTTATTATGGCATTTCCATAGCCATTCCGAGATATATTGCCATGCAACTTTCCACCGTTCCGTTTATCATGACACACTCCATCATTGTCATATTGCATATCCCGGTACATCGCCGGATGCATTCACATAGAGTCATATTTTGTTCTAAGTATCGAGTTGTAATTGTTGAGTTATAAGAAAAATAAAAGTGTGATGATCATCATTATTAGAGCATTGTCCCGGTGAGGAAAGAATGATGGAGACTATGATTCCCCCATAAGTCGGGATGAGACTCCGGACGAAAAATAAAATAAAAAAAGAGGCCAAAGAAGCCCAAATAAAAAAATGGGAGGCCATAAAAAAAGAGAAAAGGCCCAAATAAAAAAATGATGAGAGAAAAAGAGAGAAGGGACAATGTTACTATCCTTTTACCACACTTGTGCTTCAAAGTAGCACCATGATCTTCATAGTAGAGAGTCTCTCATGTTATCACTTTCATATACTAGTGGGAATTTTACATTATAGAACTTGGCTTGTATATTCCAATGATGGGCTTCCTCAAAATTTCCCTAGGTCTTCATGAGCAAGCAAGTTGGATGCACACCCACTTAGTTTCTTTTTGAGCTTTCATATACTTATAGCTCTAGTGCATTCGTTGCATGGCAGTCCCTACTCACTCACATTGATATCTATTGATGGGCATCTCCATAGCCCATTGATATGCCTAGTTGATGTGGGACCATCTTCTCCTTTTTGTCTTCTCCACAACCACCATTCTATTCCACCTATAGTGCTATATCCATGGCTCACGCTCATGTATTGCGTGAAAATTGAAAAAGTTTTGAAAAAGTTAGAGTATGAAACAATTGCTTGGCTTGTCATCGGGGTTGTGCATGATTTGAATACTTTGTGTGGTGAAGATGGAGCATAGCCAGACTATATGATTGTGTAGGGATAACTTTCTTTGGCCATTTTATTTTGAGAAGACATAATTGCTTTATTAGTATGCTTGAAGTATTATTATTTTTATGTCAATATAAACTTTTGTCTTGAATCTTTCTAATCTGAATATTCATACCACAATTAAGAAGATTTGCATTGAAAATTATGCCAAGTAGCACTCCGCATCAAAAATTCTCTTTTTATCATTTACCTACTCGAGGACGAGCAGGAATTAAGCTTGGGGATGCCTGATACGTCTCCAACGTATCTATAATTTTTGATTGCTCCATGCTATATTATCTACTGTTTTGGACTATATTGGGCTTTATTTTCCACTTTTATATTATTTTTGGGACTAACCTATTAACCGGAGGCCCAGCCCAGAATTGTTGTTTTTTGCCTATTTCAGTGTTTCGGATAAACGGAATATCAAACGGAGTCCAAACGGAATAAAATCTTCGGGAACGTGATTTTCTCACCGAACGTGATCCAGGAGACTTGGACCCTGCTCCAAGGAACAAAAGAGGCGGTCACGAGGGTGGGCCCCCCTAGGGCGCGCCCCCTGCCTCGTGGGCCCCTCATTGCTCCTCCGGCGTACTTCTTCCTCCTATATATACACACGTAGCCCCAAACGATTAGAACGGGAGCCAAAAACCTAATTCCACCGCCGCAACTTTCTGTATCCACGAGATCCCATCTTGGGGCCTGTTCCAGAGCTCAGCCGGAAGAGGGCCGTCATCACGAAGGGCTTCTACATCATCCTAGCCCCTCCGATGAAGTGTGAGTAGTTTACCTCAGACCTTCGGGTCCATAGTTAGTAGCTAGATGGCTTCTTCTCTCTCTTTGAATCTCAATACAAAGTTCTCCCCCTCTCTTGTGGAGATCTATTCGATGTAATCTTCTTTTTGCGGTGTGTTTGTTGAGACCGATGAATTGTGGGTTTATGATCAAGTCTATCTATGAATAATATTTGAATCTTCTCTGAATTCTTTTATGTATGATTGGTTATCTTTGCAAGTCTCTTCGAATTATCCGTTTGGTTTGGCCAACTAGATTGGTAGTTCTTGCCATGGGAGAAGTGCTTAGCTTTGGGTTCGATCTTGCGGTGTCCTTACCTAGTGACAGAAGGGGCAGCAAGGCACGTATTGTATCGTTGCCATCGAGGATAACAAGATGGGGTTTATTTCATTGCATGAATTTATCTCTCTACATCATGTCATCTTGCTTAAGGTGTTACTCTGTTTTTAACTTAATACTCTAGATGCATGCTGGATAGCGGTCGATGAGTGGAGTAATAGTAGTAGATGCAGAATCGTTTCAATCTACTTGTCACGGACGTGATGCCTATATACATGATCATGCCTAGATATTCTCATAACTATGCTCAATTCTGTCAATTGCTCAACAGTAATTTGTTCACCCACAGTAGAATACTTATGCTCTTGAGAGAAGCCAGTAGTGAAACCTATGGCCCCCAGGTCTATTCTCATCATATCAATCTCCATCACTTTAATCTTGCTTTGCTTTTTTACTTTGCCTTTACTTTTTACTTTGCATCTTTATACCAAAAATACCAAACATATTATATCTATCAGATCTCACTCTCGTAAGTGACTGTAAAGGGCTTGACAACCCCTAATCGCGTTGGTTGCGAGTAGCTATCGCTGTGTGCAGGTACGAGGGACTTGAGCGTGGGCTCCTACTGGATTGATGCCTTGGTTATCAAAAACTGAGGGAAATACTTACGCTACTCTGCTGCATCATCCCTTCCTCTTCAGGGAAAGCAACGCAAGCTCAAGACGTAGCACATCTCATTCATAAAGAAGGAACTACTAACAAAGTTCGACGAGATCCATTACACCTCCACAAATGGAAGCAAAAAGCCTAGTCTCGCTGTATCAAATAACTCAAATGTTCTGCCCCTGCAGTAACTGTCGCTGATAAACAGGCTGCTAGTGTGTGCGTGAGAGGAGCGGCTGAGTAGGCCAGCTACGTGAGAGGAGCGGCTGAATAGAGCACCGAGAGTACCCACTAGGCCACTACGCAGGTGTACTTCCCCTGCATTGATAGTACAGCGATGGTTCTAGAGAACAGTAGTACCCTCCACTTCCAACTGTAGCTCCTTGGCCCTGAGATTCAAGAGTTCAAAACTGGTGCACTATACTAGACTAGACTAGAAGTACAGTACATCGCACTACTAGTTGAGAAAAGTAGTACTAGTACTGCTACAATACGAGTATGTACTCCTCCGTCACATAATGTAAGACGTTTTTGACACTAGTTGGCGTGTACAAAAAATGGCAAAAACATACCCAAAATTTCTTAATCCACGCCAAAAACTACTACCTAGTGCCAAAAATTTCTTACTAGTGCTATTGTTTACAGTATAATGCAATCCCATAACGTTCCATAATCCCTTTCTTTCAAAAAACTCACTTCTGGAGAGAAGATTGCTATCTCCACGCGAGCTTCTCATAGGCCAGCGCCACCGCATGCAGTCATGTGAGAGAGAGGGAGACATCCATGCAGCATGCAGAGAGAGGAGAACGCGGGCGGATAGCCAATGGGCTGCATGGGGCATTTATAGCTGCTAACTCCTCCCATCCATGCGCCAGGGGTATTTCCGTCCAGAAAGCATGCAGCGAGCCCCTGCCTTGGTATCCGGGTCTGCTCTTATGCGCAGAGTAAAAAGAATCGGAGGGAGTACTGGTAGTAAATAATAGCCTCACCCCTTCGCTGAGGAACGATCTACAATTGGAAGGGACGAGGCCCTGCGGTTACTACGCTCTTACTCCTCCTCGCCAGTTCCCCTCCCCACGAAGAGAAGGCAGTTCGTCGCTGCTCCCATGGATTCGCCAGGCGGTTCTCCTCCTCGTCGGGGCTGGGAGACCTTGGACGACGATCCTGTGGGAGAAATCGCAGCACGCTCCGACGTCCTCACCGCCGCAAGACTCGGTGCTTCCTGCACCAACTTTTTCAAGACGCTGCTTAAACAGGCCATGCTTGTTGGTCTTCCATGCATCCTCGAGGAGAAGGTTCTTCTATGGGACAACCCTTCGAACAGTCCACCGCTCCCTGGCCATGGTTGCATGTTGACTCCGCTAGAGTTGCCGACGTTGAGAGGTAGTCGGATTTTTTCCGATGAGCAGGTCAGTAATGGAGTTTGATCATGTAGTACATAGTTATTCCATTTCCATCCCGTAATTTCTCCGCTGCCCACCGTCTTATATATAGGTCTGGGTCGGTGCCAACGAAGATTGGCTTGCATACCTCCGGCCGGATACCACCATCATTTTGCACAACATCCACAGCAGTGCGGCCGTTCCGGTAGACCCCTTCTCCACCATTGGGATCGGCCTTCCGGACTGGCTGGGCAAGAATACGTATGATGATGCCTACATGAGATTGAAGAACATAGCAATTGCGGACCCGCCGACAAAGCTAAGCGGCTACGACGATTACTATCTCATCGCGGTGTTCGACATAAGGATTGCCATCAATGCAGGTGGCAGTAACGGCAGAGGCTGGCGCATGTTGGCGGCGGCAGATTTGTACCCCTACACGTTCGGAGACGCCGTGCGCCATCTAGGCCGCATCTTCACGGTGACAAGCCAAGGGACTTGTTTCATCTGGTTGACATCATATGGTACGGGAGATTACAAATGGAATGCACAAACCATCATTTGCATCCCTAACGGTACTCCATTATTTTGCAGGGAACAGTCATCCCCCGATCAAAATAAGATCGCCGATCCTGGATGTGCATTTGCATCCGCGATTCGATCTAACCTGGAACCTTGTAGCTGACTTTGGCATATTGGGATCAACTATCTTAGCAGTCGTTACCCATGGTACCACTGATGTGCAACATGGTCACATAATCTACCACGATCGGACCGTCACCATCTACCCAGGTATTCCAATTTTTAACCCTCTCGCCTTCTCTTTCATTGTTGTACTAGTAGTATACTTTGTAGTACTAGTAGGAGTACTTTTTACCTTGGAGGACGCGTATAGCTAGCTAGGCCCTTGAAGACTTGAACCCAGTAGCTGCCACCATTTTTGTTTTTCCATGTCTTACTATCTCATCCATGTAGTCAAGAGTGGCTATATATAATAAGCCGGTTATTTTACTTCCTCTATACCGGAGTACTACTATTTGTTGCACAGTATTACTGACCACCACATTTGAGCACAACATTATTATGCATGGACCTTGACGATGTACATCACCATGTGTCCAGATCTGGGACGCCGCGTGTACCAGATGAACGGCGCCGAATTCGACCCCTGTGATGCTACGTGGGTGCCGAGGAACACTCTTGGAGAGTACTCACTTTTCATCGGGGACAGCTACCCCATTGTGAAGCGGATGCCACCTTCCGTGCACGACACGGAAGGCCTGCCGTTCATGAAGCATGGTTGTGTCTTCAGTGCACACCGCCGGATGAACGACATGGTGGGACACGCTATCCCTGATTTATGCCGCTTCAGCTTGGATGAGTCGCCATCGTGTGGAACCGGACTAGAAAGCTGCGACAATGATTCCCGTTGCCCATCGCTATGGATCGTGCCATCCATGAAGAACACCTGGGACTGGAACCTGGAGGAGGACATGTAGCCCATCTATAACGTGTAAGTGGAGTAAGGTAATTGTGAACGGTAGGGCTGTGAATATATGTAGACTAGTCGTGCACAAATTTATCACATGAGTTGGAGATGAACTTGTGTGGCATACTGGCATTTGTCCTTTAGAATTTATTACTAGTAAATGTGTTATGTGTACGTGCAACTTGTGTGGTTGTTGCACGGGCTCCAACATGCTCTTTGAGAAAAAAAGGTGGCACAGCTTTGAATATACGTGACTTGGCGGCATCATACAGTAGCATCGTTCGCTATAGTTGTACTAGTACACTCCTACTAGGACGACAACTCCTATAAGACCTTGCGCTTGGCTCTTTTGCCTCTTCGGGAGGTTCAACAGTTCATACTCGTGTGAACCTTGCACTTGGCTCTTCGCCTCTTCGGAAGGTCCAACAATGATGATACTACAATACAATATGCTTCTGGCAATCTGACACCGATTGAACTGTTGCACGTCCACCGTGAGGGCGAGGGAGAGGGAGAGGGAGAGGGAGAGGGCATTGTAGTCAAAACCCTCTCCTCGTCCTGCGAACCACCGCGCGCGTGGGCGAGGGAGAGGCGTAGTAAGCAAGCTTCTCCTCATTCGACGAGTTGACGGGACACATCAAAGCAGTACTAGTACTAGTACTAGTAGTCTATACTATGTCCTTTCCGATTAATATGGCTTAATTTGAAACGAGAAAAATACACTGGCGGTCAATGTATGTAATAGTACGCTCTTTACGGTCACTATATATAGTTTTGCGGCGATTATGCGATCACTAGCTCATCGTAGAGCACCGTATTGCACCCTACTAACCGGCCACATAGTCGACGTGGCACTTTGTTGACTGGTTAAATTGTCACCTGGTTTCTGGGTCCCACCTGTCAGTTGGCAGAGCAAAGAAATCAGTTAAACAAAACTTTACGCAGGCGCGACACGAGTCCAACCCTTGCGCGTGAACCGCCCTGGCTGTGTATGTGAGTGCATGCACGTGTCCTCCCTCGGTCTTCCAACAAAGAGTGTACTACATGATGTACATCTACACATCCAATGTGTTTAGCCTTTAATCTAAATTGATATTGATTGACTAATGCACCAACTTGTGTTGTAGGTATAGGCTACATGTCTATCCTTAATTACAGCATGCAACGGCCTTCATTTAATCTTCTTATCTCAATGGTCGCATGCACACATAAGTCTGCTACTTTTGGGCGTTAATTATGCCCTGGTCAATGTGTAAATCTCTAAATGTACAGTCTTTCATGGACGTAGGGAGTAGGTTGAGCACTTGAGCGTGAGCGTGTGTGTTGTGTCGTGTGCTGTGTGCCGCATGGGTGCGTGAGTGTTGCGTGCGTCCATGTGTATGTGTGAGTGTTGCATGTTGCATGCATGCATGCATGCATGCATGGGGCTTACTCCCTCCCATTGACATGTCCATTTGGCTATAGATTTCAACAAGTGACTAGGTACGGAGCAAAATGAGTGAAGTGAGCGTAGAGGCATAGGGATACTGTAGAAAGGAAGTCCTCGCGATCCATTTATTCCCCATCTCGGTCAGAGAGAACTATTCAACTAGTCTTTGCAGTGAAGTGACAATACACACTGCAACAGATGGGACACGTAATTAATAAGTTGAACCAGCGTGTTGGTGTTACTAAATCAGTTGGTTATGTTTGGTAGTCTCAAGTCATTGAAAGCATGCACAGCCCACATATCTTATTGGTTGATATGCCACAAAACAAAAAACGAGAAGTGAGTTAATGTACGTGCCTAAGTGTTTTGGGATTATTTGGTTTTCGTAAGGTGACTTACACACCTAGACGGAGGGAGTAGTAGAATTGAGATTGAATGCACTTTCTTCCCCGTCTTCCACTCTTCTTCCTCCTCTCTTCTTCTTCCTCCTCTCTTCCCCATCGTCGGCCACACACCATTTACCCCCGCTCACTGCTCGCCCGCCCGCGCCATCTTCCTTGGTAGCTCGCGCGTACCATATCCCCCCACTCACTGCTCGGCCACACGAGGAGAAGCTTCTTCGCTCGCCCGCCCGAATCCACTTCCCCGCTGGCTCGCAGGCACCGAAAGCCCCAATGGCAGAACCGACTGACACGCAGAGCCGCGATTGGAATTCCCTCCCCGATGTTCTCTTGGAGCAGATCTGTAGTCGTATGGACCTACTCAGCACCATCCGTCTGGCAGCATGCTCGGTGTCTTTGTACCGTCTACTCTTCTGCAATCGGCTGGCTCTTTTCAAGACACCCTGCTTGCTGATGCCCAATCCTCGCAGGTGGCCCAGACACCGACTTGACGATCCTACGGAGGTTGCCGTGGTGCCCCTCGACATGCTACCACTACCCGTCCACCTGTCCTTCATGCGCGGCCACTACTGGGCGGGCATGAAGGCCAACTGGATCATCCTCATCCACCACACCGGTAGTCTGTGGCGTCTCGTGGATATCTACACCCAGCGAGAGATCACCCTTCCATCGTTGGATACCGCCGCCATCGAGCCTCGTGGCCCGCCGGACACTCCTGCCTACTACGCACGAGACGTGTCAAGCTTTTGGCTCGATCTCTGTTTGCAGAATGTTGTAATCTGCGAAGTGCCCACACCATCAGAAGACTACATGGATTACAAGCTCATTGCCTTGTTCAACAAGGGATTAGTCTATCTGGAATCCGGTCGCCATACATGGTTATGGCTCATCATCAATCCTGTTGAGGAAACATTTCTGTCTGATGCTATAGTGCATGATGGCATCGTTTACGCGGTCGACGCACAGATTGGCTACCTATATTGGTGGAATCTATCGTCGTGTATTTGTTCTATCTCATCTCATCTTTACCTTATGAATACGACTGCCTGTTCATTTGTTACAAATTTAGAATGCATAGCATGTCTATAACCACATCATTGCTATATGTTCCTCTCATTTCCTAGATTTTTATGACCACACATGTTATTGTTAGAGTTGATATGAGAACAATTGGCATCTAATGATTGTTAGAATACATATTATGAGCATAACATCAAGATTGCTATATGTTACTCTCGTTTACAAGATTTTTATAACAACGCATGTTATTGCTTAGAGTTGATATGAGAACAGTAGTAGTAAGTGCTATGGTAGAATATGAGTAGGCGATGTCATGGCTGTTTTCCTCTCATTGTTACATGATGTTTGAACCATGACATATTGCTAGAATATGAAAGCCATTGGCTTATTTTTTTAACTTGGGGTATGATTATGACCACGGCATTGCAATTCTCTGTCTATGATATGTGTCACCGTTATAATAATCTTAATTCCACACATACTCTGAACATGATTGTTTATTTTTGTCCTTTTAGTCTCCAATTTGAATTATTGGAGCAGACGCAAATGCGCTGGCCTTCATGATTCCAGGACCTGGAATCATACCAGCTGATGGGTGGTGGTTTATCGCTCGTTCAGCTGACGGCGGTCATTTGATGCTCATTCGCACGTACCAAATTGACCAAACCATTACATCAAACCACATGCAGTACAATGCGTGGGGCGTTCGTGACATTGATGGCTATGGCTGCTTCGTGTTCGAGAAAGATCCCAGCTCCGTTGGGCCAGGCGTATTCAACTGGAGGCGGGTTTACAGCCTCGGCAACCACTCCTTGTTCCTCGGGCTCAATTATCCAATCATCCAACCAATCATCGATCATATCACCGGCGATGATTATTGTGCTATGCAACTTCCATTCACGAGGGGGGCTGTGTTTACACACCATACCATGGGTTTCATGAATCACCATATCCAGAGATTCGTCGACACAACTTGTTGCCAGATAATCTTTAGTGTGTGAAAGGCATCAAGCTTCCATGCGATGCATGGCTTTTGCAAACCAGACATAAGGCGATGTGGTTCATGCCAACAGCAAATATGCACAACTTGATTCGTGCTGATATCTAGACTGAGCCATGTATTCTGCTGCTGTAGCACGACCCTCTTTTGTTGGATATTATGTACTGTTGTTAGTTTGAAGCACTCCTCTGGTTTGAAGGATAGATACCTTCCTGGGATCAAGTGCATCCTAACTCACCTGCGTAGGATGTACTGATAATGATGATGGAGATGTTGTGCAGAAGCCATATATATATATTAGTTAGGCTTCAAGTGTGTACTTGTTAGTTAAACCTATGTATAAATTGTGACACTAAATACGGCTAGTAAGTAGTACAGTAGTAGTACTAGTATACGTCAGTCAAATTATTCATCATGTCCACACATTGAATTGACATGACAACACGCTGCACGTGAGGTGACACAAGAATCTCGGCGGCGTGTTCGGGTATTCTAAACTTCAGATTTGGAGTACCACTTATCTGTCGAAATCTTTCATCATTCACTTAAAATAGTCGATTGATCATACATTGAGTACCATATAACTGGAATTACTCATGCAAGTGGAAGAAGGATTGGCCCGTGCTGTCGGCTAGCGTCAAGTTCGATCCCATGGATCAGGAGCTGATCGAGCACCTTGAGGCCAAAGTGAGTGCTGACAGCGCGAGATTTCAGTCTCTCATCGATTTGTTCATACCAACCATCGACAGCGAGCACGGCATATGTTACACCCAACCTGAGAAACTTCCAGGTAAGACACCGATAGGCCGTCTACTTGCACAAACATATTCCTTTGTTTATAGCTCTATTTTTCTTTTTAGACGCGGACCTGGTGAAGCAATTACAATCTGGCAGTTAATAAAAAGTGAAACAAGTGACTGCAACATGCCAAAGATGTTATGAAAATGCCAACTAGGTACACTAAAACCTGTATTCCATAATACTGCAGGTATCACACTGAGTGGCCTAAGGAAGCATTTCTTCCAGCGCAATTCCAGGGCGTTCAAAAGGGGCGTGTGGACGCGTCACAAGATACAGTCGGAGTGCGGCATGCACGCGACGTGGCACAAGACCGGCAATACCTTGCCGGTGATGGTCAGGCCAGCAGACGAGCAGCAAAAAAGGTTCTGGTGCTGCACACCAACAAGAACTTCGACCAGCAGAGGACCAACTGGGCGATGCACCAGTACCACCTCGGGGACCTGGAGCAAGAGAAGGAGCGGGAGCTGGTCCTCTGCAAGATTTTCTACCAGACGAACACTAGGTCCAGGAGTAAAAATATTATAAGTTAGTTTGGTATTGGTAGTTGTACTACCTTGTCGTCCGCAAGTTGGTATTGTTGTTAACAATATTTTGGTATGAACTTGCATTTGCTTCCAACCATCATGCCAAGGGTCGACGTGGATATAAAGCTGAATCATTTGTTTCGAAACGAATTTTCAGGCACCTGATTTTTATTTGATGGGTAGCATAAGCACCCGCCATTCGAATTCCCAGTCCTCCAATTTTTTCGAAACAAGTGCATGCACTTATTATCATGATAAAAAAACAATATCCGTGTTGCATCCCAGTTATCAGTCTGTACTTGCAGAATTCTCTCGTTTATTGAGCACGTATATTGTTTTTTCAGGTCGAGCAAGTTTCAACTGGGCTGTAGATTGCCTAGGGTTGTTTTGTTTTTAATAGGCCTAGCCCATGACGACAACGGGGCACAAAGATCCAGCAGGTATCTACTGGCCTCTGGCCCGCCAGCATTAGTTATATTTTGTCTTACAACATCCGCAGGCAGTTTTTTTACTGAATCAAACACACAGCCCAGTTCTATTTTCCTCTTGAAACGCATGTCCTACATCCGTTTTCTAATCTCTACCTATAGTTTTACTAGTTCATATACGCGTATCATTATATTAAAAATACATAAAATTCCCTTTTCATATTTACATCCTTATTTTTGTTGTTTTTTCCCACCCAGCGCTGATTTTTTTACCACTGGTTTTCCCTTAAACCAACTAAATTGTCCCACGTCTTATTTGCTTACAAAAACAAAACGATTTTTTGGCAAATCAATAAGTTCTTAAAAATGTTTATCATTTCGGGATTACAACAGTTCGGACTCCACCGAAATATGCAAAATAAGGTTGGACTTTTTGACCGTGGTCCTGGGCAGAAAATGGACTGTAATAAATTACTTAAGAATTAGCAAATGGGCTGCAAATTATAAAAAAATAGCAAATGGGCTTTATGTTGTCTGTCACAGATTTGGAGGCTGACTTGTGGGCCTACTAAGTTCATGCATACACAAGGTTTCTCAAAAAAGAAACTTAGTCAACAATCGACTCTACCAGCGTCAGACCGTTAGATGTCAATCTAACGGCAATCGTGCTTCTTCAGTCTCTGATCTTCCTGCCCCAGCCGCCCAAACTAGCGCCGTCGGAACCGCCTGCTCCCGCCTCCCTTGGCCGACAGTGCTACCGGGAAGGCCTCACGGCCCCATCATACTCGCATCCCTGGCTTGTCTATCCCTCTACTCACCCACACCTCCTGTTATTTTCCGGTGACGGCAGCCGAACCAGTCAACCCTCGTACTCTCCACCGCGTGGGCAGCCACTGCCGTGTCTTCCCCGGCTCCGTGTCGTTCCCTTCGTAGGCCTCGCCGTCGTCCACCGCCCCGGTGCTCTCGGCGCGGCGTGGTCAACGATGTCCATCCAACGGCCGTAGTGCTTCTTCAACCTCTGGTCTTCTTGCCCCAGCCGCCCAAAGCAGCGCCGGTCGTGCCGCATGCTCCTGCCTCCCATGGCCGGTTGTGCTGTCGCGGAGGCCTCACCGTCCCCATACTACTCCCACCGCTAGCCAGACCATCCCTCCACTCACCCACTCCCCCTGTTATTCTGCGGCGACGGCAGCCTCACACCGTAGCCGAACCAGTGAACCCTCGTACTCCTCTCCGCGTGGGCATCCACTGCCGCGTCATCCCTGGCTCCGTGTCGTCCCATTCCTAGGCCTCGCCGTCGTCCACCGCCATGGTGCTCTCGGCGCGGCGTGGTCAATGTGGTCAACGACCGACTTCCATCGGAAGAGTACTATACGTGGAGAGGCTGACAGCTAGGTCCACGGCAGCCGAGTGCCTCCTTATTACGCGCAAAATAATTATTCCTCCACCTGACAGTAGGGACCCACCGGAGGGCCACCAGTATTTCACGGAAAAAACGTTTCCCCCTGACTGCTGGGACCCACCGGACGGGCCACCGTATTTCGCGAAAAAACGTTTGCCCCTGACTGCTAGGACCCACCGGACGGACCACTGTATTTCGTGAAAA
Source organism: Triticum urartu (assembly GCF_056163025.1). Lineage (NCBI taxonomy): Eukaryota > Viridiplantae > Streptophyta > Magnoliopsida > Poales > Poaceae > Triticum > Triticum urartu. Next base: position 114,364,340 of record NC_141873.1, read on the forward strand.
AATGTCCCCCCCCCCCCCCCGCTGTCAGCTCGGACTCACCGGAAGTGCCTCCTTATTACGCACAGAAAAATGAATATTCCCCTGCTAGCTGGGACCCAACCTGGTGGGAGGCTGACTTGTGGGCCTACTAAGTTGACGAGGATGGAGGGCTTTGTCAACTTAGTCAACATGAACGATTCTGGCTTCAGTGACCGTACGATGTCCATCCAACGGCCGTAGTGCTTCTTCAACCTCTGGTCTTCTTGCTCCAGCCGCCCAAAGTTGCGCCAGTCGTGCCGCGTGCTCCTGCCTCTCGTGGCCGGCTGTGATGCCGCGGAGGCCTCACCGCCCCCTACTACTCCCACCGCTGGCCCATGCTATCCCTCTACTCACCCACACCCCATGTTATTCTGCGGTGACGGCAGCCTCACGCCACAGCCGAACCAGTGAACCCTCGTACTCCTCTCCGCGTGGGCATCCACTGCCGCGTCTTCCCCGGCTCCACGTCGTCCCCTTCCTAGGCCTCGCCGTCGTCCACCGCCTTGGTGCTCTCGGCGCGGCGTGGTCAATGTGGTCAACGAACGACTTCCATCGGAAGAGTACTATACGTGGAGAGGCTGACAGCTGGGTCCACGGCCACAGCCCAGTTTTTTTGTGATTTGCCAAGTAAGTCGCTTTGTCAGGCCGGTTGGGCTGCAAATCTTTCAAGACGAGGAGAGCTTCATTCGGCTAGCCGAGAAAATGGCCCATCAGTAATGAGAAATGGGTTGTACATTTTTAAAACACATCAAACCGGCAATTAGTTTAAAATATCTTTTTTTTCATTTTGAGATTTTAAAGTACATTAATTTTTATGCGTGGAGAATTTGTTGGATTTTATATTGATATACATTTATTTTTAAAATGAGGTTAAATGTGAGTCGAAATTTCGGGATTAAAAACAGTTCGGACCGCACCGAAATATGCAAATTTTCATTAATTTTTTAACCGTGGCCACAATATGGGCTGTAATGCTAACAAAAAGAATATGGGCTCCAAAAAAACCTTAAGAATTAGCAAATGTGCTATAAATTGTTAGAAATAATGGCAGATGGGTTGTATGCTGTTTTCCACAGATTTGAGGCTTTCCTAAAAAAGGTTGACGCACAAGCAGTGACTGTTGGATGTCCATCGAACGGCCGTCGTGCTTCTTCAATCTTTGCTCTTCCTGCTCCAGCCGCTCAAACAAGCGCCGGCGGGACTGCCTGCTCCCTCCTCCCCGCGGCCGGCTGTGCTGCCGCGCAGGCCTCACCGCCCCACCGTACTCCCATCGCTGGCCTAGCCATCCCTCTACTCACCCACACCTGATGTTATTCTCCGGCGACGGCAAACGAAATAGTAAACCCTCGTACAGTCGTACTCCCCTCCGCGTGGGAAACCACTACCGAGTCTTCCCTGCCTCCATGTCGTTCCCTTCCTAGGCCTCGCCGTCGTCCACCCCCCTGGTGCTCTCGGCGCGGCCTGGTCAACGTGGTTAACGACCGACATGCATCTGAAGTGGACTGTACGTGGAGAGGCCGACAGCTGGGTCCACGGCCGCGCGCAAGGAAATGCCTCCTTATTACGCGCAAAATAATGATTCCTCCACCTGACATCAGGGACCCACCGAAAGGGCCTCTGTATTTCGCGAAAAAACGTTACCGCCACTGACAGCTCGGACCCACCAGCTATATCTTCGCACGCAAGGAAGTGCCTCCTTATTACGCTCAAAAAATGAATACCCCCCTACTAGCTGGGACCCACCTTGGTGGGAGGCTGACTTGTGGGCCTACTAAGTTGACGGGGACGGAGGGCTTTGTCAACTTAGTCAATATGCACGATTCTAGCTCCAGTGACTGTATGATGTCCATCCAACGGCCGTAGTGCTTCTTCAACCTCTGGTCTTCTTGCTCCAGCCGCCCAAACCAGCGCCGGTCGTGCCTCGTGCTCCTACCTCCCGTGGCCGGCTGCGATGCGGCGGAGGCCTCACCGCCCCCTACTACTCCCACCGCTGGCCAGGCCATCCCTCTACTCACCCACACCCCCTGTTATTCTGCGGCGACGGCAGCCTCACACCGCAGCGAACCAATGAACCCTCATACTCCTCTACGTGTGGGCATCCACTGTCGCGTCTTCCCCAGCTCCGCGTCGTCCCCTTCCTAGGCCTCGCCGTCATCCACCGCCCCGGTGCTCTCGGCGTGGCATGGTCAACGTGGTCAAGGAACGGCTTCCATCGGACGTGGACTGTACGTGGAGAGGCTGACAGTTGGGTCCACGGCCGCAGCAAGGAAGTGCCTCCTTATTACGTGCAAAATAATTATTCCTCCACCTGACAGCGGGGACCCACCGGACGGGCCACCGTATTTCGCCCCCTGACTGCTGGGACCCACCAGCTACATCTTCACATGCAAGGAAGTGCCTGACAGTCGGGACCCACCTGGTCGAAGCGTACGTAGCGTTGTCATTCTGGTCGCGAACGTGTACGTACATATATACTGGTCGATGTAGAGGCGCGCACGTGTCGTAGTAGAGGCGCGCACGTAGCATGTACACGTATGTACAGCGGCCAGGGTGCAAGAAATAAAATACGGCCACGTATGTGTACATACAGGCGGGGTCTCGAACGCCTACTCGCGCATACGTACGGCCAGGGCTCGTGTACATGGCTGGGTCGGAACGGAGAAGTAGCGTCGTCGTCGTGTTCATGGGGAGGCAACGGAATGCATCGTGTTCATGGGGAGGCAATGGAATGCGTCGTGTTCATCGGGAGGGCTTGGACAGAACAGGCGATGGAAACGAGGCCTGGCGTACCGCAGAACGGAGGAAACGGCCTTGTGTTCGACCGGCCACGTTCAAAACGGGATCCTGTTCATCGGGAGGGGTCTGGCGTACCGCAAAACGGAGGAAACGGACCTCCTACGGTCGAAACGGGGGTCCTGTTGATAAGAAGGGGTGTGGCGTACCGCAAAACGGAGAAAACAGACTTGTGCTGGAGCGCTACGGTCGAAAAGGGGGTCCTGTTCATCGGGAGGGGTGTGGCGTACCGCAAAACGGGACTCCATGGGATACTGTTCATCTCCACCGTCGACCTCCTCCAGCCTCCACCGCAAAACGGGACTCCATGGGATACTGTTCATCTCCACCGTCGACCTCCTCCAGCCTCCACGGGCTCCTGTTCATCCAGCCTCCACGGGCTCCTATTCATCCAGCCTCCACCACGCGCTACTCCACCAGCTACTGTTCAACCACCCCTCCACCGTCTACTGTTCATCCAGCCCTCCACACCACGGGGTCCTGTTCAACCACCCCTCCACAGGCACCCCTCCATTGTCTACTGTTCATCCAGCCCTCCACCACACCACGGGGTCCTGTTCATCCAGATGCAACGCCAGCACTCACTGTTCATCCACCCCCCCCCCCCCCGCAACGCTCACTGCTCATCCCATCGGTCGGCTTCAGTTAGAAGCAGTAGCGAAGGAATCGCTCGATCGGGTTCAGTTAACAGCCATCGATCGATCGCTCGGGTTCAGTAACGCGTAGCCTGCAGTGCAATCGCTCGGGTTCAGTTAGAGCCCAACACCTCGCTCGGGTTCAGTTAGAGCCCAACACCTCGCACACACGCGCGTACGTGTACGAGAGAAACGCGCATCGCTCGGCCCCTGACCTCCCACCGTAACCGGGAACTCCCCAAAATTTTCCTCCCCCTCGCTTCTACCACGGTTTTTTCCGTCATGGATGGCCCAAAGAATGTCATGCAGCTGCGTCTCCGGCCCGCCCAGGATGAAAAGCCCATTTTCTGTCATGATTTTTTGTCATAGAAGTAGGAGCCCACCACATCTATGATGATACCGGGTTTTGTCACAATTATCGTCATAGAAGTGTCATATGTATGACAGAAAAAAAATCCGTTCGGCCCAAAATGTCACGGATGTGTCTTTTTTTGTAGTGGTCAAGCTAAGTTGGCCAGAGTAGCAAAAGAGGCAGTGAGGAAATTCAATGAAGACTCTGCTACTGCTGCTGCCACTACTGAGGCCTCTGCTAGCAAGCCGAAGAAGGCCATGCCTAAGAAGCCCGCACACAAGCCCAATGCCTCTTCTTCTTCAATGCCCTCACGGCCAAGCTCCTCTGCAATGCCCTCATGGCCAACTTCTACTAAGCCCTCACGGCCAATTCCTCAAGCTGCCCCAGTTCCTCAAGTTGCAAAATCCTCAGCTCCTCCTTCAAAGTCCTTAGGACCTGCGCATCTCGCCTCGTGCCAAAGGACAACAGGCATATCTATTGCCTCAAGAGCCTCTGCAAGTTCATCAGCTCCTCTGCATTCTTCAACTGGCCCCACTTTGCTGAAGACCAAGGCCACTGCTGGACGAGGCACTAGACCAAGTCCTCAAAAGAAGCAGGTCGCCTTTCGGGTACTGTCCTCTGAGGACGAAGCTGATGATGAAGAACTTGAAGAAATCATCAAAGACAGACAGCACATGGCTGCTAGAGCCAAAGGCAGTAACGTGCCATTGATACTGGATCCAAAGTTGATCCTCGACTTCATCGACTTGTGGCACAAGGACCCCAACACACCTCTGCCTAAGATGAACCTCACTCCTGGTCAAAGTCATGTGTTGACTGCCTTCAATGACGAAGAGAAATGTAAGTTTGAGAAGGCCAGGCAGCTGAAGAAGGCGCAATACAAGAAAGAGCGCTACCTGAAGAAGAATGTTGTCAATATGACATCCGATGAACTTCTGTCTATTCAAACTGAGATCAAAGGACTCAGTGATGAATTCAACGTCTACTACATAGACTGGCTTGGAGCCAAGGTCATATTTGTGAAGTTAGCTGAAAAATTCACTACCAATGTTGCAGCTCCAACGCAACAAGAAATTCCTCAGGCTGAAGCATCTGCTCAGCCCATTGAAGAAAATGCCAGCACCGCTAATGACAATCAGGCTGCTGAAGAAAATGCTGCTACCAGGGCTGATGACTGCATTCCAGCCACTGATGAAACTGCCAGGGCAACCACTAGTGTTGCGCCTGAAGAAACTGTCAGGACAGCTGAAGCTTCAACCGCTGTGCGTGAAGAAACTGATCATGCCAGGGCAACTGCATTAGTTGTGCCTAAAGAAATAGAACCAATTTCCTCTACTCCTCCTGCACCTACACCAAGTCCAATTCTTCCTTCTGCATCAGAAGCGAAGAAGACCAAGGCTGTGGAGCGTGCAGCTGTGAAGAAACGAAAAGCATCAACTTCATCAGAATCTTCAGCTACGAAGAAGATGAAGAAATTGACCAGCTCATTTGAAAATCCGATTGATGTTGTTCCAGTCTCGAGCATGCCATCAAAGGAACTCATTCCTTTTGATGAAGAATACGTGATCCCAAGCGGATCCGATGAAGACATTCCTTCTGCTGCTTCTTCAGAGCAGTTGGATGAAGAAATTGAAGTGGATGCAATCCCTTCAACACCAGTTCTCTCATCGATGATGCCTCAGTTTACTACTGAAGAGGCCGGCGTTGAAGAAATAAATGAAAATGAGGATGTGGATATTGGGTGCATGCTACCTCTTGAGCACTGCGTTGGTTTTCCCTTGAAGAGGAAAGGGTGATGCAGTAAAGCAGCGTAAGTATTTCCCTCAGTTTTTGAGAGCCAAGGTATCAATCCAGTAGGAGACCACATGCGAGTCACCTCGTACCTACACAAAGAAATAAGAACCTCGCAACCAACGCAATAAAGAGGTTGTCAATCCCTTCACGGCCACTTGCAAGAGTGAGATCTGATAGAGATAATGATAATAAGATAAATATTTTTGGTATTTTTATGATAAAGATTGAAAGTAAATATTGCAAAATAAAATAGACTGGAAACTTGTATGATGGAAAATAGAACCGGGGCCCATAGGTTTCACTAGTGGCTTCTCTCAAGATAGCATAAGTATTATGGTGGGTGAACAAATTACTGTCGAGCAATTGATAGAAAAGCGAATAATTATGAGAATATCTAGGTATGATCATGTATATAGGCATCACGTCCGTGACAAGTAGACCGAAACGATTCTGCATCTACTACTATTACTCCACACATCGACCGCTATCCACCATGCATCTAGAGTATTAAGTTCATAAGAACAGAGTAACGCCTTAAGCAAGATGACATGATGTAGAGGGATAAACTCATGCAATATGATGTAAACCCCATCTTTTTATCCTCGATGGCAACAATACAATACATGTCATTTGCCTTTCTGTCACTAGGATCGAGCACCGCAAGATTGAACCCAAAGCTAAGCACTTCTCCCATTGCAAGAAAGATCAATCTAGTAGGCCAAACCAAACTGATAATTCGAAGAGACTTGCAAAGATAAACCAATCATACATAAAAGAATTCAAAGAAGATTCAAATATTGTTCATAGATAGACTTGATCATAAACCCACAATTCATCGGATCTCGACAAACACACCGCAAAAGAAGATTACATCGAATAGATCTCCAAGAGAATCGAGGAGAACTGTATTGAGATCCAAAGAGAGAGAAGAAGCCATCTAGCTACTAGCTATGGACCCGAAGGTCTAAGGTAAACTACTCACACATCATCGGAGGGGCCATGGAGTTGATGTAGAGGCCCTCCGTGATCAATGCCCCCTCTGGCGGCGCTCCGAAAAAGGCCCCAAGATGGGATCTCTTGGGTACAGAAGGTTGCGGCGGTGGAAATAGGGTTTCGTGGTGCTCCTGGATGTTTTCGGGGTATGTCAATATATATAGGAGGAAGAGGTGGGTCGGTGGAGCAACGAGGGGCCCACGAGGGGGGTAGGCGCGCCCCCTGCCTCGTGGCCGCCTCGTTTGTTTCTTGACGTCCACTCCAAGTCCTCTGGATCACATTTGTTCCAAAAATCACGTTCCCGAAGGTTTCATTCCATTTGGACTCCGTTTGACATTCCTTTTCTACGAAACACTGAAATAGGCAAAAAAAAACAATTTGGGCTAGGCCTCCGGTTAATAGGCTAGTCCCAATAATAATATAAAAGTGTAAAATGAAGCCCATTAACATCCAAGACAGATAATATAATAGCATGGAACAATCAAAAATTATAGATACGTTGGAGACGTATCAGTGCACAACGCCAGTGATGAATCATGACTTTTGGGAAAGTCAGCACCCCAATTCTCCTTTGTTCACTCCTCTGCAACAAATTCCTCAGTCCCCAGTGACTACTGGAGTTCCAATGGGATCTGAAGAACCACACCCCACTTCGTCTATCCCTGAAGAGATTTCAGCCACTAGTGCTGATGAAATTACTGCTGAAGAATTGAAGACCCAGGCTGCCACTGAAGAAGAAACTGAAATTCCGCAGCCTGCGGATCCTGAGATTGCGATTCCTGAGGTTGTGATGCAATTGACTGACACTCCTCAGCCAAAGCCAAAGGATCCTTTCTCAAAGAAGCAAAAATTCAAGGCTGTTGACTTCTTCCATGAGCATGTATTCTTCATGAACTACAACCCCTATGACTCTGCTCGTCTTAGAAGGAAGCGTTTCTGGACTGCCAACCAAGCAAACTTCTATTCTTCGCTGCTATTCAACAAAGACAAAGTCTTCGACCATGAGCATATTCCTCACGTGGACATGGAATCACTGCCTTGCTTCGCGCCAGTCCTCGGTGTTCTTCATGATGCTGGACTGTTCAACTTTTACACTGATATTGTTGATTGGAATGAAGAGCTAATTCTTCAATTCTATGCAACGCTGCACATCACAGGAGATGCTGAAGATGTGAACTCTTGGGTATTGGACTGGATGATAGAGAATACTCACTTCAAATCACCGGCCTCTGAATTGCTTCATGCCATGCCTGTCAGTCCTCCCCTTGAAGGCGCTCGTTGCATATATCATGAACCTGAACTTACCGCTCACTACATGCAAGTGTTGATGAAGCCGCTAAAGCCCGGTCAAGCCCCAAGGACCAAGTTCCTCATGAAGGAATTTTTGTTTGTGCCTAGAACTGTCTATCGCATTCTGACGAAGACATTGAGTCCAATTAAAGGCCTCGACTCGAATGACGAAGAAGTTGTTGGCAACATGAAGAATCTGCTATTCAATATCATACATGGCATTCCTATCAACTATCATGATTTCTTCATGAGGACTCTGGCGAATGTTGCACTCTCTCCATTTGAGTTGAAGCCTTATGCTCCTTGGATTATGAGATTCCTCAGAACAAGGTCTTCACTCAACTACAGGGCTGATTTTCAGAATCACGTCAGTTACCTGCCCCCAATAGAAGTCCTCAAGCGGACATTTTCCTCATCTGATGAAAAGGACAATGCTACTGCAATTATTGATGAAGGCATTCGTCCATTGGATGATCTATTCCGCAAAGCTGCATCCTACTCCACCAATGATGACTCTGCCACTCATGACTCTGTCGCAAATGCTTCAAAGTAAAATCCTCAAGGCACAGCTCCAAGGGTGATGACTGATCATGAGCTTCTCCTCAGTCTTCACCAGAAGGTCGATCGCAACCACAAATGGGTTAAGCGTCAGTTTGGTTCTATTCTTCACAACATGACTGCTACCCACAATGCAGTGAAGAAAAACCATTACTACCTCCATGAAGTCTTCGCTCGCACCTGGGCTATTTTGTCACATCTGTATGGTGAAGATGATCTGAAGCAAATGGGTTTCAAGCAGGACTTTGACTGGTCTCAGCCACCGACGAAGAAATTCAAGAAGACCAAAGTTCCTTCCTTGGTAGCCAGCTCGTATTCTTCATCGCGCATGACTAATGAACATGAAGACTTGGACGACACTGCGGCAGGCCCTACCTCAACAATCGACCCCAACAATGTTGACGCTCCTTCATCGACTCAGTGATGATATTCTTCAGGGGCGTTAGTCCTTATTTTTCGTTCCTTTTGGTCATTCGATGACAAAGGGCGAGAAATTTGAGTTAGTCTTCAAGTGGGTCTACTTATATGGGTGTTTTTTTCTAAGTTAGAACTCTCGTTCTTTTGAAGATTTTGGTGGATCGAGTTGTAAACTTAAAGCCCGATGGTGGTCTGATACTTTTGTTGTGTTCTTTTGCATGCTTATTCCTCATATATGTTAATGCACGCATGTTGAATTACATTAGTCACCATATTTTATCATGCATTTCAAATTCTTCATATTATATGTCAAATGCATGTATGGATTACAAGATATAGGGGGAGATCTCCATGATTCTACTCTTCAAGTGTGCATTGCTTCAAAAGCAAATTCCTCACTATGCACATCTTCAGGGGGAGTTCTTTTATATCTTGCAATCAAATTCCTCAATATCACTATTTACACTTCATATGTTTATCCCCGTTGAAAACTTAACCTATATTGTCATCAATCACCAAAAAGGGGGAGATTGTAAGTGCATCTAGTGCCCCTTAGTGATTTTGGTGTATTGAAGACTTATATGTTAAGGGACTGATGCGTTTGTGAGTGTACACAGGTCTATAAATCTATGAGGAGTTTGATATTTACAGAGAAAGTCGACCCCTAAAAATGAAGTTCTTCGACTGAAGACTTTAGATTTCTGAAGACTTTGAAAGTGAAGAAATTGGTGTGACCGTGAAGACTTGGTATTCATTCGAGGAACATGAAGCGTGAAGACTTTTGTTTTCGTAGTTTCATTTTCCCTTTCTTGAGTCATAGGAAACACCATACTATTAAACGGGGTCGAGGAAATACTAAGGAAAAGTTTCCAAGTGATGCTCAACTCAAAATCCTACACCTACTAATCCCTTCGAGTGAAGCCATTGGAAATCTCATGCAGTTCAGTCAATTTCTTCAGTGACAGAGACGAAGTTCTTCTGGTCTCTGAAGAATTTGTTCTAACTAAGGAGTTAGGAATTCACCAGTGCAGATTTCCTACAAGTGAGGAACATGGTAGCCCTGAGGAATTTGATAGTCAAATTTCCGACCGTTGCTGTGCTATGCGCCAGCTGTCCCAAAATACCTTCCCACCTGACGGTCATATCATTGAAGGGCGTTTATGTCTTATCATGTCGGGCTGCTCCCTAGGCTATAAATAGCCCCCCCTACAACCACTAGCTGGTTGGCTCCTCCGAGAGAAACAGACACTTGTCATTTGAGAGCATTCCATCCTCCGAGGACTTTGAGAAAAATCATCAAGTGAGGAAAACCCAAACCCAAACACCTACAAATCCAAAGTGATTGAGCATCACTGAAGAGATTGATCCTGCGTGGATCTGACACTTGTTACCTTTGAAGACTGTGCATCTTCCAGACGGTTAGGCGTCATGGTCTAGAGCATCCAATAGGAAATTGTGGATCGCCGAGTGACCGAGTTTGTGAAGGTTTGGAAGTCACCTGAAGACTTACCACGAGTGATTGGGTGAGGTCTGTGTGACCTTAGCTCAAGGGGAAAATGGTGAGGACTAAGTGTCCTGAACTACGTGTTCGGGACTGGGTGTCCGGGACTGTGTTTCCTCAGGTTTTAATACCTAGCCGCCCTAACCAGACGTACAACTGTCACAGCAGTTTGAACTAGTCTACCAAATCATTGTCTTCACCAAGCTTACTAGTTCTATTTCCTCAACCCTTCCATTTCCTCATTACCGTGTTGCGTGCTTGTTCATATCTGTTTGAAGACTTTGACTGAAGACTTTCTCAATTTCCTCAGTTCAATTTCTTCAGTCTGTTTGTCTTCATCCTGTTTTATCCTGTGTTTACGCTTTCTGTGCTTGTTTTCATTTCATCATGAAGACCATGCTTATGTTCTGTTATGTTTACATCTGAGTACCTATTCCGCCGCAAGTAGTTCTTCTCTTAGGAATTTCCTCACCCTGAAATTCCTCAGTGAAGAATTCATAAAAATCGCCTATTCACCCCCCTCTAGTCGACTTAACGCACTTTCACTAATGTTAGCAACTGAACCGGTATCAAATACCCTGGGGTTACTATGAACACTAGTAAAGTACACATCAATAACATGTATATCAAATATACTTTTGTTCACTTTGCCATCCTTCTTATCCGCCAAGTATTTGGGGTAGTTCTGCTTCGAGTGACCATTCCCTTTGCAGTAGAAGTACTCAGTTTCAGGCTTAGGTCTAGCTTTGGGCTTCTTCACGGGATTGGCAACTTGCTTGCCATTCTTATTGAAGTTCCCTTTCTTTCCCTTGCCTTTTACTTGAAACTAGTGGTCTTGTCAACCATCAACACTTGATGCTTTTTCTTGATTTCTACCTTCGCCAACTTCAGCATCGCGAAGAGCTTGGGAATCATTTCTGTTATCCCTTGCATATTATAGTTCATCACGAAGTTCTAGTAACTTGGCGATAGTGACTAGAGAACTCTGTCGATCACTATCTTATTTGGAAGATTAACTCCCACTTGATTCAAGTGATTGTAGTACTTAGACATTCTGAGCACATGCTCACTAGCTGAGCTATTCTCCTCCATCTTATAGGCAAAGTACTTGCCAGAGGTCTCATACCTCTTAACACGGGCATGAGTCTGAAATACCAATTTCAGCTCTTGGAACATCTCATATGCTCTGTGGCGTTCAAAACGTTTTTGAAGTCCCGGTTCTAAGCCGTAAAGTATGGCGCACTAAACTATAAAGTAGTCATCATACCGAGCTTGCCAAACATTCATAACGTCTGCATCTGCTCCTGCAAAAGGTCCATCACCTAGCGGTGCATCAAGGACATAATTCTTCTGTGCAGCAATGAGGATAATTCTCAGATCTCGAAGCTAGTCCGCATCATTGCTACTAACATCTTTCAACATAGTTTTCTCTAGGAAAATATCATAAATAAAACGAGGAAGCTATACGCGAGCAATTGATCTACAACATAGATATGCAAATACTATCAGGACTGAGTTCATGATAAATTTAAGTTCAATTAATCATATTACTTAAGAACTTCTACTTAGATAGACATCCCTCTAGTCATCTAAATGATCACGTGATCCATATCAATTAAACCATGTCCGATCATCACGTGAGATGGAGTAGTTTTCAATGGTGAACATCACTATGTTGATCATATCTACTATATGATTCACGCTCGACCTTTCGGTCTTAGTGTTCCGAGGCCATATCTGCATATGCTAGGCTCGTCAAGTTTAACCTGAGTATTCTGCTTGTGCAAAACTGGCTTGCACCCGTTGTATGTGAACGTAGAGCTTATCACACCCGATCATCACGTGGTGTCTCGGCACAACGAACTATAGCAACAGTGCATACTCAGGGAGAACACTTGTACCTTGAAATTTAGTGAGAGATCATCTTATAATGCTACCGCCATACTAAGCAAAATAAGATGCATAAAGGATAAACATCACATGCAATCAATATAAGTGATATGATATGGCCATCATCATCTTGTGCCTTTGATCTCCATCTCCAAAGCACTGTCATGATCACCATCGTCACCGGCTTGACACCTTGATCTCCATCGTAGCATCATTGTCGTCTCACCAACTATTGCTTCTAAGACTATCGCTACCGCTTAGTGATAAAGTAAAGCAATTACATGGCGATTGCATTTCATACAATAAAGAGACAACCATATGGCTCCTGCCAGTTGTCGATAACTGTGTTACAAAACATGATCATCTCATACAATAATTTATATAATCACGTCTTGACCATATCACATCACAAACATGCCCAGCAAAAACAAGTTAGACGTCCTCTACTTTGTTATTGCAAGTTTTACGTGGCTGCTATGGGATTAGCAAGAACCATTCTTACCTTCGCATCAAAAACCACAATGCGGTATAGTAATTACTTTTTGATCTTCAGAAAGAACCCTGTTCATTGAATCCGATTCAACTAAAGTTGGGGAAACTGACACCCGCCAGACACGTGTGTGCAAAGCACGTCGGTAGAACCAGTCTCATGAACATGGTCATGTAATACCGCCGAATCAAGAAACATCTAGTGACGTCAAGCAATATGTATATACCCACGCCCACAACTCCTTTGTGTTCTACTCGTGCATATAACATCTACGCATAGACCTGGCTCGGATGCCACTATTGGGTAACGCAGTATTTCTAACAAATTTCCTACGATCACGCAGGATCTATCTACGAGATGCATAGCAACGAGAGGGGAGAGTGTGTCTACATACCCTCATAGACCGAAAGTGGAAGCGTTGAGTAACACGGTTGATGTAGTCGAACGTCTTCGTGATCCAACCGATCAAGTACCGAACGCATGGCACCTCCGCGATCTGCACACGTTCAGCTCGGTGACGTCCCTTGAACTCTAGATCCAGCTGAGGCCAAGGGAGAGTTTCGTCAGCACGACGGCGTGTTGACAGTGATGATGAAGTCACCGAAGCAGGTCTTCGTCTAAGCACTACGACAATATGACCGAGGTGGAAATCTGTGGGAGGGGGCCACCGCACACGTCTAAGAAATCAACTTGTGTGTCTAAGGGGTGCCCCCCTCCCCCGTATATAAAGGAGGGGAGGAGGAGGAGGGCCAGCAACAAGGGGCGCGCCCAAAGGGGGGATTCCTGCTCCTAGTAGGAGTAGGTTTCCCCTTTTCCTAGTCAAATTAGGAGAAGAAGGAAGGAGAGGAGAGGGAGAAGGAAAGAGGGGGGCGCCGCCCCCTCCCTAGTCCAATTCAGACCAGCCCATGGGGGGGCGGCCACCCCTTGAGGCTCTTCTCCTTTCCCGTATGGCCCATTAAGGCCCACTACTTCCTCCGGCGAATTCCCGCAACTCTCCGGTACTCCGAAAAATACCAGAATCACTCGGGTCCTTTCCGATGTCCAAATATAGCCTTCCAATATATCAATCTTTACTCTCGACCATTTTGAGACTCCTCGTCATGTCCGTGATATCATCCGGTACTCTGAACAACCTTCGGTACATCAAATTGAAGGAAATATGCCCTAGAGGCAATAATAAAGTCATTATTTATTTCCTTATATCATGATAAATGTTTATTATTCATGCTAGAATTGTATTAACTGGAAACATAATACATGTGTGAATACATAGACAAACAAAGTGTCACTAGTATGCCTCTATTTGACTAGCTCGTTGATCAAAGATGGTTATGTTTCCTAACCATAGACATGAGTTGTCATTTGATTAACGGGATCACATCATTAGGAGAATGATGTGATTGACTTGACCCATTCCGTTAGCATAGCACTTGATCGTTTAGTTTGTTGCTATTGCTATCTTCATGACTTATACATGTTCCTATGACTATGAGATTATGCAACTCCCGTTTACCGGAGGAACACTTTGTGTGCCACCAAACATCAGAACGTAACTGGGTGATTATAAAGGTGCTCTATAGGTGTCTCCAAAGGTAATTGTTGGGTTGGCGTATTTCAAGATTAGGATTTGTCACTCCGATTGTCGGAGAGGTATCTCTGGGCCCACTCGGTAATGCACATCACTATAAGCCTTGCAAGCATTGCAACTAATGAGTTAGTTGCGGGATGATGTATTACGGAACGAGTAAAGAGACTTGCCGGTAACGAGATTGAACTAGGTATTGAGATACCGACGATCGAATCTCGGGCAAGTAACATACCGATGACAAAGGGAACAACATATGTTGTTATGCGGTCTGACCGATAAAGATCTTCGTAGAATATGTAGGAGCCAATATGGGCATCCAGGTCCCGCTATTGGTTATTGACAAGAGAGGTGTCTCGGTCATGTCTGCATAGTTCTCGAACCCGTAGGGTCCGCACGCTTAACGTTCGTTGACGATATAGTACTATATGAGTTATGTATGTTGATGACCGAATGTTGTTCGGAGTCCGAGATGAGATCACGGACATGACGAGGAACTCCGGAATGGTCCGGAGATAAAGTTTGATATATGGGATAGTAGTGTTTGATCTCCGGAAGGGGTTCCGAATGTTTCCCGAAATGTTTGGGCACGAGAACACTTTATCTGGGCCAAAAGGGAAAGCCCACGAGGCTTTTGGAAAGTGCAAAAGGAAGTTTTGCGGAGACCAGAGGCTAGACGCCAGGAACCCTGGCGTCTAGGGGGTAGACGTCGGGAACCCTGGAGTCTAGCCCTGGAGTCCGAGAATGACTCTTGCCTTTCTGGTGAAACCGACTTTGAGGAGGCTTTTACTCCAAGTTTCGACCCCAGGGCTCAACATATAAATAAAGGGGTAGGGCTAGCACCAAAGACACATCAAGAAACACCAAGCCGTGTGTCGGCAACCCCGTCCCCTCTAGTTTATCCTCCGTCATAGTTTTCATAGTGCTTAGGCGAAGCCCTGCGGAGATTGTTCTTCACCAACAGCGTCACCACGCCGTCGTGCTACCGGAACTCATCTACTACTTCGCCCCTCTTGCTAGATCGAGAAGGCGAGGACGTCACCGAGCCGAACGTGTGCAGAACTCGGAGGTGCCGTGCTTTCGGTACTTGGATCGGTCAGACATGAAGACGTACGACTACATCAACCGCGTTATATAACGCTTCCGCGGACGGTCTACAAGGGTACGTAGACAACACTCTCCCCTCTCGTTGCTATGCATCACCATGATCTTGCGTGTGCGTAGGAATTTTTTTGAAATTACTACGTTCCCCAACAGTGGCATCCGAGCCTAGGTTTTATGCGTTGATGTTGTGCACGAGTAGAACACAAGTGAGTTGTGGGCGATATAAGTCATACTGCTTACCAGCATGTCATACTTTGGTTCGGTGGTATTGTTGGATGAAGCGGCCCGGACCGACATTACGCGTACGCTTACGCGAGACTGGTTCTACCGACGTGCTTTGCACATAGGTGGCTGGCGGGTGTCAGTTTCTCCAACTTTAGTTGAACCAAGTGTGGCTACGCCCGGTCCTTGCGAAGGTTAAAACAGCACCAACTTGACAAACTATCGTTGTGGTTTTGATGTGTAGGTAAGAACGGTTCTTGCTTAAGCCCGTAGCAGCCACGAAAAACTTGCAACAACAAAGTAGAGGACGTCTAACTTGTTTTTGCAGGGCATGTTGTGATGTGATATGGTCAAGACATGATGCTAAATTTTATTGTATGAGATGATCATGTTTTGTAACCGAGTTATCGGCAACTGGCAGGAGCCATATGGTTGTCGCTTTATTGTATGCAATGCAATCACGCTGTAATGCTTTACTTTATCACTAAGCGGTAGCGATAGTCGTGGAAGCATAAGATTGGCGAGACGACAACGATGCTACGATGGAGATCAAGGTGTCGTGCCGGTGACGATGGTGATCATGATGGTACTTCGGAGATGGAGATCACAAGTACAAGATGATGATGGCCACATCATATCACTTATATTGATTGCATGTGATGTTTATCTTTTATGCATCTTATCTTGCTTTGATTGACGGTAGCATTATAAGATGATCTCTCACTAAATTTCAAGATAAAAGTGTTCTCCCTGAGTATGCACCGTTGCCAAAGTTCGTCGTGCCCAGACACCACATGATGATCGGGTGTGATAAGCTCTACGTCCATCTACAACGGGTGCAAGCCAGTTTTGCACACGTAGAATACTCAGGTTAAACTTGACGAGCCTAGCATATGCAGATATGGCCTCGGAACACTGAGACCGAAAGGTCGAGCGTGAATCATATAGTAGATATGATCAACATATTGATGTTCACCATTGAAAGCTACTCCATTTCACGTGATGATCGGTTATGGTTTAGTTGATTTGGATCATGTGATCACTTAGAAGATTAGAGGGATGTCTTTCTAAGTGGGAGTTCTTAAGTAATATGATTAATTGAACTTTAATTTATCATGAACTTAGTCCTGGTAGTATTAGCATATCTATGTTGTAGATCAATAGCTCGCATTTAGATCCCCTGTTTTATTTTTGATATGTTCCTAGAGAAAACTAAGTTGAAAAATGTTAGTAGCAATGATGCGGATTGGATCCGTGATCTGAGGTTTATCCTCATTGCTGCACAGAAGAAATATGTCTTTGATGCACCGCTAGGTGACAAACCTATTGCAGGAGCAGATGCAGATGTTATGAACATTTGGCTAGCTCAATATGATGACTACTTGATAGTTTAGTGCACCATGCTTAAACGGCTTAGAATCGGGACTTCAAAGACGTTTTGAACGTCATGGACCATATGAGATGTTCCAGGAGTTGAAGTTAATATTTCAAGCAAATACCCGAGTTGAGAGATATGAAGTCTCCAACAAGTTCTATAGCTAAAAGATGGAGGAGAATAGCTCAAGCAGTGAGCATGTGCTCAGATTGTCTGGGTACTACAATCGCTTGAATCAAGTGGGAGTTAATCTTCCAGATAAAATAGTGATTGACAGAATTCTCTAGTCACCATCACCAAGTTAGTAGAACTTCGTGATGAACTATGATATGCAAGGGATAACAGAAACGATTCCCAAGCTCTTCGTAATGCTGAAATCGACAAAGGTAGAAATCAAGAAAAATATCAAGTGTTGATGGTAGACAAGACCACTAGTTTCAAGAAAAGGGCAAAGGGAAGAAGGGGAACTTCAAGAAGAACGGCAAACAAGTTGCTGCTCAAGTGAAGAAGCCCGAGTCTGGTCCTAAGCCTGAGACTAAGTGCTTCTACTGCAAAGGGACTGGTCACTGGAAGCGGAACTGCCCCAAGTATTTGGCGGATAAGAAGGATGGCAAAGTGAACAAAGGTATATTTGATATACAGATTATTGATGTGTATTTTACTAGTGTTCGTAGCAACCCCTCGGTATTTGATACTGGTTCAGTTGCTAAGAGTAGTAACTCGAAATGGGAGTTGCAGAATGAACAGAGACTAGTTAAGGGTGAAGTGACGATGTGTGTTGGAAGTGGTTCCAAGATTGATATGATCATCATCGCACACTCCCTATACTTTTGGGATTAGTGTTGAACCTAAATAGGTGTTATTTGGTGTTTGCGTTGAGCATGAATATGATTTGATCATGTTTATTGCAATACGGTTATTCATTTAAGTAAGAGAATAAATTGTTGTTCTGTTTACATGAATAAAACCTTATATGGTTACACACCCAATGAAAATGGTTCGTTGGATCTCGATCATAGTGATACACATATTCATAATATTGAAACCAAAAGATGCAAAGTTAATAATGATGGTGCAATTTATTTGTGGCACTGCCATTTAGGTCATATTGGTGTAAAGCGCATGAAGAAAATCCATGCTGATGGGCTTTTGGAATCACTTGATTATGAATCAGTTGATGCTTGCGAACCATGCCTCATGGGCAAGATGACTAAGACTCCGTTATCTGGAACAATGGAGCGAGCAACTGACTTATTGGAAATAATACATACTGATGTATGCGGTCTGATGAGTGTTAAGGCTCACGGCAAGTATCGTTATTTTCTGACCTTCACAGATGATTTGAGCGGATATGGGTATATCTACTTAATGAAACACAAGTCTGAAACATTTGAAAAGTTCAAAGAATTTCAGAGTGAAGTGGAGAATCATCGTGACAAGAAAATAAAGTTTCTACGATCTGATCGCAGAGACAAATATTTGAGTTACGAGTTTGGTCTTCAATTAAAACAATGTGGAATAGTTTCACAAAATCGTGCCACCTGGAACACCACAGCATAATGGTGTGTCCAAACGTCATAACCGTACTATTATTGGATATAGTGCAATCTATGATGTTTCTTACCGATTAACCACTATAGTTTTGAGGTTATGCATTAGAGACAGCTACATTCACGTTAAAGAGGGCACCATCTAAATCCGTTGAGACGACTGTTGGAAATATGCCCTAGAGGCAATAATAAATTAGTTATTATTATATTATATTTCATTGTTCATGATAATCGTTTATTATCCATGCTAGAATTGTATTGATAGGAAACTCAGATACATGTGTGGATACATAGACAACACCATGTCCCTAGTAAGCCTCTAGTTGACTAGCTCATTGATCAATAGATGGTTATGGTTTCCTGACCATGGAAATTGGATGTCGTTGATAACGGGATCACATCATTAGGAGAATGATGTGATGGACAGGACCCAATCCTAAGCCTAGCACAAGATCGTGTAGTTCGTATGCTAAAGCTTTTCTAATGTCAAGTATCATTTCCTTAGACCATGAGATTGTGCAACTCCCGGATACCGTAGGAGTGCTTTGGGTGTGCCAAACGTCACAACGTAACTGGGTGGCTATAAAGGTGCACTACGGGTATCTCCGAAAGTGTCTGTTGGGTTGGCACGAATCGAGACTGGGATTTGTCACTCCGTGTAACGGAGAGGTATCTCTGGGCCCACTCGGTAGGACATCATCATAATGTGCACAATGTGACCAAGGAGTTGATCACGGGATGATGTGTTACGGAACGAGTAAAGAGACTTGCCAGTAACGAGATTGAACGAGGTATGGGGATACCGACGATCGAATCTCGGGCAAGTAACATACCGATAGACAAAGGGAATTGAATACGGGATTGATTGAATCCCCGACATCGTGGTTCATCCGATGAGATCATCGTGGAACATGTGGGAGCCAACATGGGTATCCAGATCCTTCTATTGGTTATTGGCCGGAGAGGTGTCTCGGTCATGTCTGCATGGTTCCCGAACCCGTAGGGTCTACACACTTAAGGTTCGGTGACGCTAGAGTTGTTATGGGAAATAGTATGTGGTTACCGAAGGTAGTTCGGAGTCCCGGATGAGATCCCGGACGTCATGAGGAGTTCTGGAATGGTCCGGCGGTGAAGATCGATATATTGGACGAAGGGTATTGGAGTCCGGAAGTGTTCCGGAGGTACCAGGCTATGGCTGGCATGACCGAAAGGTGTTTCGGGAGCCCCGGCAAGTGTGGGAGGGCCTCATGGGCCAAAGGGGAAGGGGAAAACCAGCCCACTAAGGGTTGGTGCGCCCCCCACACCCTTTCCCACGTTACCTGGGGAGGTGGGGCGCCTCCACCTGGCTTGGGAGGCAAGCCTCCACCTGCTTGGCTTGGGGGGCAAGTCTCCCTAGGATTTTCCCTAGGGAGATCCAATATGCCTAGCCGCCGCCCCCTAGGGGAAACCCTAGGGCGCCTCCCCCTCGCCCCTTGCCCCTATATATCGTGTAGGGGTGGGAGGGCAGCCGCGACCTCTTCCCTGGCGCAGCCCTCCCTCCTCCTACCTTCTCCTCCTCCTCCATGGTGCTTGGCGAAGCCCTGACGGAGAACCACAAGCTCCTCCACCACCACGTCGTCGTGCTGTTGGACTTCTCCCTCAACTTCTCCTCTCCCCTTGCTGGATCAAGAAGGAGGAGACGTCCCCGGGCTGTACGTGTGTTGAACGCGGAGGCGCCGTCCGATCGATGCTTGATCAGATCTTCCGCGATTTGAATCGATGCGAGTACGACTCCATCAACCGCATTCTTGTAACGCTTCCGTGTCGCAATCTACAAGGGTATGTAGATGCACTCCCCTTCCTCTCGTTGCTAGATTACTCCATAGATTGATCTTGGTGATGCGTAGAAAATTTTAAATTTCTGCTACGATCCCCAACAGTGGCATCATGAGCTAGGTCTATGCGTAGTTTCTATGCACGAGTAGAACACAAGTTGTTGTGGGTGTCGATTTTGTCAATTTACTTGCCGTTACTAGTCTTATCTTGATTCGGCGGCATCGTGGGATGAAGCGGCCCGGACCGACCTTACACGTACTCTTACGTGAGACTGGTTCCACCGACTGACATGCACTAGTTGCATAAGGTGGCTAGCGGGTGTCTGTCTCTCCCACTTTAGTCGGATCGGATTCGATGAAAAGGGTCCTTATGAAGGGTAAATAGAAATTGGCATATCACGTTGTGGTTTTGGCGTAGGTAAGAAACGTTCTTGCTAGAAACCTATAGCAGCCACGTAAAAACTTGCAACAACAATTAGAGGACGTCTAACTTGTTTTTGTAGCATATGCCTTGTGATGTGATATGGCCAAAAGGATGTGATGAATGATATATGTGATGTATGAGATTGATCATGTTCTTGTAATAGGAATCACGACTTGCATGTCGATGAGTATGACAACCGGCATGAG
This sequence comes from Triticum urartu, assembly GCF_056163025.1. Classification (NCBI taxonomy): domain Eukaryota; kingdom Viridiplantae; phylum Streptophyta; class Magnoliopsida; order Poales; family Poaceae; genus Triticum; species Triticum urartu. The sequence goes on from NC_141873.1 coordinate 114,385,351, forward strand.
CCATAGGAGTTGTCTTAATTTATTTATGACCTGCGTGTCAACTTAAACGTCATGTAATTACTTTACTTTATTGCTAAAGCGTTAGCCATAGTAGTAGAAGTAATAGATGACGAGACAACTTCAAGAAGACACGATGATGGAGATCATGATGATGGAGATCATGGTGTCATGCCGGTGACAACGATGATCATGGAGCCCCAAAGATGGAGATCAAAAGGAGCAAATGATATTGGCCATATCATGTCACTATTTGATTGCATGTGATGTTTATCATGTTTTACATCTTATTTGCTTAGAACGACGGTAGCTTAAATAAGATGATCCCTCGTAATAATTTCAAGAAAGTGTTCCCCCTAACTGTGCACCATTGCGAAGGTTCGTTGTTTCGAAGCACCACGTGATGATCGGGTGTGATAGATTCTAACGTTCGAATACAACGGGTGTAAGCCAGATTTACACACGCAATACACTTAGGTTGACTTGACGAGCCTAGCATGTACAGACATGGCCTCGGAACACGGAAGACCGAAAGGTCGAACATGAGTCGTATAGAAGATACGATCAACATGAAGATGTTCACCGATGATGACTAGTCCGTCTCACGTGATGATCGGACACGGCCTAGTTGACTCGGATCATGTATCACTTAGATGACTAGAGGGATGTCTATCTGAGTGGGAGTTCATTAAATAATTTTATTAGATGAACTTAATTATCATGAACATAGTCTAAATTGTCTTTGCAAATATGTTGTAGATAAATAGCTCACGTTGTAGCTCCCTGTTTCAATACGTTCCTAGAGAAAGACCAAGTTGAAAGATATTGTAAGCAATGATGTGGACTGGGTCCGTAGTCCGAGGAGTGTCCTCACTGCTACACAGAAGGCTTACGTCTTTGATGCACCGCTCGATGTGCAAACCCCTACAACGTCGTCTGTGGATGTTGTGAACACCTGGCAGACACATCCTGATGACTACTTGATAGTTTAGTGCACCATACTTTACGGCTTAGAATCGGGATTCCAATGATGTTTTGAACGCCATAAGACATATGAGATGTTCCAAGAGCTGAAATTGGGATTTCAGGCTCATGCCCGTGTTGATAGGTATGAGACCTCTGACAAGTTCTTTTGCCAACAAGATGGAGGAGAATAGCTCAGCTAGTGAGCATGTGCTCAGAATGTCTGGGTGCTGCAATCACTTAAATCAAGTGGGAGTTAAACTTCCAGATAAGATAGTGATTGATAGAGTTCTCTAGCCACTATCACTAAGCTACTAGATCTTCGTGATGAACTATGACATGCAAGGGATGGAGTTGATCCCGGAGATGTTCGCGGTGCTTAAGACCGCAAAAGGTAGAAATCAAGAAGGAGCATCAAGTGTTGATGGTTTAACAAGACCACTGGTTTCAAGAAGGGCAAGGGCTAGAAGGGAAACTTCATGGATGGCAAACCCGTTGCCGCTCCAGTGAAGGAACCCAAGGTTGAACCCAAACCCGAGACTAAGTGCTTCTATTGTAAGGGGAACGGTCACTAGTAGCGGAATTACCCCAAATGCATGGTAGATAAGAAGGCTGGAAACTTCAACAAAGTATATACGTGTTATTAATGTGTACCTCACTAGTACTCCTGGTAGCAGCTGGGTATTGGATACCGGTTCAGTTGCTGTTATTGGTGACTTGAAGCAAAAGCTACGGACTAAACGGAGACTGGCTAAGGGTGAGGTGACGATGTGTGTTGGAAGTGTTTCCAAAGTTGATGAGATCACCATCGCACGCTCCATCTGCCTTCGGGATTAGTATCGAACCTAGATAAATGTTATCAGGTGTCTACATTGAGCATGAATATGATTAGATCATGTTCATTGCAATACGGTTATTCATTTAAGTTAGAGAATACTGGTTATTCTGTTTACATGAATAATACCTTTCATGGTCATGTACCCTATCTGAATGGTTCATTGAATCTCGGTCGTGGTAATACACATGTTCACGCCAAAAGATGTAGAGTTAATAATGATAGTACCACTTTCTTGTGGCACTGCCGCTTAGGTCATATTGGCGTAAGATGCATGAAGAAACTCCATATCGATGGATGTTTGGAGTCACTTGATTTTGAATCGCTTGACACATGTGAGCCATGCCTCATGGGCAGGATGACTAAAACCCCGTTTTCAGGTACAATGAAACGGGCAAGTGACTTGTTGGAAATCATACATGCTGACGCGTGCGATCTAATGAGAATTGAAGCGTGCGGTGGATATCGCTATTTTCTCATCTTCACAGACGATTTGGGTAGATATAGGTATATTTACTTAATGAAGCACAAGTCTGAAATGTTTGAAAAGTTCAAGCGATTTCAGAGTGAAGTTAAGAATCATCATAACAAGAGGATCATGTTCCTACGATCTGATCAAAAGGGGATTTTCTGAGTTATGAGTTTGGCAATCACTTAATACATTGTGGAATTGTTTCGCAGTTGAAGCTACCTGGAACACCACAGCGTAATGGTGTGTCCGGACGTCATAATCGAACCTTATGAGATATGGTGCGATCTATGATGTCTCTTACCGATCTACCGCTATTATTTTGAGGTTATGCATTAGAGACAGCTGCATTCACTTTAGATAGGACACCATATAAGTCCGTTGAGACAACGTCGTATGAACATTGGTTTGGCAAGAAACCAAAGTTGTCGTTTCTTAATGTTTGGGGCTGCGATGCTTAAGGCTTTAGCTGGAGAAGCTCGAACCCAAAAGCGGACAAACACATCTTCATAGGATACCCAAAGGTGATAGTTGGGTATACCTTCTATCTCAGATCTGAGGGCAAATTGTTTGTCGCTAAGAACGGGTCCTTTCTCGAGAAGGAGTTTCTCTCGAAAGAATTGAGTGGGAGGAAGATAGAACTTGATGAGGTTGTCGAACCTTTATTTCAACCAGAAAGTGATGCAACACAGAAAGATGTTTTCTGTGGCGCCTACGTCTGTTGAATAGGAAGTTAATGATAGTGATCATGAAGCTTCGGATCAAGTTGCTATCGAACCTCGTAGGTCGACAAGGATATGTACTACTCCTGAGTGGTACGGTAATCCTGTCTTAGATATCATGTTGTTAGACAACAATGAACCTACAAGCTATGGAGAAGCGATGGTGGGCCCGTATTCCAACAAATGGTTAGAAGCCATGAAATCCGAGATAGGATCCATGTATCAGAACAAAGTATGGACTTTGGTGACTTGCCCGATGATTGGCGAGCCATTGAGATAAATGGATCTTTAAGAAGAAGACGGATGTGGGCGGTAATGTTACCGTCTATGAAGCTCGACTTGTGGGAAAGAGTCTTTTCACAAGTTCAAGGAGTTGACTACGATGAGAATTTCTCACCCGTAGCGATGCTTAAGTCCGTCGGAATCATGTTAGCATTAGCTGTATTTTTCGATTATGAAATCTGACAGATGGATGTCAAAACAAGTTTTCTTACCAGTTTTCGCAAGAAAGAGTTGTATGTGATACAATCAAAGTTTTGTCGATCCTAAGGATGCTAAAAGGTATGCTGGCTCCAGCGATCCTTCTATGGACTAGAGCAAGCATCTCGGAGTCAGAATATATGCTTTGATGGAGTGATCAAATCTTTTAGGTTTATACAATGTTTGCTAGAAACTTGTATTTACAAGAAAGTGAGTGGGAGCACTACAACATTTCTGATAAGTATATGTGGATGACATATTGTTGATCCGAAATAATGTAGAATTTCTGGAAAGCATAAATGGTTGTTTGAAGAGTGTTTTTCAAAGGAAGACCTGGATAAAGCTGCTTACATATTGGGCATCAAGATCTATAGAGATAGATCAAAACGCCTGATGATACTTTCAAAGAACGCACACCTTGACATGTTTTTGAAGGAGTTCAAAATAGATCAGTCAAAGAAGGGGTTCTTACCTGAGTTGTAAGGTGTGAAGTTGAGTAAGACTCAAAGCTTGACCACGGCAGAAGAAAGAGGAAGGACGAAGGTCGTCCCCTATGCTTTTGTCATAGGCTCTATACGGTATGCCATGCTGAGTACCGCACCAGATGTGTGCCTTGCCACATGTCTGGCAAGAGGGTACAAAGGTGATCTAGGAGTAGATCACCAGATAGCGGTCAAAATTATCCTTACAGGAATAAGGAAATGTTTCTCGGTTATGGAGGTGATAAAGAGTTTGATGTAAAGAGTTACGTCGATGCAAGCTTAACACCTATCCGGATAGCTCTGAGTAGAGATATTGGATACGTATAATGGAGCAACAATTTGGAATAGCTCCAAGTGGAACGTGCTAGCAGCATCTACGATATGACATAAAGTTTTGCGAAATACATAGGGATCTGAATATGGCAAGACCCATTGACTACAACCTCTCTCACAAGCATAACATGATCAAACCCAAAACTCATTGAGTGTTAATCGCATAGTGATGTGAACTAGATTAGTGACTCTAGTAAACTCTTTGGAAGTTGGTCACATGGCGATGTGACCTGTGAGTGTTAATCACATGGTGATGTGAACTAGATTATTGACTCTAGTGCAAGTGGGAGACTGTTGGAAATATGCCCTAGAGGCAATAATAAATTAGTTATTATTATATTATATTTCATTGTTCATGATAATCGTTTATTATCCATGCTAGAATTGTATTGATAGGAAACTCAGATACATGTGTGGGACATAGACAACACCATGTCCCTAGTAAGCCTCTAGTTGACTAGCTCATTGATCAATAGATGGTTATGGTTTCCTGACCATGGACATTGGATGTCGTTGATAATGGGATCACATCATTAGGAGAATGATGTGATGGACAAGACCCAATCCTAAGCCTAGCACAAGATCGTGTAGTTCGTATGCTAAAGCTTTTCTAATGTCAAGTATCATTTCCTTAGACCATGAGATTGTGCAACTCCCGGATACCGTAGGAGTGCTTTGGGTGTGCCAAACATCACAACGTAACTGGGTGGCTATAAAGGTGCACTACGGGTATCTCTGAAAGTGTCTGTTGGGTTGGCACGAATAGAGACTGGGATTTGTCACTCCGTGTAACAAAGAGGTATCTCTGGGCCCACTCGGTAGGACATCATCATAATGTGCACAATGTGACCAAGGAGTTGATCACGGGATGATGTGTTACGGAATGAGTAAAGAGACTTGCCGGTAACGAGATTGAACGAGGTATGGGGATACCGACGATCGAATCTCGGGCAAGTAACATACTGATAGACAAAGGGAATTGAATACGGGATTGATTGAATCCCCGACATCGTGGTTCATCCGATGAGATCATCATGGAACATGTGGGAGCCAGCATGGGTATCCAGATCCCGCTGTTGGTTATTGGCCGGAGAGGTGTCTCGGTCATGTCTGCATGGTTCCCGAACCCGTAGGGTCTACACACTTAAGGTTCGGTGACGCTAGAGTTGTTATGGGGAATAGTATGTGGTTACCGAAGGTAGTTCGGAGTCCCGTATGAGATCTCGGATGTCACGAGGAGTTCCGGAATGGTCCGACGGTGAAGATCGATATATTGGATGAAGGGTATTGGAGTCCGGAAGTGTTCCGGAGGTACCAGGCTATGGCCAGCATGACCAAAAGGTGTTTCGGGAGCCCCGGCAAGTGTTGGAGGGCCTCATGGGCCAAAGGGGAAGGGGCAAACCAGCCCACTAAGGGTTGGTGCGCCCCCCACACCCTTTCCCACATTACTTGGGGAGGTGGGGCGCCTCCACCTGGCTTGGGAGGCAAGCCTCCACCTGCTTGGCTTGGGGGGCAAGTCTCCCTAGGATTTTCCCTAGGGAGATCCAATCTGCCTAGCCGCCGCCCCCTAGGGGAAACCCTAGGGCGCCTCCCCCTCCCCCCTTTCCCCTATATATAGTGGAGGGGTGGGAGGGCAGCCGCGACCTCTTCCCTGGCGCAGCCCTCCCTCCTCCTACCTTCTCCTCCTCCATGGTGCTTGGCGAAGCCCTGCCGGAGAACCACAAGCTCCTCCACCACCACGTCGTCGTGCTGTTGGACTTCTCCCTCAACTTCTCCTCTCCCCTTGCTGGATCAAGAAGGAGGAGACGTCCCCGGGTTGTACGTGTGTTGAACGCGGAGGCGCCGTCCGTTCGGTGCTTGATCGGATCTTCCGCGATTTGAATCGCCGCGAGTACGACTCCATCAACCGCGTTCTTGTAACGCTTCCGTGTCGCGATCTACAAGGGTATGTAGATGCACTCCCCTTCCTATCGTTGCTAGATTACTCCATAGATTGATCTTGGTGATGCGTAGAAAATTTTAAATTTCTGCTACGATCCCCAACAACGACACCGTATGAACTATGGTTTGGCAAGAAACCTAAGCTGTCGTTTCTTAAAGTTTGAGGTTGCAATGCTTATGTGAAAAAGTTTCAACCTGATAAGCTCAAACCCAAATCGGAGAAGTGCATCTTCATAGGATACCCAAAAGAAAATGTTGGGTACACCTTCTATCACAGATCTGAAGGCAAGATATTCGTTGCTAAGAATGGATCCTTTCTAGAGAAGGAGTTTCTCTCGAAAGAAGTGAGTGGGAGGAAAGTAGAACTTGATGAGGTAACTGTACCTGCTCCTTTATTGGAAGGTAGTTCATCACAGAAATATGTTCCTGTGACTACTACACCAATTAGTGAGGAAGCTAATGATGATGATCATGTAACTTCAGATCGAGTTGCTACCGAACCTCGTAGGTAAACCAGAGTGAGATCCGCACCAGAGTGGTACGGTAATCCTGTTCTAGAGGTCATGTTACTTGACCATGACGAACCTACGAACTATGAGGAAGCAATGATGAGCCCAGATTCCGCGAAATGGCTTGAGGCCATGAAATCTGAGATGAGATCCATGTATAAGAACAAAGTATGGACTTTGATTGACTTGCCCAAAGATCGGCGAGCCATTGAGATTAAATGGATCTTCAAGAGGAAGACGGACACTGATAGTAGTGTTACTATCTACAAAGCTAGAATTGTCACAAAAAGGTTTTCTGACAAGTTCAAGGTGTTGACCACGATGAGAATTTCTCACTCGTATCTATGCTTAAGTCTGTCCGAATCATGTTAGCTATTGTCGTATTTTATGAAATCTGGCAAATGGATAAACAAAACTGCATACCTTAATAGGATTTATTAAAGAAGAGTTGTATATGATGCAACCAGAAGGTTTTGTCGATCCTAAAGGTACTAACAAAATATGCAAGCTCCAGCGATCCATCTATGGACTGGTGCAAGCATCTCGGAGTTGGAATATACGCTTTGATAAGTTGATCAAAGCATATAGTTTTATACAGACTTGCGGTGAAGCCTGTATTTACAAGAAAGTGAGTGGGAGCACTACATCATTTCTGATAAGTAATGTGAAAGACATATTGTTGATCGGAGATAATGTAGAATTATTCTGCAAAGCATAAAGGAATAATTGAAAGGAGTTTTTCAAATAAAGACCTCGGTGAAGCTGCTTACATATTGAGCATCAAGATCTATAGAGATAGATCAAGATGCTTGATAAGTTTTTCAATGAGTACATACCTTGACAAGATTTTGAAGTAGTTCAAAATGGAACAGTCAAAGAAGGAGTTCTTGCCTGTGTTACAAAGGTGTAAAGTTGAGTAAGACTCAAAACCCGACCACGGCAGAAGATAGAGAGAGGATGAAAGCCATTCCCTATGCCTCAGCCATAGGTTCTATAAAGTATGCCATGTTGTGTACCAGACCTATTGTATACCCTGCCCTGAGTTTGGCAAAGGAGTACAATAGTGATCTAGGAGTAGATCACTGGACATTGGTCAAAATTATCCTTAGTGGAATAAGGATATGTTTCTCGATTATGGAAGTGACAAAAGGTTCGTCGTAAAGGGTTACGTCGATGCAAGTTTTGACACTGATCCAGATGACTCTAAGTCTCAATCTGGATACATATTGAAAGTGGGAGCAATTAGCTTGAGTAGCTCCATGCAGAGCATTCTTGACATAGAAATTTGCAAAATACTTACGGATCTGAATGTGGCAGACCCGTTGACTAAACTTCTCTCACAAGCAAAACATGATCACACCTCAGTACTCTTTGGGTGTTAATCACATAAGCGATGTGAACTAGATTATTGACTCTAGTAAACCCTTTGGGTGTTGGTCACATGTCGATGTGAACTATGGGTGTTAATCACATGGTGATGTGAACTATTGATGTTAAATCACATGGCGATGTGAACTAGATTATTGACTCTAGTGCAAGTGGGAGACTGAAGGAAATATGCCCTAGAGGCAATAATAAAGTTATTATTTATTTCCTTATATCATGATAAATGTTTATTATTCATGCTAGAATTGTATTAACCGAAAACATAATACATGTGTGAATACATAGACAAACAGAGTGTCACTAGTATGCCTCTATTTGACTAGCTCGTTGATCAAAGATGGTTATGTTTCCTAACCATAGACATGAGTTGTCATTTGATTAACGGGATCACATCATTAGGAGAATGATGTGATTGACTTGACCCATTCCGTTAGCATAGCACTTGATCGTTTAGTTTGTTGCTATTGCTTTCTTCATGACTTATACATGTTCCTATTACTATGAGATAATGCAACTCCCGTTTACCGGAGGAACACTTTGTGTGCCACCAAACGTCACAACGTAACTGGGTGATTATAAAGGTGCTCTACAGGTGTCTCCAAAGGTACTTGTTGGGTTGGCGTATTTCGAGATTAGGATTTGTCACTCCGATTGTCGGAGAGGTATCTCTGGGCCCACTCGGTAATGCACATCACTATAAGCCTTGCAAGCATTGCAACTAGTGAGTTAGTTGCAGGATGATGTATTACGGAACGAGTAAAGAGACTTGCCGGTAACGAGATTGAACTAGGTATTGAGATACCGACGATCGAATCTCGGGCAAGTAACATACAGATGACAAAGGGAACAACGTATGTTGTTATGCGGTCTGACCGATAAAGATCTTCGTAGAATATGTAGGAGCCAATATGGGCATCCAGGTCCCGCTATTGGTTATTGACAAGAGAGGTGTCTCGGTCATGTCTACATAGTTCTCGAACCCGTAGGGTCCGCACACTTAACGTTCGTTGACGATATAGTACTATATGAGTTATGTATGTTGATGACCGAATGTTGTTCGGAGTCCGGGATGAGATCACGGACATGACGAGGAACTCCGGAATGGTCCGGAGATAAAGTTTGATATATGGGATAGTAGTGTTTGATCTCCGGAAGGGGTTCCGGATGTTTCCCGAAATGTTTGGGCACGAGAACACTTTATCTGGGCCAAAAGGAAAAGCCCACGAGGCTTTTGGAAAGTGCAAAAGGAAGTTTTGCGGAGACCAGAGGCTAGACGCCAGGAACCCTGGCGTCTAGGGGGTAGACGCCGGGAACCCTGGCGTCTAGCCCTGGAGTCCGAGAAGGACTCTTGCCTTTCGGGTGAAACCGACTTTGAGGAGGCTTTTACTCCAAGTTTCGACCCCAGGGCTCAACATATAAATAAAGGGGTAGGGCTAGCACCAAAGACACATCAAGAAACACCAAGCCGTGTGCCGGCAACCCCGTCCCCTCTAGTTTATCCTCCGTCATAGTTTTCGTAGTGCTTAGGCGAAGCCCTGCGGAGATTGTTCTTCACCAACACCGTCACCACGCCGTCGTGCTGCCGGAACTCATATACTACTTCGCCCCTCTTGCTGGATCGAGAAGGCGAGGACGTCACCAAGCCGAACGTGTGCAAAACTCGGAGGTGCCGTGCTTTCGGTACTTGGATCGGTCGGACGTGAAGACGTACGACTACATCAACCGCGTTGATATAACGCTTCCGCGAACGGTCTATGAGGGTACGTAGACAACACTCTCCCCTCTCGTTGCCATGCATCACCATGATCTTGCGTGTGTGTAGGAATTTTTTTGAAATTACTACGTTCCCCAACACAAATCACATAACTCATAATACAAATCGTCATCGAACGTTAAGCGTGCGGACCCTACGGGTTCGAGAACTATGTAGACATGACCGAGACGCATCTTCGGTCAATAACCAATAGCGGAACTTGGATGCTCATATTGGCTCCTACATATTCTACGAAGATCTTTATCAGTCAAACCGCATAACAACATACGTTGTTCCCTTTGTCATTGGTATGTTACTTGCCCGAGATTCGATCGTCGGTATCCTCATACCTAGTTCAATCTCATTACCGACAAGTCTCTTTACTCGTTCTGTAATGCATCATCCCGCAACTAACTCATTAGTCACATTGCTTGCAAGGCTTATAGTGATGTGCATTACCGAGAGGGCCCAAAGATACCTCTCCGATACACAGAGTGACAAATCCTAATCTCGATTTATGCCAACTCAACAAACACCATCGGAGACACCTGTAGAGCATCTTTATAGTCACCCAGTTACGTTGTGACGTTTGATAGCACACTAAGTGGTCCTCCGGTATTTGGGAGTTGCATAATCTCATAGTCATAGGAACATGTATAGGTTATGGAGAAAGCAACAACAGTAAACTAAACGATCATAGTGCTAAGCTAACGGATGGGTCTAGTCCATCACATCATTCTCTAATGATGTGATCCTGTTAATCAAATGTCAACACATGTCCATGGCTAGGAAACTTAACCATCTTTGATTAACGAGCTAGTCAAGTAGAGGCATACTAGGGACACTCTGTTTGTCTATGTATTCACACATGTACTAAGTTTCTGATTAATACAATTATAACATGAAAAATAAACATTTATCATGATATAAGGAAATAAATAATAACTTTATTATTGCCACTAGGGCATATTTCCTTCAACGCCGGCCAAAGTCCACTTAAAGCTAATTAAACATTAACTAAAACATATAAAAAAGTCTGCGCCCGCCTGCTGCCGCCTCGCATGCTGCCCTAGATGTCGTCGGCCTTGCCCTTGCCCTTGGCATTAACGCCGCCGTCGCCATCGCCGGTGAGGTCGATGAAGACGGGAGCAGGGCCAACCCACCCGAACACCACCTGGCACGCTGCCAGGGTAGCCTCCTCCGGCGTCTACTAGGGCGGCGGCATTGCGGCTAGCCGCGCGCGCTCCTCCTCCTCCTCCTTGAGCCGGAGCGCCTCCGCGTCGCGTTGGAGCATGGCCTCATAGCGCATCTGCTCCTTGCCGTTGGCATGCTCCTAGCGGAGCCAGTGCGCCTTCCAGCGCTCGAGGTGGGCCGCCTCCTGCGCCAACGTCACGGTGAAGTGGACGGGAGGCGCGCTCACCCACTCGCGGTACTGGCCCGTCCACGAGTAGGCCTCCTCCGGCCAAGTGGGTGGAGTCAGGGAGCGCTTCCGCGTCGGCTTTGGCTTGGGCTGGACGGGCGGCGACGGTGGCGGTGGCGGCACGAACAGCGGGGTGTGGATGGAGTCCCCCACCGCCGATAGGGCAAGGGCTTGCTCCAGCCCATCCCAGTGCGCGTCCTCCTCGAGGCGGCTAGCCTCCAGTGTGTGCTGTAGGGCCTCCTCGAGGGCGGCTTGGTACTCCGCCTCCGCCTCCATGTCCTCCGGCTCTACCTGTGGGGGCGGCGGTGGGAACGGCGGCGGGACGACGTCGACACCTGAACGCCATTGCTCCTCGTGTTCGAGGGTGAACCAAGCCTCCTAGTTGGGAGAGTCGGCGACGTACTCATGCAGCCGACGCTGCTCCGGTGTGAGCTGCGCGCGGCACCTGCGCACGTCCTCGTCGTGCGCCCGCTGGCTCCGCGGAACCGTCGACACCGGGATCCGCCGCGGATCCAACCAATGGTGCGGCAGCGTGACATCGGGGTACGGCCGCGGCTGCCTGTACTCCCAGTGCCACTGGGGGTGCCCTTGCCCTTGCCCTTGCCCTTGTTGCCGCCGAAACGCGCCGGCGCAGGAGGAGGAGGGAAGGGGGAGTACGGGAGGACGAGGCGCCGGGGGTGCCCTTGCCCTTGCTGCTGCCGAAGAGGCCCATGGCGCGCTAGGGTTTGTTGTCGCCGGCGAGGAAGCAAAGGGAGTGGTGGGGGGCTAGATGTGGACGGGAGAAGTGGATGAGGCCGGCCCCAGCTGCACGCGTGCTTAAAAAAGGACGCTTCCACTGGCTGACTAGTGGCCCCGCTGTCGGTGGTCGTCATAAATAAGACAACGGGCGGCGGTTGGGTGGCCTACAGGTGGGGACGCGATGGACGCCGAGGAGACGCACGGCGCATCCACTTCGCGTCCACGCCAACGCATTCCAGACGCAATTTTAGGCCAGAAATGGATTGGCGCGGACGCCAGATGGACGCGGTTTGTGTTTGGATCAACGCGTTAGACCTCCACTTTTGTCCGCGCCGACCCAAACGGACGCAGGCAGATGAAATGGGTCGCCCCATTGGAGTTGCTCTAAAGGCAGGCTGTACATGTATTAACTCTGTACCAGTTAACATAATTCCTACCTAGATATTCAGATATGTGGGTGCATCAGAGTTAGTAAAGTAGTATATTTACACCACTTTAATCTGATGCACACAAGCAAGCATACTTAAGGCCATGCTCCCTTCGTCCGGTGAAAAGTGTACATATAAATTTTTTTGGACAAATTATGGAGTAGAGTAAAAAATGCATTGGAAATGTGCAAGCTACCATATCTTTTGTCTTTAATTACTCAACCGCCAATAAGTTAAGTGCATGTAAAAATTAAGGAGACCATATGTAGAATATTATTGGTCTTGATTACTGTGTGACGAGAGAAAAACATTTTTTTCTACTTTAAAATGTATTGGAAAGATAGATGTACACTATTTTATGGACAAATTTTAAACCCAAACGCATACTCTTTACCGGATGGAGGGAGTATATGATAATACTAAAAAACTTACATGATTTTAGATTATATTAGTAATAATTTCTCCTATAATTAATTCAATGGTAACATGTCATGTTGATCAAGTATTATCATCTTATCAGAATACTTCAAACTGGAAACGAGTTCAGTAGGGGGGAAATAGGCAGGAAAAAACGTCCATGCCGCATACCAGCTGGACCTGACAATTATAACCTGTCGGTCAGAACGCATACAATATTTTAAATAAGGTAAATTATGGCAACATTTTTACTAAATAAGATAAAATGGATGAAATCTCGTTAAATGAGGTAATTAGTATCAAAATTGTTAGGGAGTAAAAACCAGAATTCGCTCTTTTTTTATAGGAACCGTTGGTGATACTCAAGATAGGGCCAATAACATGTGGCGTCTATTAACTCTAATTGAACGGTCGTGCGGCCGACTGATTTTTTTCATTGGATCAGCCGGTTGAATCTAAGAGCATTTCTAACAGATCTTTTATATCGTTTTTACAGTTCACGGAAAATCACTTTTATGGACTGGTACGGACGGTGATCACATAGACCTTGTATAATTAACCTGTAAAAAAAACATTATCTGAATATACGTCTTCCTCACGTCAATTTGAAATCGACCACCGATCGACGTGCGGACGAGGAAGACACGGCCAGAGCGGAGGCCGGCAGACGGACGGACGAGCGAGACGCGGGACGGCCACGACACGCGGGCAGAGGCCAGGGGGCGCGGGCGGTGGCTGAGCGCGCACGACCGGACTCAGCTAGCTAGCTTGCTCGCATCGATTTAGCTAGCGCGGCCGCAGCTAGCTGGCCAGCTTCTCGCATCGATGGGCGGCGGCTGGGCGGCGGCGGCGGTGCAGTCACTGCAGGCGGCGAGCTTCAAGGTGTTGGCGGGAGCTGAAATTCTCCAACTGCTAGCGTTGACTGGTATTTGGGGCCCTGGTAAAATTGCCTCCGAAACTGAAGATACACGGGTCTCGAGCATGTGTTCACAGGGCCCTGTAAAAAAAGGGTCAGGTGATTTTAAAAGATCTATTTAGGTCCATTTTTTCAACTGAAACTGCAAAAAACGGTTATTTTACGGGTTTGACCATTTATACAGGGTCTGTTAAAGATGCTCTAAGAGTTTTCGCTAAACTAATGAAGTTTCAAGGCATTAGGGGTCTATCCCTGTTTTCTTCTCTTCTTTAAAATCTATCCCTAATAATAAAGTACGGATTGACTCCGTGGGTTCACCGTCACAATACGCTTTCGCCCAGTCATAATACGTTTTTACGATTCGTATAGACAAAATCATAATATAAACGAGGTGGTACTAATTAGCTTTAGCTAGATTGGTTGGTTGATTCGTGTCAACAGGCGCTCTCTTCCGAAAGTCCACCGATTACGTGGCCTCGACCTCATTGCTATCAGCAGCGGCGGCAAGCATGCAACTGCAAGAGGAGTCCAGCGAGGACATCGTGATCGTGGGAGCCGGGCTCGCCGCCGCGCTCGGGCTGCACATGAAAGGGGTGAGGAGCGTGGTGCTGGAGTCGTCCCCGGCGCTCCGGGCCTCGGGGTTCGCCTTCGCCACCTGGCCCAACGCCTTCCGCGCGCTCGATGCCCTCGGCATCGGCGACCAGATCAGAAAGCTCTACCTGCACATCCAAGGGCTGCACGTCATGTCGGCGTCCACGGGTGAGATAGCGAAGGAAGTGGACTTCAGGGACGAGTTCCGCTGCGTCAGGCGTGATGTGCTGTTGTAGGTCCTGGCGGCGGAGTTGCCGACGGACACCATCCGCTACTCCTCCAGGATCGTGTCCATCGACGACGGCGCCAAGATGCTCCACCTCGCCGACGGCTCGACTCTCCGGGCAAAGGTGCTGGTCGGCTGCGACGGGATCAACTCCGTCTCCATGGTGGCCAGATGGCTGGGGCTCACCAAGCCGTCGCACCCCGGGCGCTCCGCCACGCGGGGCCTCGCGCGTTACCCCCGACGGCCATGGTTTCCCGCCCAAGTTCTTGCTGGCCGGCGTGGCCTGGATACTTGGGCGGCAGAATGGCTCGTGGTGGCACGGCGGCACGATGGTGCATGTGACGCGGCCTTGGCCCATCGCAGTGGTGCCAAGAACGCGATGCTCGCGGCCAGGTAGGCCAAGGCGCGTGGGCTGTTCGGGAACGCGGTTGCCGTTGGTGCATGGTGGTGACGGTCAGGAGCAGTGCAACAGCGACTCCTGCAGACAGACGTGTGATGCTCGCGACAGCGCACGGGAGGCGGAGGCATGCGAGTGAGAGCCGGCGACGCACATCAGATGGCAATGGCATTGAGGCTCGGCACCAGCACACCAGCGGCAGCCAGCAACGCAGCGAGCGGCTGCATCGAGCCGTGATGCGAAAACCAGCATTCCAGCAGTTGCCTGACAGCCCGAGCATGCACTGCTGCGGAGCCAAAGCACGGCGGCGAGTGTAACCTGTTCGGGAACGGCTGCACGCTGACTAACACTCGAGGCAGCTCCCAAACAGTAATATTTCTACATATATTACACACGTATTCTATTTGTTTCTCTTCACAATTTTTTAATTTCATCGTACATATAGCAATGTATGTATATGCACAATGCCAATGCATATGATAACAATGCAAGTCCCTCCCATTGCATGTTGTATTTTTTATATGGATTACATAGTTCTGCAAGTACACATATATATGCCAACAAAGCTAGCTTATACTGGATTTTATTACTATTGTGCTCAAGCTACAGTATGAAGCTTTAATTAGCACTTAATTACTCTTCTTGCTATGCTTGCAGATGTAGAGGGATCATGCCTCATATGCAGAGTTACGCCTCATATGCAGAGTTACGTATACTTAAGAATCAGGTGCAATTTCATCGTATTTTTATTTACTTTCTACGGCTTCTTCTCCGAGTGCATATTTAGTGTATATATGTAGAACAATTGAGAGGGAGGCCCCACTGTGAGAGTTTGCAGTTTGTGTGTTGATGTTTTTTTGAACAATCACCGAGGGGGAGAGGATCCCCACCTGAATATATTACTCAAAGGTGCCCGAGGGCAAATTGCAGAATACATTATAGATTACAGCGAGAGGAGAGGTACATGCGCCAAGACACGGCAGCCTCCCTACTAACGTGGTCCTTAAATCTGAAGGACCAAAGCGTGAAATCGGAGATAATGTTCCGAATAGTATTTAGGGGGGAGTGTATCTTGTTATGGAACACACGAGCGTTTTTGGAATCCCAGAGCTTCCAGAGGACGGCAAGGGCGACAGTAGGCCAAATGTTGATGTGGAGGCCTACCGGAGTAGGAGTATCCCAGATGAGGTCGATGCGGTTAGGGGCCTGGAGTCCCAGTATGGACCAGACCTGGCCCGTGCATGGGCAGAGTAGAGCGAGGTGCGCCGCATCCTCAGAAGACAAGTCACATCGAGGGCAAGACGATCCCGAGGTAATGGTCTTGCGATGTAATTTCGCCATCGTGCTTAGCCTGTCACGGCAGAGGAGCCAGCCGAAGATCCTCACCTTGATTGGTGCCTTGGATCCCCAAATGTGCCCAACGTTGAGGTCAAGCTCATGGTCGGAGGAGAGCAAAGAGTAGGCGCACCTCGAGGTGGACGAGGAGCCGTGGATGAGGAACCTGTCGTCGGGCGCATTGCTTGTGGTAACATCCTGCAACAAAGACAAAACAGACGCAAGCTCGGCAGAAGCCACATTGGTTAGGCGGTTCCGCAGAGTAGCGAGTAAACCATTATGCATGACATGAGATACCAGGACAGAGGGAGCAGTGGAGTGAGAGAAAATGTGGGGGTATTTTTCTGCAAGCGGAGTCGGCAAGAGCCAAGTGTCGAGCCAGAAGAAAGTGGAAGTGCCATTGTTAGTAAGGACGGAAGAAATTTTACGAAGGTGGTATAGTTGTTGGTTAACGATTTTCCAGAGGTAGGGGGGGTTTGGTGGCCTAGATGTGAAGTCGAGAGAGTAGTGTTGAAAGAACCAGTTGACCCAAGGTAGGTCAGGTTTTTGAAGAAGTTTGAAGGCGAATTTCATGAGAAGGTAGTTGTTTGTGTGTTGATGTTGCTTGCGGTGGTGAATGGAAAGCCGGTCGTGTAGCCGTCTGTTACGTAGTTATGTGCCGATATTGCTCGCGGTGGTGAATCGGAAGGCCGGCCGTGTAGCCGCCTGTTGCGTACCATGGTGGCAGTGGTCGGCCCTGTGAGGAGGAAAGAGAAGATTGGCATGTAGATCAGTGGGTAGCAAGAGTTTCGTGCTGATCACGTGCCCCTCAAGCACAGGCACGCGAAGATAGACGACAATAAGATTGATCATACGGTTGCGGCTAAAAGTGTAAGTGATCCAGGGGAGGAGGGATTGAGGAGAGATGGCATGGAACTCACCAAAGTAAATGGAAGGGAACCGATGAGTGGGGAGGGATGCATCGGTGATGGAAGATGGGTCTGGTTGCTGAATTGCTAGCTAGGAGAGCAAATCGGCCAGTTGTGGTTCATAAAAATTTGTGTTTGCTCCGCAGAAAAGCACGAGCATAGAATATGTATACCCGTTGCAACGCATGGGCTCTTTCCCTAATAAAAGATTAAAAGAAAGATTACTGCCATTTTTCTTCGATATAGTAAACCAGATGAACGAATTACAGTTGTACCCCCTTTTCTCTATACCAAGTGCCAATATAAAAAGTTCGGAAAATAAGTGGAAAATAACCCGCGGTTTACTTGACTGTACCTCCCCTCCCCTCCCCGATCCTCTTTCTCCCCTCGGTAGAGCCAGGGCGCGACCGCGCGAAGGAAGCAACGAAAGCCCAAAGCTGGCGCATCCTTAGCACCCAAGGGAAGAAGAAAGAGGCGAGAGAGCGAGGCGTCCCGGAGGCAGAGCCAAGAGGATCCATGGATCGGCCCCAGGTGATTACCCCCTAATCCCATTCCCCCCCACCTCCTCGTCGTCTTCTTCGGCTCCGCACGGAAGTTCGGATCCGAGCTCTTCGCTTCGCCTCTACCTCGAGTAGGAGGAAGGACTTGCCCAAGATCTAGCGTTTTCTTGGATTAGGGTTCTTGAGTCCGGCGTCGGATCCAGTCAGGGGGTTTCTTGGAACTGTGTCTGAATCTCGATTGGTCGCAAGAGATACATACCTACTCGGTCGCATGAGATCTAGGCTAAATTAGATCAAGATTTGGTTTCGTCTAGTAGTAGGATAATAATAGGTGGATGCAATTGAGCTGGTTTCTTGGGCTTAATTGGCCCACTGTTAAATCCTGTGGCTGGGAGTCTAATATCTTCTGGCCAGTTTTAGATCTGTTGCAATGTGACTGACTGAATGAATGATGGCATGAACGTTGTTGCAGGTGGTCAGCGAGAACTATGCCAATCCTATAACATGCCTCTTCCATGTGCTCTTCAAGGTACCTACCTGATTCTTCCTCCACGGAACCCGCATGCGCTGCTTAGGATTGTTGCTTGCATTGGATGCTTATTCATTCTTGTGTGTCTCGGCAAAAGGCGTCGGCACTGGCGTTCTACATCCTCTTCTCGCTCTTCGTGAAGAGCTTCGTCATCATCTTTGTCATCACTGTGCTCCTCGCTGCGCTCGACTTCTGGGTGGTGAAGAATGTCAGCGGAAGGATACTCGTCGGGCTGCGGTGGTGGAATGAGATTGACGATGATGGCAACAGTGTGTGGAAGTTCGAGTGCCTTGACGGGGAGGTTCGTGCTTGTTTTGTGTTTGACGTCTCTTCTGCTGTTTGATGGTGAATTGATGACCGAAGTGTTTCCTTGCAGTCTCTTGCTCGGATGAACAAAAAGGACTCGTGGCTGTTCTGGTGGACTCTTTACTTGAACGTAAGTGATATATTATCTTATATTGAGGGTTTAATGCAGTGCATGCATGAGTTTCAACATATTTAGTGATTTGGCATATCTACAAGCTAAGACTTCTATTGAGATCAAGCATATTTTGACATTAGATAATGTTTGCAGTTAATAACATGAACCAATCAGTTAGTCCTAGGCTCAGATAGAAGGCCATCATAGTTTACCAGTAACATTTTCCTACTACATCTTCTTACTTGTTTTGGTTCTCCTTTTGCTTTAGCTATATCTATATCTATGTACCAGTTGGTATGTATTTATAAGGTCAATGTTACATTGATTTTCATCAAACTACAGAATCTTGTTTTAAACAGGAGAAACACAATGTTTATAGTTAAGAGTGCTAGAGCAGTGGTTAAGATCCATTAGGATAAGTCAACATAGACATCCTTGGTAATGGTTAAATGCATAGATGATGCGTTGTGCCTTTTGCTTTTACATAAAAATATATATTTGGTTTCAGTTGTATCTTGGGTGGACTGTGGGATCATGATACGTATTGCATAAACAAACCTCGATCACGGTTACATAGATAATCAGCCTTTTGTTCTAGATGCCGAGGTAGCATTATGGCTATTATCCTTGGCCTTGTAACTTGATGTATCCTGACATTTTGGTTTCATGGTTAATGGAACTGGGCGAGTCCCTATTCTTCTAAAAAAATATGCTCACAATGAGATTCTATCTTCATACTAACTCATCAATCCCTTTACTACTAGCATCTATTAAATGTAAATATTATGTGTTTGTGTTCTTTTTCCCTATACCTGTCTTTATGTTCTTTTCCCCAGTGTTACTGCTAGACCATAGTACACAGCACTAAGTTTGGCTGCTGTATTTCTCTAGAAGAATTTTCACCTAATGCAGCTGATGCATAAAAATCTTGAGATGTAGATAACTGAGCCTGTGTGCCAACACTACCATAATCTATGAAAGTGTTCTCTAATCCCTTTGATACACTTTACTGTCTTACTAATTAATGTAGTAAGTAATTATATTAGACTTCTGTAGCTTTGTTTGAACGATAGAGAATATATAACAGCACCTCCATGTTTCAGGCTGCTGCATGGATCATTCTTGGGATATTTTCACTCATTAGACTTGAAGCTGATTACCTTCTTGTTGTTGGAGTTTGCTTGACTCTAAGCCTTGCGAACATCGTGGGATTCACCAAATGCAACAAAGGTATGGCATACTTACATTCTTGTCAACATTTATCAGATGGGGGGAAGTTGTTTTGTACTGTATTGTGCATTGCCCTCACAAACTGCTTATTTATTCTGATAAGCAAATAAGCAACATTATCTATTCGAAGTAAGATTCACTGATAAAATGTTGTAATTCCAGTTCTGCATAACTTCATTACATACCTTTGATATTATTTGTTGGTCTTTCTCTTTTTTGGAACATTGAACTTGTCAGTTCAGCTTCTTGGATTTACAGCCAGATAGTTACTTTGCATATGTGCAGTAACAGAATAACATGAAATTACTATTTTTGTTCTTTCAATCTTCATTTAGCCTGTTGCATTCCACTTTGCTTTTGTTTACTTTATGAGCTCTGCTTTTGTGGTATTATCCATTTACCTTTTTAGAAACAAAAGTTATGTGTTCTTTGTTGAAGCTTGTTGTGATATACCTATCAAATCTTACACACTTCATCGTGGGCATTTATATTACAGATGCCAAGAAGAACATCCGAGCTTTTGCTGAAAATGCCGCTCAAAACGCCATCACATCCCGCATCACATCATCCCTGCAGTCAGCATTCGGTATCTGAAGTCCAGATTACAGAGGCCCAAAATTACATACAACTGTGTACCATCTGTCAAAGAAGATCAGCTTGTGATATCCCGTTTTCATGTGATTTTGGCTTATATACCAAGTAGGTCGATTTTGATTGGAGTGACACTATGATGGAATACAGCGTACTAATTAGCCCTAGGTAAATTTACACTTTCTCCTGTACTAAAGAGCATACTTTCTTCTTCTCTTGTACCCTGGTGTGGCCTAGAGGTCCGAAGCATGTCTTCCAATACAGAAGGCCTTTTTTGTTTGTGAAAAGGACATGGTTCTGTTATGATTCCTCACATGTTGGACCTGCCTGAGTTCTTGCATGTGCCCTTAAGGACTAGTGCCCTGGAGACGCAGTTGTCTGTTGTTGAACCTTGAATCAATCTCACACCAAATTTCACCATCTTGTACGCATGGTGAGAAACCCTAACCTTGTCGCCTTGATGAGAGCTTTGTCTAATACATTCTGACGTACATTGCAGCCTTAAAGACCAACTTAAAGACGAAGCGTTGCCATCTGCCTAGCGTAGCACCTATGATGACTAAAACCCTAACCTATGTACTAAACTGTAGCTGAGGCATAGTGATTACCCTCCCTGCCATCGACCGTCGAAGTGGCAGGCAGAGAGAAGGCGAATTCGCGGGCTCACCGGCAAAGATTGAAGGATGGAAGACTTTACCCGAGTCGCCTTTGCGGGAGGGGAAAAGAAGGAATACTAAATGATTGTTTTGTGTTTGCACTTTGTTAATGCCATGCAATGTTTTTCTCCTTGATTGTATGCCCAATCCAGAACAGCAGTGGTGTACACGATTGAATGTGACAACAAACAATATGCAAAAAAAAGTGATTAACTTAAGCAAAAAAAAGTGATAACAAACAATAAAACAGCAAGGAAAAAACAATGAGTGATGGTGGATTGAAGATTCAAAGGACCTCTTCAATTCACAGGATTCTAAACATTGTAAGAATTGTATAAAGTACATGTTAGATTTTTTGTTATGAAACCAGCCTATCAGGGCTTGCATTTTCTTGGATTAATTTTAGGCTATCCGTCGATGTTCGTTTAGTGAGAGAAGATGTCGACTACGACACGTTTGTGATGACTTCGTCAATTTTAAGATGGTGTGCCGGCTCAGTATCTTGAAGGTGCTCATAGAAATAGTGTTTGTGTGTGCGATTCTATTGTGTTAGCATAAATACAAAATTGCACTGCTATGTCTTCTTGAGCCCTATGAGATTGCGCTTGCACCAAAGTGTGTCTGATTACAGCAGGACAATATACGAATCTCGGAGTCGAGATCATCCTATGAAAGTTAGAAAACAATAGATACAAAAAAATTCATATGGGTTGCTATTTTACAAATCAAACAATCCAAAACGAAAATTTTGTGCTGGAAATACAATATTCTGTATAAAAAAGTGCCTATGCTTGGAAGTTTTTGTATTACCTTCTTTTACAGATCAAATAAATCTATGATTCACCGTTTTTCATGAGCTCTGTGAAATCCCAGCCGCCACATACATTGTCTATACACATACACCAACAAACCAAAATCATTATACTCCAAAAGTGCAAAGAAAATATCGACAACTTTTTACTTGTAGCCGAGGGAGCTATTTGCCTATTGTGTACAAGGAGCCAACAATCAGCTGCGACCTTTACAACACTCACATCATCCATCGTGGTCATCGTATGGATTGATCTTCACCATTATCCACTCATCCATGATCCATTCGAAGCTTCTTCTTTTTTCCTTTTTGTCAAGAAACCATTCTTTTTAAAGTAAGACCCGGCCAAAGTAAGTTCGTGGTTCAATCGTTGATTGATGAGCATCAAGACACAGATGATGGCTTCTTGGAGCCACCATTGAGCAAGCTCGCCAGCTTTACTCTGGGCTTGGAGTACTCGCCACTCATGGCATGCTTGGCGGCGAGGCCGCTGCCGAAGTCGGTGAAGTGCACGCCGTCCCAGCTCAGCACCTTCTCCTCCGGCCCACAGAGATCGCCGCAGCCGAACTTCCCCGGCATGAAGTTGTAAGGCGGGCCGCCGTTTCCGCAGCACACCATCAATGGCCACTCAATCCCTGAAGAGAAGAACGAGAAGACGATGAGAAGAATTCCCAGAGACTCAACTTCTTACCATTGGCATTTTTTGATTGAATTGTTCATACCGTATTTGGTGTGGTTGGCGACGAAGCCGTACTTGATGGCGAACATGTCGGTGTAGACGACGGTGGCGTCCTTGAGGCGCAGCCGCACCTCGTCGCAGAGGTCGCTGAGCTTCTTGTTGAAGGCCTGCGCCGCCCGGTTGTGGCTGGCGAGGCAGCCGTGCGCGTCGTGCTCGCCACCCTTCTCCTGCACCACCAGCGCCGGCAGGCAGCCCAGGGCGCCCGTGCCATGGATCCAGAACTTCCTCGCGCCATTGTCGTACAGGATCTGGAAAACCACAGTCGCCAACAATAACTTCTGTCAGCGTAACAGCTTGCTTGTAAGAATAAGAACATCTTCAGACGGCGCATCGTAATTTACCCGGATCGCGTCGCCGATCTCGCTGACTATCTGTCTGAACTTCTTGTCCCACTGATCGGACGGCGTGTGCATCACGCCGGCGACGTCGTTGTGGCCGATGTCCATCATGTAGAGCGCGTTCTCGAAGCCCTCCTTGTTCACCGGGCCCTTCAGTCCTGCAAGAACGCAACGACTCTTGTCAGACACATTCCTTCATTCTCCTGCAAGTTGCAACTGTGAGATGTGATGGCAACAAGGATGGCGAACCTAGCTCGATGAGCTCCAGGGATCTGCGCTTGAAGTAGACGAACTGGTCGACCTGGACATTGAGGGAGTAGGGGGAGACGCCGTGGGACACCGTGGAGCCGGCCATGGCGAAGTTGACACCGTTGCTGTAGTCGGAGCCCACTGCCTTCAGGTACGGATTCAGCTCATGCGTCTTCAGACTCGCGCCTGGAAAGATGATACCAAGGATTGAGTATGCAAGACTAATTTCCAGCTTTCGAACACAGGTAATTTTGTAGTAAGCCTCAGCTTGTTCATATGAAAGGAAGTTCCAGACCTACTTCTACCGAATTTTCGTAAGTGCCGGAAAAAAAAGCCTTATCCAAGGACAATATCTTGGACAGCTCGTTAATCAAACCATGTCCCTACACACAACCGAATGTATCTGTCACAACCATATGCTACAGAAACTTAGCTCTTATCACAAGGGAACAATAGGCACTCACAGGTGCCCCCCACCATGTGTATCTCAACCATCTTATCCAGGCTATGTGATAACTCCTATTATTGTACGTACTTGATATCCTCAATTGGATGTTGAAGCTTTCATGACAAACATATTGAAAGTACATATGCTTTCTATTCTGATTTAATGTCACCGCTATGCCTTCACCCAAACTTTTTTTTGAAACTAACCTTCACCCAAACTTATTATTTACTGGAATAAATAGCATTGTGATATAAATTCGCTCAAAAACTTGGAGGGCATGCACAGATCACATATCACGCATCTCAGGGAGCAATAGCATCATGGATGGGACTGCTGTCCATGTGCACACAGTGTGAGAGCCATGAACCATCACATGGTGACACATTCTTGAGAGGATCATGGCATGCAAATTGCCCGTAATAGCAAATATTATAAACTAATTAAGGCGGCTGAATCGGAACTTATAAGTGGGCGGAAATGATTCTTAAACATCCCACCCCCATTTCCACTACAGGTGGATAAAGTTTGACCGCGCGAGCAAACATAACGCAACATGAATTAATCGCAATTGAACGATTCCTTGCACGCTGGCATCGTCATGGCATATAGAGTAACCATTAAAGAAGACAAACTGGGACAAGAAAACCATGTGGGATGTGGCTGGTGGGTTCAAACCCTAACTGCAATGTCATGTTGCGATCACGGCGTTAATCGCAATGTCACTGTGTTGACCCAGCAACTGACAGAACAGACAACACATGGGTAAACATGAAACCACAGAATGGCTGTGATTGGGGCGGTGTTTCAAACTTATTACTATATAATGTGCATGCTTTGGTTAAGATCTAGCCCAAC
This sequence comes from Triticum urartu, assembly GCF_056163025.1. NCBI lineage: Eukaryota > Viridiplantae > Streptophyta > Magnoliopsida > Poales > Poaceae > Triticum > Triticum urartu. The sequence continues at coordinate 114,409,964 of NC_141873.1, forward strand.
CCCCTTTCAGGATGTATACAATGTACTACTACTAACCATAAAGCCATGTATTGGTCCGTGCCTAATTTGTTTTACCGAGCGAGCTAGCTAGCTTTACACCTTTTGTGCCGAACAAAGCCGGCCTACGTTGCATAGCTTCACCCTTTGTTCTTCACCTGTTTGGCCTGCCAACCTTTTGTCTGTCTCCACACAGGGATAATAAAACAACTAAGAACAAAATAAGCCACAAGAACAGGTCTTCTCAGGAACTTGGATCATGCAAACACGCAAGGAGATTGCTCTTTCTTAATCCAGCAGTTGGCATCTACCACGACTAGCAGGTCAAACTTACAAACCATAGGTCTGAGTTCTCTTTCTCTCCCCCGATTGGAGACGAGAAGGACAAAAAGGAGAGGGAAATCAGCCATTGTTAGGTTAGGTAGCACATGCTCGCGACTACCGCTTCAACCACCGTTTTGACAGCACCCGATATTTTTTTAAGTATCTCTTCCACGTTGAAGGCGACATGACCAGCTTGTTGACCCAGATTACTCGAGATCACCCATGACCCATCCATCCACCCACCAACCGAGCCGGCTACGTACAGAGTTCCGGTTGCTCGGTGCGCCGTGGATCGGCGGGAATTTCACGGGAACGGGTCGGTTCCGGCGAGGCGAGGATCGGAGGAAATTCACTTGAGACGATCATGTGCAATTTAGCCATGTTTCTTTGCAGCTATGCTATAGTGGTTTATAATTTCAAATTGATGACGAGCAGCTGATAAACAAGTAATCTGGAATTTGGAATTCACAATTGAGCACTCGGTTTGTTGACAAATGGCGAGATGTGGTAATTATTGACGGGCCGGAGGATATGGGTTGTGGTTGAGCAACTCACAGATGAAGTCGATGATGACGCGGCCGTCGGAGAGGCGGCCGGTGGGGCGGCGGAAGTAGGTGCGTCCCTCGGGCGGCATGATGTGGATGCCCCCGGCCGCCGCCACGCCGCCGGTGTCCGAGTTGGAGTCGCCGAAGTTGAACAGCACCACCGGCGGCTCCGCTTTCTTCGGCTTCTCCTTCTCCGGCTCCGCCTTGGCCGCGGCCACCGCCTCCCCGCCTCCTACCACCCGTGCCGCTTCGTCGCCGCTGGTGGAATTCGTGGCCACGGCCACGACGGTGCCGAGGTTCTGGCGGACGGCGCCCATGGCGGACGGCGACAGGAAGGTGAGCGACAGCACGATGACCGCCACGCCCACCGCCGCGAACACGCAGTAGTACTGCAGGCGAAGGCTGACCACCTTCGCGCCGCCGTTGGGCCCGCCCGCCGCCATGGCCATCGATGGCCCCTCGCAGCTCCTTCTCGGCTTCTCGCTCCCTTGCCCCGGTCTCTCTCACGACGCGAGCGGTGGAAAGTTTCCACTGCAAAGTGTCTACGCGCGTACGCGTATATATGGCGGGATCTTCTTTCCCCTTTTTTTCACAGTGCATCTTCTGAAATTAATTTTTTTTTATTGCAATTTTTTTATGTTGTTATGTTTAGAGAACTGAAATGGAGCCACCAATTGCACATGCTCCATAAATAGATGATGTTTTGAACATTTTAACATGAACCGCATACGAACTGAATTGAGTGAACAAACACAGCAAAACGTGTCTATATAAATTCGAGTCACAGAAAAACCAAAACGTCTTAAATTTGTGAACCGAGCAAGTGTTTTAGAGTGGCAGTGAAGCGTTTGGTTAAATATCTTTGTAAAATTCAAAGAAACACCCGTTAAATTTCAGGAAGTGATTGCTGGTTTGGCTTCGCGTAGATGGCAACGACATGATTATTGGAGGAGAGGTGGGGAGAGGGTGTTGACGAAGCCGCCGAGTGACGGCCGCATGGACGTTTTCAAACTCGCAAATGCGGGTGAGGGAGGGGGTGGGGTCTGGCTGGCGCAAGAATCTTCTTTCCAATGGTGACTGCAAATGTACAAGTTTACGGTTCAGATCTGTTCCAAAAAAGAAAGCCTAGTGGTTTCTAGTCCTTAGCAGCAGCACCTCAGTTGGTCCCCGTTCTGCACCCTAATTATTTTCTAATAGAAGGGGGAAACTGCATAATTAATTAATTAATTAATTACATCTATTTTGAAACGGAGGGAGTAGATCACTACATGGAAATGGAATGATGGAACCAGCTGGGATGTATTCCTTGGCAGAGTTGTAATTTGATCGAACCTTGTTTGCGCTTTGACTTCTCTGACCAATGCGAAACCAAGCCAGACGGGTTCTTCCTTCTTCCTTGCCTAGAAAGTGGGCAGAAAAAGGAAAAATAGGTAGCCATGGCCGAGACTCCGAGCTCCATGTAGACCTGAAACTTTGGACGCATCTGATCTGCCTGTATTTCCAGCCTGTAGTCTGTACAAACCGGTTGAAATTTTTGCATGTCTCCATGATATGCTCCAGGAATGGTGACACCCCTCTACCATCTCCCAAAAACAAACTACTCCCTCCCAAAATATAAGATGTCACTACATCTAATGTGTGAGTACATTAGATGTAATAACATCTTATATAGCGAGACAGGGGAGTATTATATAATACTCTTCCGTCACAGTCACAACGTCAAAAAAACGTAATTTTAGTGACTAATTGTATCCATGTAAAAGGATCTCCGTGCCTCATTTGATTTTTCTCAGTGTTTGCTTTCCATGTGTCACGGTCTCAATGATGCGAGTTCTTCTCCTTTAGATCTTCAGAAGTAAAAAGATATTGGGTGTGTTTAGGGCACATCTAGATGTGCTCTAGTTATTGCACATCTAAGTGAGTGAATCAAGCACAAAGAGAAAAAGAAAAAAGAAAATATCCACACAAATCTCAATATAAGATCAATGATGTAGGAATTAGATGTGCAATACTTATGGCACATCTAGATGTGCTTTAGTAAAACTGAAAGATATTTAGCTTAGCTTCTGTGCCACTAAATGATAAGATATTATTCATTTTTGCAAGTTAAAAAACGACAAAAGCATGTTAAATACTCATCTCTATTTAATATTTATTGATCAAAATTCAGAATTTCTTAGACAAGTTCATATATGGCACACAGCCACAGACAACCTGCATATGCATTAACTTAACCCCTAGGATATGATATACGCACACTTCGATTATACATAAAGGAAAAGAAAAAGAAAAGAAGAAAAAGAAGATCCCATCTTTCACGGCGGCTGTGAGTCTGCGATTAAGGACTTCCGATGAACTCGCATTGGGGGTTAGTTTTTGTTAGTACCTTCACCTTCATCATTCCTATATCTCAAAGCATTGGGCTCACCGGACCGACGCATCATTACGAGGCCTTGGACTTGGCAGGCTTGACCAAGCTGGTGAGCTTCATCCTAGGGACGGAGTACTCGCCGCTGATCGCCATGGAGGCCACGATGCTGTTGGCCGCGTCGGTGAAGTGGACCCCGTCCCAGCTGATGAACTTGTCGCCAAGCTTGCACAGGTCCATGCTGTCGCCCATGCAGCTCTGCTTGGGGTCGTAGTTGTAAGGGGGCCCTCCGTGGCCGCAGCATGTCATCAACGGCTTCTCGATCCCTGAGAATCGACAGGAACCAACACAAGTTTATATTCACGAACAACGATTACTGAACGATGATCTCGTTGCAGCTTGTTGGCAAAGAGGAATTGGCATCGTTAACTTACCGTGTTTGGTGTGGTTGGCGACGAGATCGTACTTGATCGCGAACATGTCCACGAAGATGATGGACGATTTCTTCAGCAGCAACCGCAGGTCGTCGCAGGCCTCGCTCAGCAACGTGTTGAACCTCTTGGCGGCATTGTTGAACTTGGCGATGCACCCGTGCTCGTCGAGGTCGCCGTCGCTGGCCCTCGGCATCGCCAGCTTCGCCGGCAGGCATCCCAGCGCGCCTGTCCCGTGTATCCAGAACTTCCTCGCCCCGTTCTTATGCAGAATCTGCAGTTTCGCAAGGGTCGAACACTCAACGGTCGTTGCACAGAGTAATTAACCACTGTTTCAGAATTTACGGAAATCCGTCTCTGAACCATGTGTATGTACCTCGATGGCTTTCCTGATTTCGGCAACGAAGTGGGGAAGCTTTGCGAGCACTTCGTCGTAGGGCAAGTAGAGAATGGAAGTGATGTCGTTCTGCCCAATGTCCATGGTGTACAAAGCTCGTTCGAAATCCAGCATGTTGAGCGGGGCGGGCTCATCTGAATGACATTCACCAGGAAATAACCAACAAGTTTGTCAGTTGAGACGGTGCGTCAAAGAAACCAGAAACCTTGGTCAGATCGAGAGGGAGCAAACCTCTTGTGATGGAGTCGTTGCACCTGTCCCTGTAGAAGATGAACTGATCGATCTGCACGTCCAGTGAGAACGGCGTGTCCCCTGGCGTCGCGGTGGCTCCGGCGATGGCGAAGTTAACGCCGTTGCTGTAGTCGGAACCCAGCGGCTTCATGTAGGGGCTCAGGTGGTGCGTGTTCAAGGTCTCACCTGAAGAAGAGGAAATGGCAGAGCAAACCGTTAAACTGTCAGCCAAGTGAAGCATCGAAAACTGAAAAATTCGGATTTATTTCTGCAAATGTTCCGCATCCCAATGGGAAAAAACAGTAAAAAAACACACGTATGGGGCAGGACATGTGCTGTTTATCCTTCCACTTGTGCTCTATGAAAAAGATTCTCCATCCATATATGTTATGCAGGTGAGCTGTTGAGCTCAAAGTCGAGAGGCGTTTGATCGAGTCCACACGATAGTGTTGACTTGCATAGTACAGGAGCAGTAAACTGCAAGGCATTTTTGCCGTGAGTGGTACTCTTATGTTTAATCCTTCTTAATTCTTTCATGCTTTTGGCATTTTACAGGTGCAGTGTTTTTTTTCGTAGTTTTTTTTTTCTTTTTTGCTTTTTGGCAAGAATAAGATGCACTTGAACAGTACCAGCAGTCGCTGCAGGGAGCAAGTGGAGCAGAAGCATAAACACTAACATGTGCAGAAAAAATTTGATGGGGTTCCCGTGGCTAGCTTGTGTTCTTGCCACTGGAGAACATGAAACTGCCATAGATAGCCTCACCACACCAGTTGACAGAGAAGCTACTTCTGTCAGACATTGAAGCAGATCCCTCGTCTTGCTCTTGCACTCACAAGAGATAGTAGTATCTTCCGACAGTGCATAGATCTGCCTTGTCCAGGGATGCAACCAGCCATTTCACTCCATGAAGCTCAAACCCGCCCCTTTCTTGGCTCCCTTCTCGACCATCATATGCCGAATGGCTCTCGCATCATCCCATCGACCATTGACTGCATACAAGTTGAACAGAAGTACAGAACAGCATAACATCCACCATGTTGTGGCTCTAGCTCAATGAGCTGCTTCCCTACACGTTCGCCGACAGTGATATCATTATGCATCCGGCACGACGACATGAGCGCACCCCCATTGGGATGCATGTGGCTCCGTTGGCATATCCAACAACACGGTATCAGCCTCCTCAACACGACTTGCACGCCCAAGGAGATCGGCTAGGCACCCATAGTGCTCTGTCTGTGGCTCGACCCTGTGGTGCCGCATCGACTGGAAAATTCTCCTCCCTTGGTCGGCACGGCCAGTGTGGGTGCACGCGCATAAAGCAGCAACGAACGTTGGCTGATTTGGCAGAAAACCGTTTCCGAGCATCCTTTGGAACAACTCGAGTGCACGGTCAGCATGGCCGTTCATCGCAAGCCCTCCGATCAACAAGTTCCACAGCACAACTTCACAGCAGCGAAGAGAGTCAAAAGCACGGCACGCCTCGTCCATAGCACCCACACTTGTCTTACAGTACCGGCGCGGTACTCATTTTATCCTCTTCTTTTGTCAACAGAAGACACGCACGCTTTGCGTATTCGCGAAAAAGAAAAACTAGCTAGTCGGAAACTAGAAGAGGGGAACCGTCTGGATGGATCCGAAACCTCTGGCCTGTCATCCGTCTTGTGGGTGAGCGAGGATGGCGCGGCATGAATGCGGGAAGCCTGGAAGACTCGAGCGCTTGTTCGTCCAACCAACAACCACAAGGACAAACGTATTACAGTACTGCTAGGAAATTGTTGCGTCGGTGCGGATCTCTTGTTGTGCGGCCTTGTGGGGATCTATCGCTCCGACGTGTACGATATGATCATATGGGGACCGGCCGGCCGGGACATTGATTCTCTCTCGAAAACTCGAACGGAAGAAGGTGCAACTCAACTCGATTTCCCTTCCTTGTGCGGGATTGGGCCCCAGCATCCACTCAAAGGGAGAGATGTCGGTCTGAGCACCACGGGATCAAAGCGCGTAATACGGAGCAGAAAATTACTATTACTACGTGGCCGGTGGCCATGTGCAGGGAACGACCAAAAAGGTGGCTAAAAGATGGGCAGAGGTAGCCGCCGGTGGTTCGGTCGATCGAGCCATGTGATGCTAGCGCTAGCGCAGCATGTGATTTTTTGGGTGTTTTTTAAATAAAAAAAAGAGGAGTGAGGACTCAGGAGTGGGTGAGGAGTTGCTGCAGCTAGCTACGTCAGGTCGCTCCTCCCTTGCTCGCTAGGCATTCCCAGCCAACTCGCTCCGTGCCGGTGCCACCCACCCCTCGCTCCACCACACCCACCTCGTCGTCCAGGTCCTAGCTAGCTACGTCATGTCATCCACGACGAGAAATTCGACTCACCCTCGTCGTCGTCGCATTACACTCCGCCGAAAACGTGCAGTAGTACTACTGCATACTGTGGTCACCCACTCACTCCTGATGCTTAAGATGAGTAAGCTCAGGTGCGCGTGTGTGCGTGACGAGACGAGACGAACCCGGCCGGGCAGGCAGAGGAGCTGTCGGCGTCGTGCGATCGGATCCAGCGGCCAGCGCGGCGCCTTCACCAACCACTGGTTGGATGGCTGGCTGGATGGATATGCATGCCACCCTTCTGCTTAACTGATCTACTCCTACAATCTCATTTCTTTTCCTTTCTTTCAACGAAAGCTAAACCTACGTAAGTTGATTTAGATTAGTGCGGGGTGGTTGGCATTCGACAACGGCCGCATGCACGAGGATGCTTCAAAACCTGGCATGAGATTCCGTGTTCCCACACAAGCGGCTCGCTTTTCTTTCTTCCTTTCCGGCCACGGCCAGAGAGGTCGGTCAGTGCGCATCAGCTGTGGTTGCCAGACCGAACGGACAGACAGACGTATGGACTTTGGTCTTTGGCGTCAACCGCCATCACACGAAAACGTTGGTTGGCCATCAATTCGGGGGTGGATCTACCTCCCCGCGGTGGCCGTGGCCCATGCGCCTGGTTTCTCATGGAAACGGGACAAGAGCGGCGGAGAGACGCGTCTCGCCCAGGTTTTGGCGTCAAGCGGAACGCGTCAAAAACCAACGGAATCCGCCAGACCACGTTGATTCGGTGGCCTGGAAGAAATGCGACGGCATGCTAGCTGGGCAGATGTAGATGGATGGAGGTCAGGTCACGATTTGGCCGCCAAAACTTTCACACGGCATGGCGGGGAAGGCGAAAACAGTGTACCCGTCGGACCGCGTTCGTGTTTTTTCAGCTGATGGCAGGTCACACACCATGGTTATGAGCTCCAACCACGGTCAAGAAAAATCAATCAAATATTAATGAAAGGGAAATTATTTTCAATTCAAATGCCAGCGATTAACCATGATTTCCAATTCTTCCACCAACCTTGTTAGCAATTTTCAGTTCAAACGCGCCCTCTTCCTCCCCACAATCGATTCCCAATGCGGCCAAGCATATTGGAGATAGATTACGCAATCCGACAAGACATTCGGTGGATTGATCTACTAGCGCTGGTAGTAAATTCCCTCGAGAGAAAAAAACAGTACTGCTCGTAGGAGTATTTAAATTACTAACACTTGGTTAATCTAATCAATTTCTACTTTGCCTGAAGATGAAGTGACGGTGAGAGAGGAGAGGAGAGGGGAACGCGGGGGGGTACTCACAGATGAAGTCGAGGACGACGCGGCCGTCGGAGAGCCGCCCGGTGGGGTGGTGGAAGTAGGCGCGCCCCTCCGGCGCCGAGATGCGGATCCCCATTATCGCCGCCACCCCGCCCGTGTCCGAGTTGGAGTCGCCGAAGTTGAACACCACCACCTCCTTGGGCTTCGTCACCACCTTGGCCGCCGCCTTCGCCGGCGCCGGCGCCGTCCCCTTGATCTTCCGGTGCTCGCCCGCCCCGGCCCCGGACCCGGCGGGCGCCGCGGCGGTGGCGAGCGCGGAGGTGGTGGAGAGGGCCGCGCCGCTGCCGGCGGCCGGCATGTAGCGGAGCGTGGCGAACAGGACGGCCCCGGCCACCGCGCCCAGCACGCAGTAGTACTGCAGCCGCAGCAGGCTCATGTTCTTCATCAGCCCGCCGCCGCCGCCGCCATTGCCTCCCCCGTTCGGCCCGCTCGCCATGGCTGGCCTTCCCTGACTAGCTGGCCACTGCCGCTGTCGGTCTTCTCCCTCCGTGCTCTCTGGTGTGCGACTCTTGTCTGTCTCTCAGTCTGTGTCTGTGTGTGTTGTTTATATACAGTGTTATTTAGGGAGCTCCCAAATGCACATAGCACAATGCTTCAAACGAAGAGAAAGCCCGGAATAAAGAAACCATGTTGCACACAACATGTGCAGGGTTGGTGTGTGCCCTGTTTTCCCTTTATTTTCGTGGCTTTCATTCTACACCAACTACCTAAGGGTAACAAGCTACTCTCTCTGTTCTATATAAGAGTATTTTTGACACTATACACATTCCTCATACTTTTTTTAAAAAAAAGAGCAATATGGTCCTTTTTTCAAAAAAATAAATTAACCTCCTATCTTTATATCATTATGATGCACACAGTCATATTTATTAATTATTATATTAATTAGGGTACCGAACAAAGGCAACAACGGCTAAACAATTACAAGATAAATGAAATGGACACATATGACACTTTTTTTACGACAACACGCTCAAGAAGGAATAAGCGCCATTCGTGCCCCGTCGCCACGTCCGGACGAAAACGTCAAAGACAAGGATGTCATCCTCTTTGTCGAGACCAAATAACGAAGGTTAGAACTTCAATGAGGAGACAATGCCTTCAAGAAGATAACACCGCAAGTTTGTCGCAACTCATCCCAACCAATCAAAGGCAGAATAAGAGCTTTCACCCTGGACATGAAGTGGTGTTCCAATCATCATGTTGAAGATGGATCTCCGGCAGTCACGGACCCTATACTCCACACTAGGCCGAAATTGCACTAGCAGATGGGTGCGACATCTTTCCACGCATCTCGCTCGCACAGCGGCCCACCGTCAGCATGAATGTCGTCACGGCGCACGCCACCGTGATCACCCACATCAGCCAACAGACACAAGGAAGGGGAGCTCCCCTGCCCGTAGCCGCTACCATAGTCTACGCAACGCCCCGCCATGAGAGATCACTGCGCATCCTGAATGTCTTCTTCATCATGGCTATCGTCGACACCGTCTTCATGCATGCCTTCTATCAGGGTGGGGGAAGGAGACGTGTTCCGCGTCCGCCACAATGTCCAAGTCCTAGTCGTCTGCCATGCTCGTCTGTTGGAAATATGCCCTACAGGCAATAATATTGTATTATTTATTTCCACAGTTATAATTAAGAGTTTATATTCTATGTTATAACTATTATGATCATGGAATATGTGATTCAATAGAAAACTCATATGCATGTGTAGAATGATAAACGGTAAAACCTGATTCCTAGTATTACCTCTAGGACTAGCTCAAGTGTTGTTTTTGATCACGTTTTCTGGATCTTGGGATATCGTTAAGTGTAATGATAGTCCAAAAACAACTTTGAGAACATGACGTTGGAAGAACGATCATATTGAGTTGTGTAAGTGCATCTAGTACCACCCCTAGTTGGTTTTGGAGTATTGACGACAAACGTGGTTGAGGGACTAATGTGTTTGTGACAATTGCAGGATAACACATGTAGAAGTCTCTCATTGATTCAGTTTACCTATCAGTGACGACCCCTAAAAATGTATGAAGACATTAAAGACAATGGTGGTTCATGAAGACATTCACATTGAAGATAATGACGTGTGAATACATTCACTTGAAGACTATGGAGTGCAGAGACATAATTTCTTTCGTAGTTTCATTTTATTTTTTGTTGAGTCATAGGAACCACCGAACTGTTAAGTGGGGTCCAGGTGAACAAAGTTGGAAGACTGACATGATGCTCAACCCAAATCCTATGTTTTCGAGCGAAGACAATGAGATCAAAGCTTATCCATAGTTGGATGAGTCAGCTTTACTTGTAGCCCAAGTCAAGCTACCGTGTGTGTTTGAAATCCGACCGTTGGACACGTGTCGGTTCCTTAGTGACCTAGGGTCATTTCAGACATATCAGGTCGGTTTGCCTCCTGGCTAAAAATAGCCCACCCCATACACCAGAAATTGGTGGCTGCTCAGAGTTAGTGCACGGATTTTGTCGTTTGAGAGCAACCCACCTCTGAAGCCTTTGAGAGATAAACCTTGCGAGGAAAATGCCCAAAACACCCAGAGACAAAGAGTGTTTCGCATCACTGAAGTCTTTCTGTCCGAGTAATCTGAAGACTTATTATATTTGAGGACTGTGCATCCTCCAGCCAGTTAGGCGTTGATAACCCACAAGTATAGGGGATTGCAACAGTTTTCGAGCGTAAAGTATTCAACCCAAATTTATAGATTCGACACAAGGGGAGCCAAAGAATATTCGAAGGTATTAGTAGCTGAGTTGTCAATTCAAACACACCTGGAGATTAATTATCTGCAGGAAAGTGACCAGTAGCAAAGTAGTTTGATAGTTTTGATAGTAGTGACAACAACAATAGTAACAGTAATTTTGTAGCAAGTGTAACAATGATGATAGCAGTAGTAACTTAGAAGAAACGATATGGAAAAGTTCATAGGCATTGGATCGGTGACTTGTTGGATGATATTCATCATGAGACAGTTATAACCTAGGGTGATACGGCACTAGCTCCAGTTCATCGATATAATGTAGGAATGTATTCCGTAAGTAGTCATACGTGCTTTATTAAAAGAACTTGCATGACATCTTTTGTCCTACCCTCCCGTAGCAGCAGGGTCCATATTGGAAACTAAGGGATATTAAGGCCTCCTTTTAATAGAGAACCGGAACAAAGCATTAACACATAGTGAATACATGAACTCCTCAAACTACGGTCATCACCGGGAGTGGGCCCAGCTATTGTCACACCTGGGTTGCCGGATCATACTGAAGGAAATATGCCCTAGAGGCAATAATAAATTTTCCTTATATCATGATAAATGTTTATTATTCATGCTAGAATTGTATTAACCGGAAACATAATACTTGTGTGAATACATAGACAAACAGAGTGTCACTAGTATGCCTCTACTTGACTAGCTCGTTGATCAAAGATGGTTATGTTTCCTACCCATAGACATGAGTTGTCATTTGATTAACGGGATCACATCATTAGGAGAATGATGTGATTGACTTGACCCATTCCGTTAGCTTAGCACTCGATCGTTTAGTATGTTGCTATTGCTTTCTTCATGACTTATACATGTTCCTATGACTATGATATTATGCAACTCCCGTTTACTGGAGGAACACTTTGTGTGCTACCAAACGTCACAACGTAACTGGGTGATTATAAAGGTGCTCTACAGGTGTCTCCGAAGGTACTTGTTGGGTTGGCGTATTTCGAGATTAGGATTTGTCACTCCGATTGTCGGAGAGGTATCTCTGGGCCCACTCGGTAATACACATCACTTAAGCCTTGCAAGTATTGCAACTAATGAGTTAGTTGCGGGATGATGTATTACGGAACGAGTAAAGAGACTTGCCAGTAATGAGATTGAACTAGGTATTGAGATACCGACGATCGAATCTCGGGCAAGTAACATACCGATGACAAAGGGAACAACGTATGTTGTTATGCGGTCTGACCGATAAAGATCTTCGTAGAATATGTGGGAGCCAATATGAGCATCCAGGTTCCGCTATTGGTTATTGACCGGAGACGTATCTCGGTCATGTCTACATAGTTCTCGAACCCGTAGGGTCCGCACGCTTAAAGTTTCGATGACGGTTATATTATGAGTTATGAGTTTTGATGTACCGAAGGTTGTTCGGAGTCCCGGATGTGATCACGGATATGACGAGGAGTCTCGAAATGGTCGAGACATGAAGATTGATATATTGGAAGCCTATATTTGGATATCGGAAATGTTCCGCGTGAAATCGGGATTTTACCGGAGTACCAAGGGGTTACCGGAACCCCCCGGGGGCTTAATGGGCCATAGTGGGCCTTCGTGGAGAAGAGGAGAGGCGGCTAGGGCAGGGCCGCGCGCCCCTCCCCCTCTAGTCTGAATAGGACAAGGAGAGGGGCGCGGCGCCCCCCTTTCCTTCCTCTCTCCCTCCTCTTTCCCCCCTTCTCCTAAGACAACAAGGAAGGGAGGGAGTCCTACTCCCGGTGGGAGTAGGTGTGATGGCCTGGCTTATTAGGGATGATAGACTACTCATATAAATAAGGAATTCCTTCTTTTCCGGTAGCCCATTCGGACAGAACTCCAAAGTTAAGCGTGCTCAGCTTGGAGTAGTGTCAGGATGGGTGACCGACTGGGAAGTTGCTCCCGGATGCGCATGAGTGAGGACAAAGTGCGCAGAAAAGACCAGTATTGATCTGTGGGGACAGTCTAGATCCCACCAGGAGTAACGACCACCGGCGGGTGTGTCCGGGGCGTTACAGTAGGACTCCTCCTGGCGCGCCTCCTCCTGGCCGGACGCACCTCCCCCTTGCTCCTTTATATACAGGTGCAGGAGGGCACCCCATAGACACAACAATTGATTTGATCTTTTAGCCGTGTGCGGTGCCCCCCTCCACCATAGTCCACCTCGATAATACTGTAGCGGTGCTTAGGCGAAGCCCTGCGTCAGTAGAACATCATCATCTGGCAAAACAGCAGTAGCCACAGATACAATTCTCAATCAAAAAGGGCAAGGTGTAATATGTGTCAAGCTGAAGAAACTTATTCAATGGTCACTGCTAACCGCTTTTGGTCCCAAATCTTTGGTGTTGCTTTTTCCAATAAACGTTGGTTACATTTCTTTATGCTATTTGTACCCGTCACCACGCCGTCGTGCTGACGAAACTCTCCCTCAACACTCGACTGGATCGGAGTTCGAGGGACGTCATCGGGCTGAACGTGTGCTGGACTCGGAGGTGCCGTGCGTTCGGTACTTGACCGGTCGGATCGTGAAGACGTAAGACTACATCAACCGCGTTGTGCTAAGCTTCCGCTTTCGGTCTACGAGGGTACGTGGACAACACTCTCCCCTCCCGTTGCTATGCATCACCATGATCTTGCATGTGCGTAGGAATTTTTTTGAAATTACTACGTTCCCCAACACATAACACGTAGTAGGTGACTATAACTTGCAAGATCGGATCTAGAACATGGATATAATGATGAATTCATAAATGGTTCAGATCTGAAATCATGGCACCCGGGCCCAAAGTGGAAAGCATTAAGCATGGCAAAGTCATAGCAACATCAATCTAGGAACATAGTGGATACTAGGGATCAGGCCCTAACAAAAACTAACTCAATTACATGATGAATCTCATCCAACTCCTCACCGACCAGCGAGCCTACAAAGGAATTACTCACTCGTGGTGGGGAGCATCATGGAATTGGCGATGGAGAAGGGTTGGTGATGACGAAGAACGAAGATCCCCCTCTTCGGAGCCCCCAACAGACTCCAAATCTTCCCTCCCGAGGAAGAACAGGGCTTGGCGGCGGCTCCGTCTCATGGATCGCGATAATTCTTTCTCCCTGGTTTTTTATGGAAATATGTGATTTTATAGTATCAGGGGGGTCGTCAGCGGGGCCAGGAGAGGGGGGCGCGCCCTGGTGGGTTGTGCCCACCCAGGGGCCCCTCTCCGGTAGGTCTTGGCTCCAGAAATTATTATTACTGATATAAAAATTCCTCAAAAAGATTTTTTCCATTCCGAGAACTTTTATTTCTGCACAAAAACAACACCATGGTAGTTTTGCTAAAAACAATGTCAGTCCGGGGTTAGTTTCAATCAAATCATGCAAATTAGAGTCCAAAACAAGAGGAAAAGCGTGAGAAAAAGTAGATACATTGGAGACGTATCAGGCGTCATGTTCTGAGGATCCAAGAGTCATTGTGGATCGCTGGTGAACGAAATCTGTGAAGGTTTGGAAGTCTACCTTGAAGACTTACCAGAGTGATTGGCCGAGGACTAAGTGTCCTTAGCTCAAGGGGAATAAGGTGAAGACGTGGTCTTTTGAGTTCAATCTTAGCCTCCCTAACCAGACGTATAGTTGTCACAACAACTCAAGATGGTCTACCAAATCACTGTCTTCGTCAAGCTACTGGTTCTATCACTTCACCCTTACTTACTGTTTAGCTTCCTGAAGTCATTGCTTGTTTGCTCTGTTTGACTTCACTGTGTGAAGACATTCTCTCTGATTGCATAGTTGGCTTCATACTATCTCCCTATTCTGATCCATTCTACCTACACTAGTACAGCGAGGTGCTATTGATACGTCTCCAACATATCTATAATTTTTGATTGTTCCATGCTATATTATATTCTGTTTTGGACATTATTGGGCTTTATTATACACTTTTATATTATTTTTGGGACTAACCTATTAACCGGAGGCCCAGCCCAGAATTGCTGTTTTTTTGCCTATTTCAGAGTTTCGCAGAAAAAGAATATCAAACAGAGTCCAAACGGAATGAAACCTTCGAGAACGTGATTCTTGGAATGAACGTCATCCAAAGGACTTGGACCATACGTCAAGAAAGCTACGAGGAAGGCACGAGGTAGGGGGCGCACCTACCCCCCCAGGCGCGCCATCCACCCTCATGGGGCCCACGTTGTTCCACCGACGTACTTCTTCCTCCTATATATACCTACGTACCCCCAAACTACCAGATACGGAGCCAAAAACCTAATTCCACCGCCGCAACCTTCTGTACCCGTGAGATCCCATCTTGGGGCCTTTTCCGGAGCTCCGCCGGAGGGGGCATCGATCACGGAGGGCTTCTACATCAACACCATAGCCTCTCCGATGATGTGTGAGTAGTTTACCTTAGACCTTCGGGTCCATAGTTATTAGCTAGATGGCTGCTTCTCTCTCTTTGGATCTCAATACAAAGTTATCCATGATTCTCGTGGAGATCTATTCAATGTAATCTTCTTTTGCGGTGTGTTTGTTGAGACCGATGAATTGTGGGTTTATGATCAAGTTGATCTATGAACACTATTTGAATCTTCTCTGAATTCTTTTATGTATGATTGGTTATATTTGCAAGTCTCTTCGAATTATCAGTTTGGTTTGGCCTACTAGATTGATCTTTCTTGCAATGGGAGAAGTGCTTAGCTTTGGGTTCAATCTTGCGGTGTCCTTTCCCAGTGACAGTAGGGGCAGCAAGGCACATATTGTATTGTTGCCATCGAGGATAACAAGATGGGGTTTATATCATATTGCATGAGTTTATCCCTCTAGATCATGTCATCTTACTTAAAGCGTTACTCCATTCTTTTGAACTTAATACTCTAGATGCATGCTGGATAGCGGTCGATGTGTGGAGTAATAGTAGTAGATGCAGGCAGAAGTCAGTCTACTTGTCTTGGACGTGATGCCTATATACATGATCATACCTAGATATTCTCATAACTATGCTCAATTCTGTCGATTGCTCAACAGTAATTTGTTTACCCACCGTAATACTTATGCTCTCGAGAGAAGCCACTAGTGAAACCTATGGCCCCCGGGTCTATTTTCCATCATATTAATCTCCCGTTAACAAGCTATTTCTGGTGCCATTTTTATTTCACTTTATTTACTTTGCATCTTTATCATAAAAATACAAAAAATATTATCTTATCATATGTATCAGATCTCACTTTCGTAAGTGACCATGAAGGGATTGACAACCCCTTTATTGCGTTGGTTGCGAGGATTTTATTTGTTTGTGTAGGTGCGAGGGACTCGTGCGTGGCCTCCTACTGGATTGATACCTTGGTTCTCAAAAACTGAGGGAAATACTTACGCTACTTTGCTGCATCACCCTTTCCTCTTCAAGGGAAAACCAACGCAGTGCTCAAGAGGTAGCAAGAAGGATTTCTGGCGCCGTTGCCGGGGAGTCTACGCAAAAGTCAACATACCAAGTACCCATCACAAACCCTTATCTCCCACATTACATTATTTTCCATTTGCCTCTCGTTTTCCTCTCCCCCACTTCACCCTTGCCATTTTATTCGCCCTCTCTCTTTTCTGTTCGCCTCTTTTTCGCTCGCTTCTTGTTTTCTCGTGTGTTGGATTGCTTGCTTGTAATGACGGCTCAAGATAATACCAAATTGTGTGACTTTACTAATACCAACAACAATGATTTCGTTAGCACTCCGATTGCTCCTCTTACCGATACTGAATCTTGTGAAATTAATGCTGCTTTGTTGAATCTTGTCCTGAAAGATCAATTCACCGGCCTTCCTAGTGAAGATGCCGCTACCCATCTTAATAGATTCGTTGACTTGTGTGATATGCAAAAGAAGAAAGATGTGGACAATGATATTGTTAAATTGAAGCTATTTCCTTTTTCGCTTAGAGATCGTGCTAAAGCTTGGTTTTCGTCTTTGCCTAAAAATAGTAATGATTCTTGGAATAAGTGCAAAGATGCTTTTATCTCTAAATATTTTCCTCCCGCTAAGATCATCTCTCTTAGAAACGATATCATGAATTTTAAGCAACTTGATCATGAACATGCTGCACAAGCTTGGGAGAGGATGAACTTAATGATACGTAATTGCCCTACACATGGTTTGAATTTGTGGATGATTATACAAAATTTTTATGCTGGATTGAATTTTTCTTCTAGAAATCTTTTAGATTCGGCCTCGGGAGACACTTTTATGGAAATCACTTTAGGAGAAGCTACTAAACTCCTAGATAATATTATGGTTAATTATTCTCAATGGCACACTGAAAGATCTACTAATAAGAAAGTGCATGCAATAGAAGAAATTAATGTTTTGAGTGGAAAGATGGCTAATAAAAGTGTTTCTTCTGATCCTAATGATATGCCTTTGTCTGCTTTGATTGAGAATAATAATGAATCTATGGATGTGAATTTTGTTGGTAGGAATAATTTTGGTAACAACGCGTATAGAGGAAACTTTAATCCTAGGCCGTATCCTAGTAATTCCTCTAATACTTATGGTAATTCCTACAACAATTATTATGGAATTTTTAATAAGATGACCTATGAATTTGAGACTAGTGTTAAGGAGTTTATGAATCCGCAAAAGAATTTCAATGCTTTGCTTGAAGAAAAAATGCTTAAAGTTGATGAATTGGCTAGGAATGTTGATAGAATTTCTCTTGATGTTGATTCTTTGAAACTTAGATCTATTCCACCTAAGCATGATATCAATGAGTCTCTCAAGGCCATGAGAATTTCCATTGATGAGTGCAAAGAAAGAACCGCTAGGATGCGTACTAAGAAAGATTGTTTTGTGAAAGTGTGTTCTTCTTGTTTCTATGAAAATAAAGATGAAGATCTAAACGTTATTGATGTGTCCCCTATTAAATCTCTGTTTTTCAATATGAATCTTTATAATAATGGGACTGAATATGATCCACCTTTACCTAGAAGGCGTTCCAAAAATTCAGAGTTTTTAGATCTTGATGCAAAAATTGGTAAAAGTGGGATTGAAGAGATCAAAACCCTAGATATTAAGGAACCCACTATCTTGATTTAAAGTATTTTAATTATTATAATTGCTCTTTGATAGATTGTATTTCCTTGTTGCAATCCGTGCTAAATTCTCCACATGCTTATAGTCAAAATAAAGCCTTTACCGAACATATCGCTGATGCTTTGATGCAATCTTATGAAGAAAAACTTGAGTTGGAAGTTTCTATGCCTAGAAAACTTTATGATGAGTGGGAACCTACTATTAAAATTAAAATTAAAGATTATGAATGCTATGCTTTGTGTGATTTGGGTACTAGTGTTTCCACGATTCCAAAGACTTTGTGTGATTTGCTAGGTTTCCGTGATTTTGATGATTGCTCTTTAAACTTGCACCTTGCAGATTCCACCATTAAGAAACCTATGGGAAGAATTAATGATGTTTTTATTGTTGCAAATAGGAATTATGTGCCCATAGATTTTATTGTTCTTGATATAGATTGCAATCCTTCATGTCCTATTATTCTTGGTAGACCTTTCCTTAGAACGATTGGTACAATTATTGATATGAAGGAAGGGAATATTAGATTCCAATTTCCGTTAAGAAAAGGCATGTAACACTTCCCTAAAAAGAAAATAAAATTACCTTATGAATCTATTATGAGAGCCACTTATGGATTGCCTACCAAAGATGGGAATACCTAGATCTATATTTGCTTTTATGCCTAGCTAGGGGCGTTAAACGATAGCGCTTGTTGGGAGGCAACCCAATTTTATTTTTTATTCCTTGCTTTTTTCTCCTGGTTAGTAATAAATAATTTATCTAGCCTCTGTTTTGGTTGTGTTTTTTGTGTTTAATTAGTGTTTGTGCCAAGTAGAACCGTTGGGAAGACTTGGGGAAAGTCTTTTTGATCTTGCTGTAAAAAACAGAAACTTTAGCGCTCACGAGAATTGCTGCCATTTTTATTTGGAAAGTGATATTTAGTTCATTATTTTTGCAGATGATTAATAGATAAATTACTCACGTCTAGAAATTTATTTTAGAATTTTTGGGGTTCCAGAAGTTTGCGTTAGCTACATATTACTACAGACTGTTCTGTTTTTGACAGATTCTGTTTTTCGTGTGTTGTTTGCTTATTTTGATGAATCTATGGCTAGTAAAATAGTTTATAAACCATAGGTAAGTTGAAATACAGTAGGTTTAACACCAATATAAATAAAGAATGAGTTCATTACAGTACCTTGAAGTGGTGTTTTGTTTTCTTTCGCTAACGGAGCTCACGAGATTTTCTATTTTGAGTTTTGTGTTGTGAAGTTTTCAAGTTTTGGCTTAAGTTTTGATGGATTATGGAACAAGGAGTGGCAAGAGCCTAAGCTTTGGGATGCCCATGGCACCCTAAGGTAAAATTCAAGGACACCCAAAACCCTAAGCTTGGGGATGCCCCGGAAGGCATCCATTCTTTCGTCTTCGTCTATCAGTAACTTTACTTGGAGCTATATTTTTATTCACCACATGATATGTGTTTTGCTTGGAGCATCTTGCATTATTTGAGTCTTTATTTGTTAATTTTCCACAATCATCCTTGCTGTACACAACTTTTGAGAGAGACTCACATGATTTGAAAATTATTAGAATAATCTATGTGCTTCACTTATATCTTTTGAGCTATACAGTTTTTGCTCTAGTGCTTCACTTATATCTTTTAGAGCACGGTGGTGGATTTGTTTTATACAAACTATTGTTCTCTCATGCTTCACTTATATTATTTTTAGAGCCCTACAAAACATCGTGGTAATTTGCTTTAATTATGATAGGCATTCAAGATTAGTAAAAAATAAATTCTTATGAGTGTGTTGAATACTATGAGAAGTTTGATACTTGACAATTGTTTTGAGATATGAAGATGGTGATATTAGTCATGATAGTTGAGTAGTTGTGAATTTTAGGAATACTTGTGTTGAAGTTTGTGATTCCCGTAGCATGCACATATGGTGAACCGTTATGTGACAAAATCGGAGTATGATTTATTTATTGATTGTCTTCCTTATGAGTGGCGGTCGGGGACAAGCGATGGTATTTTCCTACCAATCTATCCCCCTAGGAGCATGCGCATAATACTTTGTTTCGATAACTAATAGATTTTTGCAATAATTATGTGAGTTCTTTATGACTAATGTTGAGTCCATGGCTTATACGCACTCTCACCCTTCCAACATTGCTAGCCTCTCTAATACCGCGCACTTTTCGCCGGTATCATACACCTACCATATACCTTCCTCAAAACAGCCACCATACCTACCTATCATGGCATTTCCATAGCCATTCCGAGATATATTGCCATGCAACTTTCCACCGTTCCGTTTACTATGACACGCTCCATCATTGTCATATTGCTTTGCATGATCATGTAGTTGACATTGTATTTGTGGCAAAGCCACCGTTCACAATTCTTTCATACATGTCACTCTTGATTCATTGCATATCCCGGTATACCGCCGGAGGCATTCACATAGAGTCATATTTTGTTCTAAGTATCGAGTTGTAATTGTTGAGTTGTAAGTAAGTAAAAGTGTGATGATCATCATTTTTAGAGCATTGTCCCAAGTGAGGAAAGGATGATGGAGAATATGATTCCCCCACAAGTCGGGATGAGACTTCGGACAAAAAAATGGAGAGGCCATAAAAAAAAGAAGAGAAAAGGCCTAAATAAAAAAAATGAGAGAAAAAGAGAGAAGGGACAATGCTACTATCCTTTTACCACACTTGTGCTTCAAAGTAGGACCATGATGTTCATGATAGAGAGTCTCCTATGATATCACTTTCATATACTAGTGGGGATTTTTCATTATAGAACTTGGCTTTTATATTCCAATGATGGGTTTCCTCAAAATGCCCTAGGTCTTCATGAGCAAGCGAGTTGGATGCACACCCACTTAGTTCCTTTTGTTGAGCTTTCATATACTTATAGCTCTAGTGCATCCGTTGCATGGCAATCCCTACTCACTCACATTGATATCTATTAATGGGCATCTCCATAGCCCGTTGATACGCCTATTTGATGCGAGACTATCTTCTCCTTTTTTGTCTTCTCCACAACCACCATTCTATTCCACATATAGTGCTATGTTCATGGCTCACGCTCATGTATTGCGTGAAGATTGAAAAAGTTTGAGAACACCGAAAGTATGAAACAATTGCTTGGCTTGTCATCGGGGTTGTGCATGATTTAAATACTTTGTGTGGTGAAGATAGAGCATAGCCAGACTATATAATTTTGTAGGGATAACTTTCTTTGGCCATGTTATTTTGAGAAGACATAATTGCTTAGTTAGTATGCTTGAAATATTATTATTTTTATGTCAATATTAAACTTTTGTCTTGAATCTTTCGGATCTGAATATTCATACCACAACTAAGAGAATCACATTGAAATTATGCCAAGTAGCATTCCACATCAAAAATTCTGTTTTTATCATTTACCTACTCGAGGACGAGCATGAATTAAGCTTGGGGATGCTTGATACGTCTCCAACGTATCTATAATTTTTGATTGTTCCATGCTATATTATATTCTGTTTTTGACATTATTGGGCTTTATTATACACTTTTATATTATTTTTGGGACTAACCTATTAACCGGAGGCCCAGCCCAGAATTGCTGTTTTTTTGCCTATTTCAGAGTTTCGCAGAAAAAGAATATCAAACGGAATGAAACCTTCGGGAACGTGATTTTTGGAACGAACGTAATCCAGAGGACTTGGACCATACGTCAAGAAAGCTACCAGGAAGGCACGAGGTAGGGGGCGCGCCTACCCCCCCAGGCGCGCCCTCCACCCTCGTGGGGCCCATGTTGCTCCGTAAAATTCTCCATAAAATCACAAATATTCCAAAATAATTCTCCGTAAAATGGGGGTATGGCTATATATCTCGAAATGGCTATGGAAATGCCATGATTGGTAGGTATGGTGGCTGTTTTGAGGAAGGTATATGGTGGGTGTATGATACCGGTGAAAAGTGTGCGGTATTAGAGAGGCTAGCAATGTTGGAAGGGTGAGAGTGCATATAATCCATGGACTCAACATTAGTCATAAAGAACTCACATAATTATTGCAAAAATCTATTAGTTATCGAAGCAAAGTATTACGCGCATGCTCCTAGGGGGATATATTGGTAGGAAAAGACCATCGCTCGTCCCCGACCGCCACTCATAAGGAAGACAATTAATAAATAAATCATGCTCCCATTTCGTCACATAACGGTTCACCATACGTGCATGCTAAGGGAATCACAAACTTCAACATAAGTATTCCTCAAATTCACAACTACTCAACTAGAATGACTCTAATATCACCATCTCCATATCTCAAAACAATTATCAAGTATCAAACTTCTCATAGTATTCAACACACTCATAAGATTTTTTTACTAATCTTGAATGCCTATCATAATTAAAGCAAATTACCACGCTGTTTTGCAGGACTCTCAAAATAATCTAAGTGAAGCATGAGAGAACAATAGTTTCTATAAAACAAATCCACCACCGTGCTCTAAAAGATATAAGTGAAGCACTAGAGCAAAAACTATATAACTCAAAAGATATAAGTGAAGCACATAGAGCATTCTAATAATTTTCAAATCATGTGAGTCTCTCTCAAAAGGTGTGTACAACAATTATGATTGTGGCAAACTAACAAATAAAGACTCAAATCATACAAGACACTCCAAGCAAAACACATATCATGTGGTGAATAAAAATATAGCTCCAAGTAAAGTTACCGATAGACGAAGACGAAAGAGGGGATGCCTTCCGGGGCATCCCCAAGCTTAGGCTTTTGGGTGTCCTTGAATTTTACCTTGGGGTGCCATGGGAATCCCCAAGATTAGGCTTTTGCCACTCCTTGTTCCATAATCCATCAAAACTTAACCCAAAACTTGAAAACTTCACAACACAAAACTCAAAATAGAAAATCTCGTGAGCTCCGTTAGCGAAAGAAAACAAAACACCACTTCAAGGTACTGTAATGAACTCATTAATTATTTATATTGGTGGTAAACCTACTGTATTCCAACCTCTCTATGGTTTATAAACTATTTTACTAGCCATAGATTCATCAAAATAAGCAAACAACACACGAAAAACAGAATCTGTCACAAACAGAACAGTCTGTAGTAATATGTAGCTAACGCAAACTTCTGGAACCCCAAAAGTTCTAAAATAAATTGCTGGACGTGAGAAATTTATCTATTAATCATCTTCAAAAAGAATTAACTAAATATCACTTTCCAAATAAAAATGGCAGCAATTCTCGTGAGCGCTAAAGTTTCTGTTTTTTTACAGCAAGATCAAAAAGACTTTCCCCAAGTCTTCCCAACGGTTCTACTTGGCACAAACACTAATTAAACACAAAAAACACAACCAAAACAGATGATAGATAAATTATTTATTACTAACCAGGAGCAAAAAGCAAGGAATAAAAATAAAATTTGGTTGCCTCCCAACAAGCGCTATCGTTTAACGCCCCTAGCTAGGCATAAAAGCAAAGATAGATCTAGGTATCGCCATAATAATAGGATAGATCATTAAAACTCATTTCATATTCTCTACATTCAGCAGCAAGTTTTCTTTGAGGCAAGCAAAAGTAATCAAAAGTGCTAAATTTAATGGGACAAAAGTTCCCAAGATCAACTTTAGGAGGTATAGGTTCCTCCTTCGGCCCTTCATATTGCACAACCAATTCATCATTATAAGCATTCTTTTGACAAAATTTTGTGAGCCTATACTTGAGAGAATATCCTAGCTCATTATTTCGAATAGCCAAATCATTATTAAGTTCAGAAATTCTATCAACTAGAACATTGGTAGGAACCCTCTTTCTAAGATTTTCATTGAAAGCAACATAGTCTAGAG
This sequence comes from Triticum urartu, assembly GCF_056163025.1. Taxonomy (NCBI): domain Eukaryota; kingdom Viridiplantae; phylum Streptophyta; class Magnoliopsida; order Poales; family Poaceae; genus Triticum; species Triticum urartu. The sequence continues at coordinate 114,433,607 of NC_141873.1, forward strand.
ATTGAAAACGCATTATTTCTTCTTGATCAAAGAGAATAGCCTCTATGGGAGGACTGCCAGTGTCCACCCTATAATGCGTAAAGATTTCTTTGGCCTCTTTTATTATAAATCTAAACTCATGAGCCAAAAAGATAGTAGCGGTACGCTTAACAGAAGAATGCTCAATATTAGAAAATTCTAGTAAAATCCTTTGTATGCAAGGATGCATGTGCATAAATTGTCTTTCAAGTTCAACTACAAGCATGGCGATAGCGTCCGCAAGACTACTAGTTCTATGAAGAACAGAACTACCCATAGAAGGCAAAGCACCGGTACAAGTAAAGAAATCTTGGATAACTCCTTTTCCAATAATATTACCACTACCAATTCAGAATTTTTTTGTATGTAAGATAGGGGGTTCTTCAGCAGGAGCATCAAAATTTTCCATGATATTATTATTGTCCATATCAACAATAATTTCCCCAATTTCAGACATAACGACAGAAAGTGCAAGGGGCAAAAAGAAGGAGGAAGGAGAACGGAAAGAGAGGGCGAATAAAACGGCAAGGGTGAAGTGGGGGAGAGGAAAACGAGAGGCAAATGGCAAATAATGTAATGCGGGAGTTAAGGGTTTGTGATGGGTACTTGGTATGTTGACTTTTGCGTAGACTCCCCGGCAACGGCGCCAGAAATCCTTCTTGCTACCTCTTGAGCACTGCGTTGGTTTTCCCTTGAAGAGGAAAGGGTGATGCAACAAAGTAGCGTAAGTATTTCCCTCAGTTTTTGAGAACCAAGGTATCAATCCAGTAGGAGGCCACGCACGAGTCCCTCGCACCTACACAAACAAATAAAATCCTCGCAACCAACGCAATAAAGGGGTTGTCAATCCCTTCACGGTCACTTACGAAAGTGAGATCTGATAGATATGATAAGATAATATTTTTGGTATTTTTATGATAAAGATGCAAAGTAAATAAAGTGAAATAAAAACGGCACCAGAAATAGCTTGTTAATGGGAGATTAATATGATGGAAAATAGACCCGGGGGCCCTAGGTTTCACTAGTGGCTTCTCTCGAGAGCATATGTATTATAGTGGGTAAACAAATTACTGTTGAGCAATTGACAGAATTGAGCATAGTTATGAGAATATCTAGGTATGATCATGTATATAGGCATCACATCTGAGACAAGTAGACCGACTCCTGCCTGCATCTACTACTATTACTCCACACATCGACCGCTATCCAGCATGCATCTAGAGTATTAAGTTCAAAAGAACAGAGTAACGCTTTAAGTAAAATGACATGATGTAGAGGGATAAACTCATGCAATATGATATAAACCCCATCTTGTTATCCTCGATGGCAACAATACAATACGTGCCTTGCTGCCCCTACTGTCACTGGGAAAGGACACCGCAAGATTGAACCCAAAGCTAAGCACTTCTCCCATTGCAAGAAAGATCAATCTAGTAGGCAAACCAAACTGATAATTCGAAGAGACTTGCAAAGATAACCAATCATACATAAAAGAATTCAGAGAAGATTCAAATATTATTCATAGATCAATTTGATCATAAACCCACAATTCATCAGTCTCAACAAACACACCGCAAAAGAAGATTACATCGAATAGATCTCCATGAGAATCATGGAGAACTTTGTATTGAGATCCAAAGAGAGAGAAGAAGCCATCTAGCTAATAACTATGGACCCGAAGGTCTAAGGTAAACTACTCACACATCATCAGAGAGGCTATGGTGTTGATGTAGAAGCCCTCCGTGATTGATGCCCCCTCCGGCGGAGCTCCAGAAAAGGCCCCAAGATGGGATCTCACGGGTACAGAAGGTTGCGGCGGTGGAATTAGGTTTTTTGCTCCATATCTGGTAGTTTGGGGGTACGTAGGTATATATAGGAGGAAGAAGTACGTCGGTGGAGCAACATGGGCCCCACGAGGGTGGAGGGCGCGCCTGGGGGGGGGGGGGTAGGCGCGCCCCCTACCTCGTGCCTTCCTGGTAGCTTTCTTGACGTAGGGTCCAAGTCCTCTGGATCACGTTCGTTCCAAAAATCACGTTCCCAAAGGTTTCATTCCGTATGGACTCTGTTTTATATTCTTTTTCTGCGAAACTCTGAAATAGGCAAAAAACAACAATTCTGGGTCGGGCCTTCGATTAATAGGTTAGTCCCAAAAATAATATAAAAGTGTATAATAAATCCCAATAATGTCCAAAACAGAATATAATATAGCATGGAACAATAAAAAATTATAGATACGTTGGAGACGTATCACTTAGCATACTGATCGTTCAGTTTTATTGCTATTGCTTTCTTCATGTCAAATACATATTCCTTTTACTATGAGATTATGCAACTCCCGGATACCGAAGGAATGCCTTGTGTGCTATCAAACATTACAATGTAACTGGGTGATTATAAAGATGCTCTACAGGTATCTCTGAAGGTGTTTGTTGAGTTGGTATAGATCGATATTAGGATTTGTCACTCCAAGTATCGGATAGGTATCTCTGGGCCCTCTCGGTAATACACATCATAAGCTTGCAAGCAAATGACTAAGGAGTTAGTCATGAGGTGATGTATTACATAACGAGTAAAGAGACTTGCCGGTAACGAGATTGAACTAGGTATGAAGATACCGACAATCGAATCTCGGGCAAGTAACATACCCATGGACAAAGGGAATTGCGTATGTTGTCATAACGGTTCAACCGATAAAGATCTTCGTAGAATATGTAGGAGTCAATATGAGCATCCAGGTTCCACTATTGGTTATTGGCCAGAGAGGTGTCTCGGTCATGTCTACATAGTTCTCGAACCCGTAGGGTCCGCACGCTTAACGTTCGATGACGGTATTATACTATATGAGTTATGATTTGGTGACCGCATGTTGTTCGGAATCCCGGATGAGATCACAGACATGACAAGGAGTCTCAAAATGGTCAAGAGGTAATGATTGATATATAGGACGATAGTATTCGGACACCGAAAGTGTTCCGGATTGTATCGGGTATTTATCGGAGTACCGGAGGGGTTACCGGAACCCCCGGGGGGAATATACGGGCCATATAGGCCATGAGAGGGGAGCACACCAGCCCACAAGGGGTGGCACGCCCCCCTATGGCAGGAGGCCGAATTGGGAGAAGGAAAAAGGGGGTTCGCCCCCCTTTCCTTTCTCTCTCCCCCCTCCCTTTCTTCTTCGGTGAAAGAAGGCAGGGGGCGCCACTTGGGGAAACACAAAGTAGGATTCGGATCCTACTTGGGGCGCACCCTGGCTGCCTCCCCTCTCCCTCCCACACACACACACACACACATATGTGTGGGGGCGCGCCCCTAGCACACCACAGACAATTGTTAGCTGTGTGCGGTGCCCCCATCCATCGTTTACTCCCACGGTCATATCTTCGTAGTGCTTAGGCGAAGCCCTGCAAGGATCACTTCACCATCACCGTCACCACATCGTTGTGCTGACGGAACTCATCTACTACCTCGACGTCTTGCTGGATCAAGAAGGCGAGGGACGTCACCGAGTTGAACGTGTGCAGAACTCGGAGGTGCCGTACGTTCGGTACTTGATCGGTCGTAGCTAGAAGAAGTACGACGACATCAACCGCGTTGTCAAACACTTCCGTTTACGGTCTACGAGGGTACACAGACTCACTCTTCCCCTCGTTGCTATGCATATCCATGGATAGATCATTGTGTGTGCGTATAATTTTTTTTGTTTTCCATGCAACGTTTCCCAATGGTGGCATCATGAGCCATGTCTATGCGTAGATGATATGCACGAGTAGAACACAAAGAGTTGTGGGCGGTGATAGTCATACTACTTACCACCAACCTCTTATTTTGATTAGGTGGTATTGTGGGCTGAAGCGGTCCGGACCAACCTTACATGTCCACGCACATGAGACCGGTTCCACCGACAGACATGCAACTAGTTTTGCATAAATGTGGCTGGCGGGTGTCTGTTTCTTCTACTTCGGTCCTTGAAGAAGGTTAAAACAGCAATCTTGACGAAACACCGTTGTGGTTTTGATGTGTAGGTAAGAACGGTTCTTGCTAGAAGCCCGTACCAGCCATGTACAACTTGCAACAACAAAGTAGAGGACATCTAACTTGTTTTTGCAGGGCATGTTGTGATGTGATATGGTCAATACATGATGTGATATACGTTATTGTATGAGATGATCATGTTTCGTAAAAGTTATCGGCAACCGGCAGGAGCCTTATGGTTTTCTCTTCATTGTATGAAAGGCAAACGCCATGTAATTGTTTTACTTTATCAGTATGCGTTAGTGATAGTTGTAGAAGCAATAGTTGGTGAGACGACCACGACGCAACGATGAAGATCAAGGTGTCGAGCCGGTGACAATGGAGATCATGACGATGCTTTGGAGATGGAGATCAAAAGCACAAGATGATGATGGCCATATCATGTCACATATTTTGATTGCATGTGATGTTTATCTTTTATGCATCTTATTTTGCTTAGTACGGTGGTAGCACTATAAGATGACCCCTTAACTAAATTTCAAGGTATAAGTGTTCTCCCTGAGTATGCACTATTGCGACAGTTCATCATGTTGAGACATGATACATCTCCGTCGTATCTATAATATTTGATTGTTTCATGCCAATATTATACAAGTCTTACATACTTTTGGCAACTTTTATATGATTTATTGGACTAACCTATTGATCCAGTCCCAAGTGCCAGTTCCTGTTTTCTGCATGTTTTTTGTATCACAGAGTATCCATATCAAACGAAGTCCAAATGCAATGAAATTTTATGGAGAATTATTTTGGAATATTTCTGATTTTTGGGAGTTGGAATCACCGCAAACGGAGGCCCACATAGGGCACAATACACCAGGGCGCGCCAGAGGCCCCTGGCGCGTGGTGGTGGGTTGTGCCCACCTCGTACATCGGTTGGACCTATACTTCGGGCACAAGGAAGCTTATATCCAAAAAAAATCGTGTTAAAATCTCAGCGCAATCGGAGTTACGGATCTCCGGGAATATAAGAAATGGTTTTCGACCAGATCTGGGAACGCAAAACAGAAGAGAACAGAGAGGGAGATCCAATCTCAGAGGGGCTCTCGCCCCTCTTGTGCCATGGGAGCCAAGGACCAGAGGGGAAATCCTTCTCCCACCTAGGGAGGAGGCCAAGGAAGAAGAAGAAGAAGTAGGGGGGCTCTCTCTCCCTCGCTTCCGGTGGCGCCAGAGTGCCACCGGGGCAACGATCGGGACGACGATCTACATCAAGAATCTTGCTACCGTCATCACCAACTCTCTCCCCCTCTTTGCAGCGGTGTAACATCTCTTCTCCCCATTGTAATCTCTACTTAAACATGGTGCTCAACTCCATATATTATTTCCCAATGATCTATGGTTATCCTATGATGTTTGAGTAGATCCGTTTTGTCATGTGGGTTAATCATGATCTCGGTTGGTATGATTGTATATTTTATTTATGGTGCTGTCCTAAGGTGCCCTCCGTCTCGCGCAAATGTGAGGGTCCCTCGCTGTAGGGTGTTGCAATATGTTCATGGTTTGCTTATTGTCAGTGTTGCGAGAGTGACAAAAACTTAAACACGAATAGGTGGGCTATGGCGTATGGGAGTAAAGAGGACTTGATACTTAATGCTATGGTTGGGTTTCACGACTTTAATGATCTTTAGTAGTTGCGGATGCTTGCTAGAGTTCCAATCATAAGTGCATATGATCCAAGTAGATAAAGTATGTGAGCTCATGCCTCTCCCTCATATAAAATTGCAAGAATGATTACCGGTACTTGTTATCAATTGCCTAGGGACAAATGACTTTCTTATTGACAAAAGCTTTCCACTTTTATTACCTTACAATTTATTCGTAGTTTTATTCCCGCAAAGTACTCATAGATTTATTCGTACAAAATAGTTTCATACTTGTTTCCGGTAAAGCAAACGTCAAGCGTGCGTAGAGTTGTATCGGTGGCCGATAGAACTTGGGGGAATATTTGTTTTACCTTTAGCTCCTCGTTGGGTTTGACACTCTTATTTATCAAAAAAAGGCTACAAATGATCCCCTATACTTGTGGGTTATCAAGACCTTTTTCTGGCGCCGTTGCCAGGGAGCCATAGCGTGGGGTGAATATTCTCGTGTGTGCTTGTTTGCTTTATCACTAAGTAGTTTTTATTTCTTGTTCTAAGTTGTTCTCTATCTTTAGTTATGGATATGGAACACAAAACACCAAAAAATTAGTGGTACTTGCTACTCATGGAGATGGGGAACCTCCTAAAACCCTCGATGCTCGTTATGTGAAAATATTATGCACTACTTTGATAATCCTGAGAAAACCCCATTCAACTTGATAATGGGAGTAACGTTGGATCAACGTGAATACTTTAATGATTATCGCTTGACTCATAAAGGGAAATTGTTATGGGATCAAATTCATATGTTGCATTGGTATGCTTGGGATTTATGCCAGAGATATGATTATACTTGTTGCTCTAGGATGAATGCTCCACATCTTCCCTTTTCATGTGAATTTAATGATAATGAAACCTTGGCTTCTTATGCTAATGGTATATATGATTACTATGATGTGGAACGAATAGAAGAATTTGTTGCTTTCAAGGGTGCATGTGAAATTGAATCTTTGTTTAAATTTTTTGAAGATTTTGATGATTCAGTTTATAGACCTGAAAATCTTGCTATCCTTAAATATTGCTATGATAATTATAAATACAATTCCGATATTGATGCATTTATTGAGAAAGTCTCCGCTGTGCAAGAAGAGACTAATATTTTGCAGGAGTCTATGGAAGAAGGAATTGATGAAACTGTGAGCTCATTGGATGAAAAAGATGATGAGGAGAGAGAAGAACAAGCGAAGGAAGACCGGATTGATCACCCGTGCTTGCCTTCTAATGAGAGTAACCCTCCAACTCATACATTGTTTAATGCTCCTTCGTTCTTATCAAACGATTAATGCCATGATAATTTCTATGATCCCGTTGATTCGTTTGAAATATCCCTTTTTGATGATGCCTGTTATGCTTGTGGCCATGATGCCAATTTAAATTATGCTTATGGCGATGAACTTGCTATTGTTCCTTATGTTAAACATGAAATTGTTGCTACTGCGCCCACACATGATAGTCCTATTATCTTTTTGAATTCTCCCAACTACACTATATCAGATAAGTTTGCTCTTGTTAAGGATTATATTGATGGGTTGCATTCTACCATTACACATGATGATTTTAATGAATATAATATGCATGTGCTTTCTTCTCCTACTTGCAATTATTATGAGAGAGGAACTATATCTCCACCTCTCTATGTTTCCAACACGATAAAGTTGCAAGAAACTGCTTATGCTATGTATTGGCCTTTACTTGATGTGCATGAATTGTTCCTATATGACATGCCGATGCATAGGAAGAGAGTTAGACTTCGTCATTGCTTGATATATGTTGCTTTGTGCTCACTACTAAATGCCAAATCATTGTTAATTCAAATTGGCTTTGATATACCTTGGGATCCGGGTGGATCCATTACTTGAGCACTTTATGCCTAGCTTTATGGCTTTAAAGAAAGCGTTGCCAGGGAGACAACCCGGAAGTTTTAGAGAGTCATTTATTTCTGTTGAGTGATTTTATATAGTTTAAAGACAAAAAAATATAGAGGGGAACTTAAAACTTCACAAAAAGAAAAGTGAAAGTGAGATAGACGAGCATTGTGAAAGTGGGGGACGTCCTTGAACTTTGTTCATGCTCAAGGAAACTTTGCGAATCTTAATTATAGAAAATTTAAAAAATAATAATAATCCCCTTGTACAATTCCATTGTATTATAAAAATAATGTGCCAAGATTTGCCTTTAGGATGTTTACCTTGCTTGTTGGTTTGTGCGGTGCAAAACAGAAACTTTGGCTGTAGTGCGCGATTTTACATTTTTACTGGAACGTCAAACGGTTCTGAAACTTTTTGCACTATCTTTCTATACAAAATGTTTATTTTTCAGAATTTTTGGAGTACCAGAAGTATGGTTAATGTTCAGATTACTACAGACTGTCCTGTTTAAGACCGATTCTGTTTTTGATGCATTGTTTTGCTCGTTTTGATGAAACCATCAATTTTTATCGGTGGTATAAGCCATGAAAAGGTTATATTACAGTAGCTACAATGCAAAAACAAAATATGAATTGGTTTGCAACAGTACTTAGAGTAGTGATTTGCTTTATTATACTAACGGATCTTACCGAGTTTCCTGTTGAGTTTTGTGTGGATAAGGTGATCAAAGATCGAGGAGGTCTCGATATGAGGAGAACAAGGAGAGGCAAGAGCTCAAGCTTGGGTATTCCCAAGGCACCCCAAGTAAATATTCAAGGATACTCAAGCGTCTAAGCTTGGGGATGCCCCGGAAGGCATCCTGTCAGTGTCAAAACCGGCGGATCTCGGGTAGGGGGTCCTGAACTGTGCGTCTAAGGCGGATGGTAACAGGAGGCAGGGGACACGATGTTTTACCCAGGTTCGGGCCCTCTTGATGGAGGTAAAACCCTACGTCCTGCTTGATTTATTCTTGATGATATGAGTATTACAAGAGTTGATCTACCACGATATCGGAGAGGCTAAACCCTAGAAGCTAGCCTATGGTATGATTGTATGTCGTCCTACGGACTAAAACCCTCCGGTTTATATAGACACCGGAGGGGGCTAGGGTTACACAAGGTCGATTACAAAGGAGGAGATATACATATCCGTATTGCCTAGCTTGCCTTCCACGCCAAGTAGAGTCCTATCCGGACACGAGACGAAGTCTTCAATCTTGTATCTTCATAGTCCAACAGTCCGGCCAAAGGATATAGTCCGGCTGTCCGGATACCCCCTAATCCAGGACTCCCTCAGTAGCCCCTAAACCAGGCTTCAATGACGATGAGTCCGGCGCGCAGTGTTGTCTTCGGCATCGCAAGGCGGGTTCCTCCTCCGAATACACCACGGAAAAATTTGAATACAAGGATAGTGTCCGACCCTGCAAAATAAGTTCCACATACCACCGTAGAGAGAATAATATTTCCACAAATCTAATCTGCTGAGACGTTTTGGCAATATGACATTATGCCATGCCCCGGTGATTATTCGAACCGTTTCCTTTAACCAGCCCGCACATAACGCGAGGCAGTTTCTTGACACGTCTTGTTAAAGCAGAGATCGTGTCCCCCTTATTACGGGATTCTCATCAATACGGGCGTGGGTAACCCAACCGCGCCATCAATTACGGCACTTGGGGGATAAGAGAGTTTTACCAGGCTAGTGGGGCGCATAGTTTTGGCCGCCCTTATAAGGGGATAAGGTTTAACCTTTCTCTACCCATGCCTTCTTCCTCCTTGCTCATCCATTCTTGCGCACTCAAGCTCCAACGCCCAAGTCTACATCCTTCCCCTCAACCTTGTCCAAACATGTCCGGAGCGGGAGGCAAATGGATGGCTTCCTCCGTTACGGAGGGACACATCAAGAAGCTGCGCGGAGCCTGATACTTAGCGGCGAATATCGCGCATCGGCTACCCGCTGCGGGGCAGATCGTCCCCACCCCGAAACCTCACGAGAGGGTAGTCTTCCTCCACCACTTACTCCGCGGACTAGGGTTTCCCCTCCATCCATTCTTTTGTGGTCTTATGTTCTACTACGGGCTGGACTTTCATGATCTAGACCCAAACTTCATCCTCAACATTTCGGCGTTCATCGTCGTGTGTGAGGCTTTCCTCCGCATCCGGCCCCACTTCGGCCTGTGGCTGAAGACCTTCAATATCAAGCCGAAGGTGGTGGGAGGCCAACAAGCAGAATGCGGCGGAGCCATGGTGGGCAAGATGCCCAATATTATATGGCTTGAAGGCTCCTTCACGGAGACCATAAAGGGGTGGCAATCGGCGTGGTTCTACATCACCGAGCCGCGCGACACCAACTGGGTGGCTGCCCCTGAGTTTCGATCCGAAATCCCCACGCGGCTCACCTCCTGGAAAGAGAAGGGCCTATCCTGGTGTTCATTGGTGGAGCTGAATGGACTCTAGAAATGTATCCGAAATATGGCAAGCAAGAAGCTCAAGCTTGTCAACATAGTCCAGGTCATGCTCTTCCGCCGGATCCTCCCGTGTCAACAACGGGATTTCAACTTGTGGGAGTTCGACCCGGCCCAACACCATACTCTGAGCGAGCTCTTTGACACGACGCACAAGGACGTCTGGAGGGTGCTGTTCAAGGGTGCTGAGGTCCCTCCCTCTCTCACCGAGGACCGCGGGCTAAGCGCGAAGCGCCTAGCGCATTCGGTGAGTTCTATACATCCGCTAGGATATTTATTTATCCTAGCTTAACCATGTGCGGGGTCTGAGCTCCATGCCTTTGACAGGACTGGGTGGAGACGTCGGGGCAGATTAACTATCCGGCCCCTCTGCCTGGAGACACTGCGGACGCTCTCTTGACGGAGATGCTGACTCCGGCTCCTTACAAGGTGCCGGAGAAGACCAAGAAGGCCAAGGGAACCCGAAAGAGTTCCCGACGCCAGGTGGTATCGGACTCATCATCCGATAACTCCGCGACGCACTCCTCCCCCGAAGACGAGGAAGATGAAGATGCTCCCCCTCTAGTCGGGGGAGACAAGAAAAGGAAGGCCGCCCCAACGGAGGGGGCCAAAAGGTCCAAGAAGGGAAGGACTCTCCTTCCGGACTACTCTAGCACCGCCGCCGAAGGCGAAGACGAGTGGTTGCTCAGGGCCAAGCCCCTGGCGAAGTGCTACGTCTTGAGCTTGCGTTGGTTTTCCCCGAAGAGGAAGGGATGATGCAGCAGAGTAGCGTAAGTATTTCCCTCAGTTTTTGAGAACCAAGGTATCAATCCAGTAGGGGGCCACGCTCAAGTCCCTCGTATCTGCACAAAACGATAGCTACTCGCAACCAACGCGATTAGGGGTTGTCAATACCTTCACGGTCACTTACGAGAGTGAGATCTGATAGATATAATATTTTTGGTATAAAGATGGAAAGTAAAAAGTAAAGGCAAAGTAAAAAGCAAAGAAAGATTAAAGTGATGGAGATTGATATGATGAGAATAGACCCGGGGCCATCTCAAGAGCATAAGTATTCTACGGTGGGTGAACAAATTACTGTTGAGCAATTGACATAATTGAGCATAATTATGAGAATATCTAGGCATGATCATGTATATAGGCATCACGTCCGAGACAAGTAGACCGAAACGATTCTGCATCTACTACTATTACTCCACTCATCGACCGCTATCCAGCATGCATCTAGAGTATTAAGTTAGAAACAGAGTAACGCCTTAAGCAAGATGACATGATGTAGAGAGATAAATTCATGCAATATGAAATAAACCCTATCTTGTTATCCTCGATGGCAACGATGCAATACGTGCCTTGCTGCCCCTTCTGTCACTGGGAAAGGACACCGCAAGATCGAACCCAAAGCTAAGCACTTCTCCCATGGCAAGAACTACCAATCTAGTTGGCCAAACCAAACGGATAATTCAAAGAGACTTGCAAAGATAACCAATCATACATAAAAGAATTCAGAGAAGATTCAAATATTATTCATAGATAGACTTGATCATAAACCAACAATTCATCGGTCTCAACAAACACACCGCAAAAAGAAGATTACATCGAATAGATCTCCACAAGAGAGGGGGAGAACTTTGTATTGAGATCCAAAAAGAGAGAAGAAGCCATCTAGCTACTAACTATGGACTCGAAGGTCTAAGGTAAACTACTGACACTTCATCGGAGAGGCTATGGTGATGTAGAAGCCCTCCGTGATGACGGCCCTCTTCCGGCGGAGCTCCGGGATAGGCCCCAAGATGGGATCTCGTGGATACAGAAAGTTGCGGCGATAGAATTAGGTTTTTGGCTCCGTATCTGGTCGTTTGGGGTACGTATGTATATATAGGAGGAAGAAGTACGTCGGTGGAGCATCGAGGGGCCCACGAGGTAGGGGGGCGCGCCCTAGGGGGGCCCACCCTCGTGACCGCCTCTCTGATGCCTTGGCGTAGGGTCCAAGTCTCCTGGATCACGTTCGGTGAGAAAATCACGTTCCCGAAGGTTTTATTCCATTTGGACTCCGTATGATATTCCGTTTCTTCGAAACACTGAAATAGGCAAAAAACATCAATTCTGGGCTGGGCCTCCGGTTAATAGGTTAGTCCCAAAAATAATATAGAAGTGGAAAATAAAGCCCAATATAGTCCAAAACAATAGATAATATAGCATGAAGCAATCAAAAATTATAGATACGTTGGAGACGTATCAGGCATGCCCAAGCTTAATTCCTGCTCGTCCTCGAGTAGGTAAATGATAAAAAGAGAATTTTTGATGCGGAGTGCTACTTGGCATAATTTCAATGCAAATCTTCTTAATTGTGATATGAATATTCAGATTCGAAATATTCAAGACAAAAGTTTATATTGACATAAAAATAATAATACTTCAAGCATACTAACAAAGCAATTATGTCTTCTCAAAATAACATGGCCAAAGAAAGTTATCCCTACAAAATCATATAGTCTGGCTATGCTCTATCTTCACCACACAAATTATTTAAATCATGCACAACCCCGATGACAAGCCAAGCAATTGTTTCATACTCTAACTTTTTCAAAACTTTTTCAATCTTCACGCAATACATGAGCGTGAGCCATGGATATAGCACTATAGGTGGAATAGAATTGTGGTTGTGGAGAAGACAAAAAGGAGAAGATAGTCTCACATTAACTAGGCGTATCAACGGGCTATGGAGATGCCCATCAATAGATATCAATGTGAGTGAGTAGGGATTGCCATGCAACGGATGCACTAGAGCTATAAGTGTAAGAAAGCTCAAAAAGAAACTAAGTGGGTGTGCATCCAACTTGCTTGCTCATGAAGACCTAGGGCAATTTTAGGAAGCCCATCATTGGAATATACAAGCCAAGTTCTATAATGAAAAATTCCCACTAGTATATGAAAGTGATAACATGAGAGACTCTCTACTATGAAGATCATGGTGCTACTTTGAAGCATAAGTGTGGTAAAAGGATAGTAACATTGTCCCTTCTCTCTTTTTCTCTCATTTTTTTATTTGGGCCTTTTCTCTTTTTTATGGCCTCTTTTTTTATTTGGGCTTCTTTGGCCTCTTTTATTTATTGTTTTATTTTTCGTCCGGAGTCTCATCCTGACTTATGGGGGAATCATAGTCTCCATCATTCTTTCCTCACTTGGGACAATGCTCTAATAATGATGATCATCACACTTTTATTTTTCTTACAACTCAATACTTAGAACAAAATATGACTCTATATGAATGCTTCCGGCGGTGTACCGGGATATGCAATATGACAATGATGAATGTGTCATGATAAACGGAACGGTGGAAAGTTGCATGACAATATATCTTGGAATGGCTATGGAAATGCCATAATAGGTAGGTATGGTGGCTTTTTTGAGGAAGGTATATGGTGGGTGTATGATACCGGCGAAAAGTGCGCGGTATTAGAGAGGCTAGCAAAGGTGGAAGGGTGAGAGTGCGTATAATCCATGGCCTCAACATTAGTCATAAAGAACTCATATACTATTGAAAAAATCTAGAAGTTATCAAAGCAAAGTATTACGTGCATGCTCCTAGGGGGATAGATTGGTAGGAAAAGACCATCGCTCGTCCCCGACCGCCATTCATAAGGAAGACAATCAATAAATAAATCATGCTCCGACTTCATCACATAACGGTTCACCATACGTGCATGCTACGGGAATCACAAACTTTAACACAAGTATTCTTTAAATTCACAACTACTCAACTAGCATGACTTTAATATTATCACCTCCATATCTCAAAACAATTATCATGTTTCAATCTTTTCTTAGTATTCAACACACTCAAAAGAAAGTTTCACAAATCTGGAATACCAAGCATATTATTATTAAGCAAATTACCATGCTATTAAGGGACTCTCAAAATAATTTAAGTGAAGCATGAGAGATCAATAGTTTCTTTAAAACAAATCCACCACCGTGCTGTAAAAGATCTAAGTGAAGCACATAGAGCAAAATTATAACGCTCAAAAGATATAAGTGAAGCACACAGAGGAAAACTACTTAGCTCAAAAGATATAAGTGAAGCACATAGAGTATTCTATCAAATTTTAATTAATGCATGGCTCTCTCAAAATGTGTGTACAGCAAGGATGATTGTGGCATACTAAGACACAAAGACACAAAGAATACAAGACGCTCCAAGCAAAACACATATCATGTTGGTGAATAAAAATATAGCTCCAAGTAAATTACCGATGGAAGTGGACGAAAGAGGGGATGCCTTCCGGCGCATCCCCAAGCTTTGACTTTTTTGTGTCCTTGTATTATCTTGGGGGTTCCATGGGCACCCCCAAGATTAGGCTCTTGCCACTCCTTGTTCCATAATCCATCAAAAGAATTCACCCAAAACTTGAAAACTTCACAACACAAAACTTAAAGTAGAAAACTCGTGAGCTCCGTTAGCGAAAGAAAACAAAAGACCACTTCAAGGTACTGTAATGAACTAATTATTTATTTATATTGGTGTTAAACTTACTGTATTCCAACTTCTCTATGGATTATAAACTATTTTACTAACCATAGATTCATCAAAATAAGCAAACAACACACGAAAAACAGAATCTGTCAAAAACAGAACAGTCTATAGTAATCTGTAGCTAGCGCAAGATCTGGAACTCCAAAAATTCTAAAATAAATTTCTGGTCGCGAGTAATTTATCTATTAATCATCTGAAAAAAGAATTAACTAAATATCACTCTTCAAATAAAAATGACAGCAGTTCTCGTGAGCGCTAAAGTTTCTGTTTTTTACAGCAAGTTCAACAAGACTTTCCCCAAGTCTTCCCAACGGTTCTACTTGGCACAAACACTAATTAAACACAAAAAAACACAAACAAAACAGAGGCTAAATAATTTATTTATTACTAAGCAGGAGCAAAAAGCAAGGAATAAAAATAAAATTGGGTTGCCTCCCAACAAGCGCTATCGTTTAACGCCCCTAGCTAGGCATAAAAGCGAGGATAGATCTAGGTATTGCTATCTTTGGTAGGCAATCCATAAGTGACTCTCATGATAGTTTCATATGGTAATTTTATTTTATTTCTTGGAAAGTGTTCCATGCCCTTTTTTAATGGAAATTGAAATCTAATATTCCCTTCCTTCATATCAATAATCGCACCAACCGTTCTAAGGAAAGGTCTACCAAGAATAATAGGGCAAGAAGGATTGCATTTTATATCAAGAACAATGAAATCTACGGGCACATAATTCCTATTTGCAACTATAAGAACATCATTAATCCTTCCCATAGGTTTATTAATAGTGGAATCCGCAAGATGCAAGTTTAGAGAGCAATCATCAAAATTACGGAAATCTAGCAAATCACACAAAGTCTTGGGAATAGTAGAGACACTAGCACCCAAATCACACAAAGCATAAAACTCATGATCTTTAATTTTAATTTTAATAGTTGGTTCCCACTCATCATAGAGTTTTCTAGGGATAGAAACTTTCAACTCAAGTTTTTCTTCATAAGATTGCATCAAGGCATCAACAGTATGTTCGGTGAAGGCTTTATGTTGACTATAAGCATGTGGAGAATTTAGCATGGATTGCAACAAGGAAATACAATCAATTAAAGAGCAACTTTCATAATTAAATTCCTTGAAATCCAATATAGTGGGTTTAGCAACATCTAGATTTTTATTTCTTTCAATCCCACTTTCATCAATTTCATCATAAAGATCTAAATACTCCGAATTTTTAGAACGCCTGCTAGGTAAAGGAAGATCATATTCAGTTTCATCAAGATTCATATTGCAAAACAACGATTTAATAGGGGACACATCAATAACTTTTAGATCTTCATCTTGATTTTCATAGGTATCCGGTTTAGCAGCCATCTTATTAACTAAGGTGGCTTGCATATCCGAAATTTCAGCAGTCATCTTTTCTAGACGAGCAATTTGGGATCTTATACCATCAAATTCTTTAGTCATATTATCAAGCTCTTTATCCATATAACTCATAAAACTTTTTTGTTCCTTAAGCTCGTTTCTAAAGAAATTATTATGCTCAAATTGCAAAACCATAAACTTCCTAATGTTGGTTTCGATCTCCTCTAACCTTTTAAGGTGAAGAACACCAAATCTCGGTTGAGCCATCGCGACAAACAAGCAAACTAGCACATGAGTAGACAAGAGCAAATGGGCAAAAGAGGCAAATAGAGAGGGAGGATAGAGAGAGAGAGGGTGAATAAAACGGCAAGGGTGAAGTGGGGGAGAGGAAAACGAGAGGCAAATGGCAAATAATGTAATGCGAGAGATAGGAATTGTGATGGGTACTTGGTACGTTGACTTTTTGCATAGACTCCCCGGCAACGGCGCCAGAAATCCTTCTTGCTACGTCTTGAGCTTGCGTTGGTTTTCCCTGAAGAGGAAGGGATGATGCAGCAGAGTAGCGTAAGTATTTCCCTCAGTTTTTGAGAACCAAGGTATCAATCCAGTAGGAGGCCACGCTCAAGTCCCTCGTATCTGCACAAAACGACAGCTACTCGCAACCAACACGATTAGGGGTTGTCAATCCCTTCACGGTCACTTACGAGAGTGAGATATGATAGATATAATATTTTTGGTATAAAGATGCAAAGTAAAAAGTAAAGGCAAAGTAAAAAAGCAAAGCAAGATTAAAGTGATGGAGATTGATATGATGAGAATAGACCCGGGGGCCATAGGTTTCACTAGTGGCTTCTCTCAAGAGCATAAGTATTCTACGGTGGGTGAACAAATTACTGTTGAGCAATTGACATAATTGAGCATAGTTATGAGAATATCTAGGCATGATCATGTATATAGGCATCACGTCCGTGACAAGTAGACCGAAACGATTCTGCATCTACTACTATTACTCCACTCATCGACCGCTATCCAGCATGCATCTAGAGTATTAAGTTAGAAACAGAGTAACGCCTTAAGCAAGATGACATGATGTAGAGAGATAAATTCATGCAATATGAAATAAACCCCATCTTGTTATCCTCGATGGCAATGATGCAATACGTGCCTTGCTGCCCCTTCTGTCACTGGGAAAGGACACCGCAAGATCGAACCCAAAGCTAAGCACTTCTCCCATGGCAAGAACTACCAATCTAGTTGGCCAAACCAAACGGATAATTCGAAGAGACTTGCAAAGATAACCAATCATACATAAAAGAATTCAGAGAAGATTCAAATATTATTCATAGATAGACTTGATCATAAACCAACAATTCATCGGTCTCAACAAACACACCGCAAAAAGAAGATTACATCGAATAGATCTCCACAAGAGAGGGGGAGAACTTTGTATTGAGATCCAAAAAGAGAGAAGAAGCCATCTAGCTACTAACTATGGACTCGAAGGTCTAAGGTAAACTACTGACACTTCATCGGAGAGTCTATGGTGATGTAGAAGCCCTCCGTGATGACGGCCCTCTTCCGGCGGAGCTCCGGGATAGGCCCCAAGATGGGATCTCGTGGATACAGAAAGTTGCGGCGGTGGAATTAGGTTTTTGGCTCCGTATCTGGTCGTTTGGGGGTACGTATGTATATATAGGAGGAAGAAGTACGTCGGTGGAGCATCGAGGGGCCCACGAGGCAGGGGGCGCACCCTAGGGGGCCCACCCTCGTGACCGCCTCTCTGATGCCTTGGCGTAGGGTCCAAGTCTCCTGGATCACGTTCGGTGAGAAAATCACGTTCCCGAAGGTTTTATTCCATTTGGACTCCGTTTGATATTCCGTTTCTTCAAAACACTGAAATAGGCAAAAAACATCAATTCTAGGCTGGGCCTCCGGTTAATAGGTTAGTCCCAAAAATAATATAAAAGTGGAAAATAAAGCCCAATATAGTCCAAAACAATAGATAATATAGCATGGAGCAATCAAAAATTATAGATACGTTGGAGACGTATCAGGCATCCCCAAGCTTAATTCCTGCTCGTCCTCGAGTAGGTAAATGATAAAAAGAGAATTCTTGATGGAGGTAAAACCCTACGTCCTGCTTGATTTATTCTTGATGATATGAGTATTACAAGAGTTGATCTACCACGATATCGGAGAGGCTAAACCCTAGAAGCTAGCCTATGGTATGATTGTATGTCGTCCTACGGACTAAAACCCTCCGGTTTATATAGACACCGGAGGGGGCTAGGGTTACACAAGGTCGATTACAAAGGAGGAGATATACATATCCGTATTGCCTAGCTTGCCTTCCACGCCAAGTAGAGTCCTATCCGGACACAAGACGAAGTCTTCAATCTTGTATCTTCATAGTCCAACAGTCCGGCCAAAGGATATAGTCCGGCTGTCCGGATACCCCCTAATCCAGGACTCCCTCAGTAGCCCCTAAACCAGGCTTCAATGACGATGAGTCCGGCGCGCAGTGTTGTCTTCGGCATCGCAAGGCGGGTTCCTCCTCCGAATACACCACGGAAAAATTTGAATACAAGGATAGTGTCCGACCCTGCAAAATAAGTTCCACATACCACCGTAGAGAGAATAATATTTCCACAAATCTAATCTGCTGAGACGTTTTGGCAATATGACATTATGCCATGCCCCGGTGATTATTCGAACTGTTTCCTTTAACCAGCCCGCACATAACGCGAGGCAGTTTCTTGACACGTCTTGTTAAAGCAGAGATCGTGTCCCCCTTATTACGGGATTCTCATCAATACAGGCGTGGGTAACCCAACCGCGCCATCAATTACGGCACTTGGGGGATAAGAGAGTTTTACCAGGCTAGTGGGGCGCATAGTTTTGGCCGCCCTTATAAGGGGATAAGGTTTAACCTTTCTCTACCCATGCCTTCTTCCTCCTTGCTCATCCATTCTTGCGCACTCGAGCTCCAACGCCCAAGTCTACATCCTTCCCCTCAACCTTTTCCAAACATGTTCGGAGCGGGAGGCAAATGGATGGCTTCCTCCGTTACGGAGGGACACATCAAGAAGCTACGCGGAGCCGGATACTTAGCCGCGAATATCGCGCATCGGCTGCCCGCTGCGGGGCAGATCGTCCCCACCCCGAAACCTCACGAGAGGGTAGTCTTCCTCCACCACTTACTCCGCGGACTAGGGTTTCCCCTCCATCCATTCTTCTGTGGTCTTATGTTCTACTACGGGCTGGACTTTCATGATCTAGACCCAAACTTCATCCTCAACATTTCGGCGTTCATCGTCGTGTGTGAGGCTTTCCTCCGCATCCGGCCCCACTTCGGCCTGTGGCTGAAGACCTTCAATATCAAGCTGAAGGTGGTGGGAGGCCAACAAGCAGAATGCGGCGGAGCCATGGTGGGCAAGATGCCCAATATTATATGGCTTGAAGGCTCCTTCGCGGAGACCATAAAGGGGTGGCAATCGGCGTGGTTCTACATCACCGAGCCGCGCGACACCAACTGGGTGGCTGCCCCTGAGTTTCGATCCGAAATCCCCACGTGGCTCACCTCCTGGAAAGAGAAGGGCCTATCCTGGTGTTCATTGGTGGAGCTGAATGGACTCTAGAAATGTATCCGAAATATGGCAAGCAAGAAGCTCAAGCTTGTCAACATAGTCCAGGTCATGCTCTTCCGCCGGATCCTCCCGTGTCAACAACGGGATTTCAACTTGTGGGAGTTCGACCCGGCCCAACACCATACTCTGAGCGAGCTCTTTGACACGACGCACAAGGACGTCTGGAGGGTGCTGTTCAAGGGTGCTGAGGTCCCTCCCTCTCTCACCGAGGACCGCGGGCTAAGCGCGAAGCGCCTAGCGCATTCGGTGAGTTCTATACATCCGCTAGGATATTTATTTATCCTAGCTTAACCATGTGCGGGGTCTGAGCTCCATGCCTTTGACAGGACTGGGTGGAGACGTCGGGGCAGATTAACTATCCGGCCCCTCTGCCTGGAGACACTGCGGACGCTCTCTTGACGGAGATGCTGACTCCGGCTCCTTACAAGGTGCCGGAGAAGACCAAGAAGGCCAAGGGAACCCGAAAGAGTTCCCGACGCCAGGTGGTATCGGACTCATCATCCGATAACTCCGCGACGCACTCCTCCCCCGAAGACGAGGAAGATGAAGATGCTCCCCCTCCAGTCGGGGGATACAAGAAAAGGAAGGCCGCCCCAACGGAGGGGGCCAAAAGGTCCAAGAAGGGAAGGACTCTCCTTCCAGACTACTCTAGCACCGCCGCCGAAGGCGAAGACGAGTGGTTGCTCAAGGCCAAGCCCCTGGCGAAGTGCTACGTCTTGAGCTTGCGTTGGTTTTCCCCGAAGAGGAAGGGATGATGCAGCAGAGTAGCGTAAGTATTTCCCTCAGTTTTTGAGAACCAAGGTATCAATCCAGTAGGGGGCCACGCTCAAGTCCCTCGTATCTGCACAAAATGATAGCTACTCGCAACCAACGCGATTAGGGGTTGTCAATACCTTCACGGTCACTTACGAGAGTGAGATCTGATAGATATAATATTTTTGGTATAAAGATGCAAAGTAAAAAGTAAAGGCAAAGTAAAAAGCAAAGAAAGATTAAAGTGATGGAGATTGATATGATGAGAATAGACCCGGGGCCATCTCAAGAGCATAAGTATTCTACGGTGGGTGAACAAATTACTGTTGAGCAATTGACATAATTGAGCATAGTTATGAGAATATCTAGGCATGATCATGTATATAGGCATCACGTCCGTGACAAGTAGACCGAAACGATTCTGCATCTACTACTATTACTCCACTCATCGATCGCTATCCAGCATGCATCTAGAGTATTAAGTTAGAAACAGAGTAACGCCTTAAGCAAGATGACATGATGTAGAGAGATAAATTCATGCAATATGAAATAAACCCCATCTTGTTATCCTCGATGGCAACGATGCAATACGTGCCTTGCTGCCCCTTCTGTCACTGGGAAAGGACACCGCAAGATCGAACCCAAAGCTAAGCACTTCTCCCATGGCAAGAACTACCAATCTAGTTGGCCAAACCAAACGGATAATTCGAAGAGACTTGCAAAGATAACCAATCATACATAAAAGAATTCAGAGAAGATTCAAATATTATTCATAGATAGACTTGATCATAAACCAACAATTCATCGGTCTCAACAAACACACCGCAAAAAGAAGATTACATCGAATAGATCTCCACAAGAGAGGGGGAGAACTTTGTATTGAGATCCAAAAAGAGAGAAGAAGCCATCTAGCTACTAACTATGGACCCGAAGGTCTGAGGTAAACTACTCACACTTCATCGGAGAGGCTATGGTGATGTAGAAGCCCTCCGTGATGACGACCCTCTTCCGGCGGAGCTCCGGAACAGGCCCCAAGATGGGATATCGTGGATACAGAAAGTTGCGGCGGTGGAATTAGGTTTTTGGCTCCGTATCTGGTCGTTTGGGGGTACATATGTATATATAGGAGGAAGAAGTACGTCGGTGGAGCATCGAGGGGCCCACGAGGTAGGGGTGCGCGCCCTAGGGGGGGCGCCCCCACCCTCGTGACCGCCTCTCTGATGCCTTGGCGTAGGGTCCAAGTCTCCTGGATCACGTTTGGTGAGAAAATCACGTCCCCGAAGGTTTTATTCCGTTTGGACTCCGTTTGATATTCCGTTTCTTCGAAACACTGAAATAGGCAAAAAACCAACAATTTTGGGCTGGGCCTCCGGTTAATAGGTTAGTCCCCAAAATAATATAAAGTGGAAAATAAAGCCCAATATAGTCCAAAACAGTAGATAATATAGCATGGAGCAATCAAAAATTATAGATACGTTGGAGACGTATCACGAAGTCGTAAGTATTCGGATACCAGAGTAACTCATAGCATACCTTTGTCGCACTGCTTCTCCTAACGCCGAATTATGGTTATGCAGACCGCCCCGAGCCCGTATCGACGTATCCTCGTCGGACGGCTCCCTGGACTCGTCGAATATGGATAGCGATCCACTTCCGACCGCCACCTCCCCTTGCCCTACGGACAACGCCGAGGTATTGTCTCAAGAAGCACCGGGTCGAGGGGGGACAGTCCCGGAGGCTCCTCAAGGCGGCCTTCCGGACTCCGGGAGCAGAGGGAGCAAGGCTCCCAAGGGCTCCGAGTTCGGCCCTCAGCCGAACACCGCGCCGGAACCTCCAGTGGGTCCGGACTCAGGCAGGCGGCCTCCTTCCAAAAGGGGCAAGACGCCTATGTCGGTGACCTCCGTCCATCCAGAGGCGCCGGACAATCTGCTGGGAGCGCTTCGCGGCGCTTCCATCGACGAAGAGCACCGCACTATTATGAGTGTGGTGATCCAGAAGGTTCAGTCCGCTAGGAGCGGACTGACTGAAGCCTGTGCCAACCTTCTAACAGGCTTTGAGGTAAGTATTTGAAATATAGGAAGAATATTACCGCATAGACAGTAGCCCCTGATGCTCTGTTCGGTGTTCACAAAGAAAAGCCGAATAGAGGATCAAACAATATCGCAGGAGTCTAATATAAGTATGTCTATATGCGTATGCAGGCTTCGCTGCTGGCCTCTGCCGCACTGACTACAGAGGTCGCCGTACTGAAGCAGGACCTCAAAGGGTCCAAGAAAGAGCTCGGCCTTGCCAAGAGGCAGCTCGAGGAGAACAAAGGTAAGTAGTACCTAGTCTATGGATATATATAAAAAGGATGCGATTGCAAAATGACAGGATCATCGTAAATTTGCCAGGGGCCACGACCGAGGTGGCGACTCTGAAGCAAGCGCTATCCAAGGCCGAAAACAAAGCGGCCAAGGAGCGCACCGAGCGGGAAAGGCAGGAGGCACGGGTGGGCGAGGTGCAGCAAGAGCTTCACGCTCTCGTGACGAAGCACGAGGCGTTGGAGCTTGACTTGAAGACGCGAGAGTCCGAGCTTGCCGCGGCCCTCGAGAGCGCAAAGAATGCCAAGGCTGAGGCCCAAAAGGCCCTCCAGGACATTGATGCGATGAAGAGGATAGCGGCAGGTAAGGCATTCAATATGCAAAGCAAGCATGTGAAAGTAAATTACTTGTTACTTACCCGAGTCCGGAGCTCTCCAGGAGCATTCGCAGATTTGCCCGGCAGCGTGTCGGATGCCGCACCGTTTTACCAGGCCGAGGAGGGAAGCTCAACGGAGAAGCTGTTCTGGTCTCAGTATACTGGGACCGAACACCCGATGCCTCTGAGCGACCAGCTGAAGCAACTGGTCGAGCTGCACAAGGCGTCCGAACAGGCCATGAAGGGCTTTATAGTTCGGATGTGGCCTGGCGACTCCCTTCCCAATAGCTACTTCGGCCCGGTGAGGCGGCTTGTGGATGCCTGCCCACGGCTGGAAGTCATTAAGCGGCCCGTCTGCATCGATGGCGCACGCCGGGCTTTCGCCCGTGTCAAGGTGCAATGGGCGAAGATGGACGCCGTGAAGCTGGTGAAGGAAGGGCCGTCTGCAGGCAAGGAGCATCGCCACCCGGAGATGTACTATGAGGGTGTCCTGAAGGGTGCCCGTCTCGTAGCGGACGAGTGTACGAAAGATGTAATATTTGAGTAAACTTGCTCGTGTAATCCTGTATTATGAAAACTTGTTCATATGCGCTATGCAACACTTGTTTGAATTTAAAATATTACCTTCTGTTTAGCTGTTTATCAAATCTGAGAGATGGCTAGTCGTCAGCTTATGCCCCATGGCACAAGTGCTGGCGTGTTCGGGATAAACCTAAGCACTCTTGTTCACATGTTTGGGTCCTTCGAGGGAGGTGCTCAGCATGACGAACAAGGCAATCAGACTATAATGCGTTATCACTCTCACTTAGCCATAGAATTCTATAATTTTAAATTTCGGTGAAGCCCCTAGTATTCGGAAGGCCGAATTCGGGGCGCTATACACACCTTAAGCCGGACAGGGCCGACTCCTCGCTCTAAGCGGCATAAGTCTTTAGGGACTTGAAACCTCTCGAACAGCGACCAGTCTCTCGCCTTATCATGACAGTCAGTTTTAGCTTTCTCTACTGAGGTGCTTAGCCCAGCAGAACCGGGGCATAGTCGCAGTAGTTCTCCCAGTGCTACCTTAGCCGATATAGCGGAACGTAAGGTACCAGAACATGGGAGCCAGGAAAACCCAACTATTGACCCAAGACATGATTCGGAGCTGACGCGTATAATGCTATAAGTTCGGGGTGCCGCACTGTCGAAAGTGTCGGACTTCTCACGCCGTATTATGGGGTATGCTTAAGCCCCTAGCGTATTGGCCGTACCAGAGTGTACGGGTGCTAGATGTCATGAATGAACATATATATATATATATATATATGACTCATTTTCTGTACTCTTGGGAGTATGTACTCTCATCTTCAATATACCTCATATATGCATTGATTATACCCCTTATCATTCTCAATATACTTCATTAAATATTCTAAGATACCTCAATACAAGTTTTGTTGAAAAAAATATCATTTACGACCTACTTTTTGCAATATACCTTTTTCACGTACAAGCAAATCAGTATATACGTAAAACTTTGAAAATATGAGGCACACATGATTTTTTTCATGAAATCCATTTTAGAGTATCTAGTAATTATTAATGAAGTATATTAAAAATAATAATAAGCTATAAAAGATTCATATATGTGGTATATGAGGAGCGAGAGTACATACTCCCAGGAGTACACAACCTATATATATATATATAAAGGAAGAATGCAATAATAGTCTTAATGCTATGCATTGTTTATTCAAAAAGGTGCGTTAAAGCAGAATGATACATGTAGTGCGATAAGCAAAAAGTAGGACTATTTGACATGTCCCTTCCAAGGGCAAGCTGAGGAATAGTATTAAAGCAAGTATTTCACTCGTTATCGTAATCCACCTCGGAGTTCCGTGGTGTGACGTAGCTTTCTGCCTCCTTGGTTGCTGCATCATGTGTTCGGCAATCATGCTGCCGGATAGGGTTTCCAGAGATTAAAGTCCTGAAAGAGAAAAATAACAAAGCCGGAAGACCCTAGTGCGGTTTAAGCCGCGTCTTGGAGCGTGCCGTAGTCGTGCCCCCCTCCCCACCTGTGCCCATGGTATTTTTAATGCCTAATTATGTACGCGTGGCACGAATTTTACCGTTTGGTTGGGACCGGGGTGGGGGCCGCATTGCTATGCGAGCTCGGAACGTGCCAGGCGGTCTAGTTGCCGATTACTCCGGGCGCACTTGAAGGTGTCCGGGTTCTTGATCGCCGAACTAGTGGATTGCCTTAAGAGGCCGCTTTGTGCTTCTGTTGCGAGGGCCGCAGTGTGCTCCTCCGTGCGGAGAGAGCTCTCTATGTTTCCATTGACTGTGATGACCCCCCGAGGTCCTGGCATCTTAAGCTTGAGATATGCATAATGCGGTACCGCATTGAATCTTGCAAATGCGATTCGCCCGAGCAGTGCATGGTAGCCACTACGGAACGGGACTATGTCGAAGATTAACTCTTCGCTTCGGAAGTTATCCGAGGATCCGAAGACCACTTCCAGTGTGACTGAGCTTGTGCAATGGGCCTCTACACATGGTACGATGCCTTTAAAGGTCGTTTTTGTTGGTTTGATCCTTGAGGGGTCTATGCCCATTTTGCGCACTGTGTCCTGATAAAGCAGGTTCAGGCTGCTGCTGCCATCCATTAGGACTCGAGTGAGGTGAAATCCGTCAATGATTGGGTCTAGGACCAGTGCGGCGAATCCGCCATGACGGATACTAGTGGGGTGGTCTCTGTGATCGAAGGTGATCGGACAGGAGGAACATGGGTTGAACTTTGGGGCGACTGGCTCCAACGCGTATACGTCCCTAAGCGCACACTTCCGCTCCCTGTTGGGGATGTGGGTTGCATATATCATGTTCACCGTCCGCACTTGTGGGGGGAACCTCTTCTGTCCTCCGGTGTTCGGCTGCCGGGGCTCCTCCTCGTCATCGCTATGTGATCCCTTATCTTTGTTTTCAGCATTTAACTTGCCGGCCTGCTTGAACACCCAACAATCCCTGTTGGTGTGGTTGGCTGGCTTGTTCGGGGTGCCGTGTATTTGACACGAGCGATCGAGTATATGGTCCAAACTGGACGGGCCCGGAGTGCTTCTTTTGAATGGCTTTTTCCACTGACCGGGTTTAGAGCCTTTGAATCCGGCATTGACTGCCGTATCCTCGGTATTGTCGCTTCTAATGCGGCGCTTATGTTTGTTGCGACATGACCTGCCGTTGCCGTCCTTGGTATCCGAAGTACCATGGTTCTTTGATATGTTATTGCTGCGGGCCAACCAGTTGTCTTCTCCCGCACAAAAGCGGGTCATGAGTGTCGTGAGGGCTGCCATAGATTTCGGCTTTTCCTGGCCAAGGTGCCGGGCGAGCCATTCGTTGCGGATGTTGTGCTTGAAAGCTGCTAGGGCCTCTGCATCCGGACAGTCAACGATTTGATTTTTCTTTGTTAGGAACCGTGTCCAGAATTGCCTGGCCGATTCCTCTGGCTGCTGAATTATGTGGCTCAAGTCATCGGCATCTAGTGGTCGCACATAAGTGCCCTGAAAGTTGTCGAGGAATGCGGCTTCCAGATCTTCCCAACAGCCAATGGACTCTACTGGAAAGCTGTTGAGCCAATGCCGAGCTGGTCCTTTGAGTTTGAGTGGGAGGTATTTGATGGCATGTAGGTCATCACCGCGGGCCATGTGGATGTGCAAGAGGAAATCCTCGATCCATACCGCAGGATCTGTTGTGCCATCGTATGATTCTATATTTATGGGTTTGAAACCCTCTGGGATTTGATGATCCATTACTTCGTCTGTGAAGCATAAGGGGTGTGTGGCGCCTCTGTACTGGGCTATATCACGACGCAGCTCAAATGAGTCTTGCCCGTTTTGTTCGGCCCGGCCGGACTTACTTTTACTGTATCCGGCATGACGATTATTGTCTCGTATAGTGGCGCGCCCTCGTGATCCGTAGATCGATCTTGCATGTTTTGCTTTGTCCTCCGATACATCTCGCAGGTCGGGCGTATTTCCCCATGCCTTTTTATTTGAATGGCGTTGGGGTGCGGGCTGAGCTTTTGACTGGAATGTTTCTTTGTCGCGGCCACGAGGTGGCCGATCAGCCGCGTCATACGTCGGGGATGTAGGTCTCGGTGCTTCCTCCTCCAGTCGGGGTAGCAACCTGCACTTTGGGTAACTCTTGTAGGGGCGTTCGAGTTTATATTCCTCGGCCTCCAGGACTTCAGTCCATCTGTCAGCTAGCAAATCTAGATCAGCTTGAAGCTGCTGCTGCTTTTTCTTAAGGCTATTTGCTGTGGCTATAAGCCTGCGCTTGAAGTGCTCTTGTTCGATGGGATCCTCTGGCACGACGAATTCGTCATCGTCGAGGCTTGCCTCGTCTTCGGAGGGAGGCATGTAATTATCATCCTCCGCCTCTCCATCTGCCGCTCTCTCTCGAGGGATGGCTTCTCCATCCTCCTGCCCTAAATCTTGCTGGAGGGGATTGTTACCGTCTTCGGCACTGTCCGGAGTGATATTATCTCCTGTGCCGGTATCACCACTTTTGCCTTGGCGGGACTTAGAGCGGCGCTGCTGACGCCGGCGCTTGGGTTGCTTCTTGGAGGGGTCATCCTCCGTTGTCTCGTCGCCATTCCCTTCTTTGGGTGTGTCCACCATGTATATATCGTATGATGAGGTGGCTGTCTAGTGCCCTGTGGGCAGTGGTTCCTCTCCGTCTCCCGCATCGTCCTCCATACCGTCGATGTCTTCGGAGTCGAAGTCGAGCATGTCGGTTAAGTCATCGACAGTGGCTACTAAGTGGGTGGTGGATGGGCGGCGAATTTCTTCGTCATCTGCATCCCAATCCCACCGGACGTAGTTCGGCCAGGACTCTCCTAACAAGGAGAGAGACCTTAATGAGTTCAGTATGTCGCCAAAGGGCGAGTGCTGAAAAATATCCGCGGAGGTAAACTCCATGATCGGCGCCCAATCGGATTCGATAGGAACGGGCGCAGGCGGTTCGGAGTCCGTGGCTGGAGAAGGATCCGGCAGTTTAGCAACACGGCTCTCGTGAAGGGTAAGGTCGATATTCGGCTCGATCGCCGCTGAGGATACGGCCTCCGTGACGGGGTCTATCCACTCGTTCATGGATGGCGCAACTCGCTGCGAATTGAGGCTCGGAGCGGCTGCCGGTGCGATCTCCTGAATATGGTCCGATGGTAGAGCTAAATCATACTCATCGTGACCGCGTGGTGCACAAGGTAGGGGCTCGAATCCGTCGAAGATCAAGTCTCCGCGGATATCGGCCGTGTAATTTAAGCTTCCAAACCTGACCTGGTGGCCAGGGGCGTAGCTTTCGATCTGCTCCAGATGGCCAAGCGAGTTGGCCCGCAGTGCAAAGCCGCCGAACACAAAGATCTGTCCGGGGAGAAAAGTGTCACCCTGGACTGCATCGCTATCGATGACAGTAGGAGCCATCAAGCCTAACGGCGATGACACAGAGGAACTCTCAATGAAAGCACCAATGTCGGTGTCAAAACCGGCGGATCTCGAGTAGGGGGTCCCGAACTGTGCGTCTAAGGCGGATGGTAACAGGAGGCAGGGGACACGATGTTTTACCCAGGTTCGGGCCCTCTTGATGGAGGTAAAACCCTACGTCCTGCTTGATTTATTCTTGATGATATGAGTATTACAAGAGTTGATCTACCACGAGATCGGAGAGGCTAAACCCTAGAAGCTAGCCTATGGTATGATTGTATGTCGTCCTACGGACTAAAACCCTCCGGTTTATATAGACACCGGAGGGGGCTAGGGTTACACAAGGTCGGTTACAAAGGAGGAGATATACATATCCGTATTGCCTAACTTGCCTTCCACGCCAAGTAGAGTCCTATCCGGACACGAGACAAAGTCTTCAATCTTGTATCTTCATAGTCCAACAGTCCGACCAAAGGATATAGTCCGGCTATCCGGATACCCCCTAATCCAGGACTCCCTCACATCCCATCTTTCTTCAACAAGTATCAGTATGTTTTCGTCTTCGTTTCGTTCATGTGATATGTGCAAACCTTGGAGCGTCTTTTGCTTTCAGTTTTCATTTTTCTTTTATGCACCATGATGGTATGAGATAGTCCATGGTTGATTTATAGAATGATCATTGCACTTCACTTATATCTTTTGAGTGTGGCTTTATAGAATGTTTCATGTGCTTCACTTATATCATTTGAAGTTTGGATTGCCTATTTCTCTTCACATGGAAAATCGTTGTTTGAAGAATGCTCTTTTGCTTCACTTATATTTGTTAGAGCATGGTCTTTTGTAGAAAGAATTAAGCTCTCATGCTTCACTTATATCTATTTAGAGAGTCAAAAGGAATTGGTCAATTGCATGGTTAGTCATAAAATCCTACATAAACTTATGGATCACTGAATATGATAGGTTTGATTCCTTGCAATAGTTTTGCGATATAGAGATGATAATATGTGGGAGGTACTAGTAAACGATTGTGTTTAGTAAGAATATTGGTGTTAAGGTTTGTGATTCCCGAAGCATGCACGTGTAGTCTGTCGTTATGCTATGATGTTGGAGCATGATTTATTATTGATTGTCTTCCTTATGAGTGGCAGTCGAGGACGGGCGATGGTCGTTTCCTACCAATCTATCCCCCTAGGGGCATGCGTAGTAGTACTTTTCTTCGAGGGCTAATAAACTTTTGCAATAAGTATATGAGTTCTTTATGACTAATGTGAGTCCATGGATTATACGCACTCTTACCTTTCCGCAATTTGCTAGCCTATACGGTACCGTGCATTTCCCTTTCTCACATCGAGGCATGGTGCAAACTTCGCAGGTGCATGCAAACATCGTGATATTACGCTCTATCACACATAAGCCTTATTATATCTTCCTCAAAACAGCCACCATACCTACCTATTATGGCTTTTTCATGGACATTCCAAGATATATTGCCATGAAACTTCCACCACTTCCGTTTGATGACTTGAGCATTCATTGTCTTATTGCTTTGCATGATCATATAGCTGACATAGTAGTTGTGGCTCAGCCACCGTTCATCATTTTTCATACATGTTACGCTAGATCATTGCACATCCTGGTACATGCCAGAGGCATTCATATAGAGTCATATTTTGTCATAGGTATCGAGTTGTAATTTTTATTTCTTTTGAGTTATAAGTAAATAGAAGTGTGATGATCATCATTAATCATTTTTGGAGCAGTGCCCCAGTGAGGAAAGGATGATGGAGACTATGATTCCCCCACAAGTCGGGATGAGACTCCGGACAATGAGAGAGAAAAAAAGAAAAAAAAAGAAAAAGAGAAAAAGAAAAAAAAGAAAGAGAGAAGGGGCATTGTTAGTATCCTTTACCACACTTGTGCTTCGAAGTAGCACCATGTTTTTCATTTGGAGAATCTCCTATGTTGTCACTTTCATATACTAGTGGGAATATTTCATTATAGGATTAGATGCACACCCACTTAGTTTTCATAATGAGCTTTCATACACTTATAGCTCTTAGTGCATTCGTTGCATGGCAATCCCTACTCCTCACGTTGATATCAATTGATGGGCATCTCCATAGCCCATTGGTTAGCCGCATCGATGTGAGACTTTCTTACTTTTTTTCTTCTTTATACTTACCTCTATCATCATACTCTATTCCACCCATAGTGCTATATCCATGGCTTGTGCTCATGTATTGCGTGAGAGTTGAAAAAGCTGGAGCGCGTTAAAAAGTATGAACCAATTGCTCGGCTTGTCATCGGGGTTGTGCATGATAAATACTTTGTGTTAATAAGGCAGAGCATGACAAGACTATATGATTTTGTAGGGACAACTTTCTTTAGCGTTGATATTTTGGAATACATGATTGTTTGTTGGGATGCCTGAGTATTGATATCTTTATGTCAAATTATAGACTATTGCTTTGAATCACTTATGTCTTAATATTCATGCCATGATTAGATATATGATCAAGTTTATGCTAGGTAGCATTCCACATCAAAAATTATCTTTTTTTATCATTTACCTGCTCGAGGACGAGATGGAATTAAGCTTGCGGATGTTGATATGTCTCCGTCGTATCTATAATTTTTGATTGTTTCATGCCAATATTATACAAGTTTTATATACTTTTGGGAAATTTTTATATGATTTATTGGACTAACCTATTGATCCAGTGCCAATTGCCAGTTCCTGTTTTTTGCATGTTTTTTGTATCGCAGAGTATCCATATCAAACGAAGTCCAAATGCAATGAAATTTTACGGAGAATTATTTTGGAATATTTGTGATTTTGGGGAGTTGGAATCACCGCAAACGGAGGCCCACACAGGGCACAATACACCAAGGCACGCTAGAGGCCCCTGGCGCGCGGTGGTGGGTTGTGCCCACCTCGTACGTCGGTTGGACCTCTACTTTGGGCGCAAGGAAGCTTATATCCGAAAAAAAAATTGTGTTAAAATCTCAGCGCAATCGGAGTTACGGATCTCTAGGAATATAAGAAACGGTTTTTGGCCAGATCTGGGGAACACAAAATAGAAGATAACAGAGAGGGAGATCCAATCTCGGAGGGGCTCTCGCCCCTTGAGGGAGTCCTGGACTAAGGGGTCATCGGGTGTCCGATCTATTGGATATGGGCCGGACTAATGGGTCGTAACGGTACAAAGACCGAAGACTCTACCCGTGTTTGGATAGGACTCTCCATGACGTGGAAGGCAAGCTTGGCGACCAACTATGAAGATTCCTTTCTCTGTAACCGACCTTGTGTAACCCTAGATCCCTCCCGTGTCTATATAAACCGGAGGGCTAGGTGCATAGATAGGCCGAATCCTCATAATCATAGCCAGACTAGACTTTTAGGGTTTAGTCATTACGATCTCGTGGTAGATCAACTCTTGTAATACTAATACTCATCAAGATCAATCAAGCAGGAATTACCTCCATAGAGAGGGCCCGAACCTGGATAAAACATTGTGTCCCCCGTCTCCTGTTACCATCGATCCTAGACGCACAGTTCGGGACCCCCTACCCGAGATCCGCCGGTTTTGACACCAACATTGGTGCTTTCATCGAGAGTTCCACTGTGCCGTCCTCAAAAGGTTTGATGGCTCCTTCAATCATCTACAACGGCGTTGTCCAAGGGGAGGTCTTCCTCCCCGGACAGATCTTCATGTTCGGTGGCTTCGCACTGCAGGCCAACTCGCTTGGCCATCTGGAGCAGATTGACAGCTACACCCCTGGTGTCAGGTCAAATTCGGGAGCTTGAACTACGTCACGGATATCCTCGGAGACTTGATCTTCGACGGTTTCGATACCACGGCATTCGCTCCCCATTACCTCGATGAACATGACTTAGATCTGTCATTGGACCATACCCAGGAAATTGCACCTGTAACCGCTCTGGCCTTAGATCCGGAGCAGGTCGCGCCATCCGAGGACAGGAAGCTTAACCCCGCCACGGAAGCCGCAGACTCCACGGTGTTGGAGCCGCACACAAACCTACCTCTGGTAATGTCTGTGTCACTGGAACTTCGGGCTCATTTCCGGCTATAAGTTCCGTACTACGCGTGTCCGCGCAGGTCGAGCATGATCGGTTATCGATTGCCGAATTTAGCGCCGCGGACATCTTCCGGCACTCACCCTTGGGCGATGTGCTGAATTCATTAAAAAATCTATCCTTAGCGGGGGATTCATAGCCGAACTATATCCGGTTCGAACTAGAAGCTGATGATAGGAAATTTCGCTCCCCACCCGCCACCCACTTTATAGCCACTATCGAAGACTTAACTGACATGCTTGATTACGGCTCCGATGACATCGACGGTATGGATGACGACGCCGGAGAAGAAGAGGCCCAGGACCCGCCGTTCACCGGACGTTGGACGGCCACTTCCTCATACGATGTATACATGGTGGATGCACCAAAGGAAAGGAGAACAGCGGCGATGACAAAGAAGATCCAGTTGAGGATAAACCTCCTGAGATACAATCGAAACGCCGGCGTTAGCGGCGCCGCTCTAAGTCACGCCGCAGTAAAGATAGCAACACCGGCACAGGAGAAGATAACACTCCGGAAGGTGCCGAAGACAACGAAGACCCCATTGACGCAGCTACCGAACAGGATGAACGGGAAGATGGGCAGGTTAGCCCTGGTAAACAGGCCACACACGAGGACTCGGAGGACAGTAATTATCTTCCGCTCTCCAAGGATGAGGCGAGCCTCGGCATCGAGGATTTCATCGTGCTTGAGGAACCTCTTGAGCAGGAGTGCTTCAAGCGCCAGCTAATAGCCACTGCAAGGAGCCTGAAAAAGAAGCAGCAACAGCTTCAAGCTGACCAAGATCTGCTCAACAATAATTGGACTGACGTCCTAGCAGCCGAAGAATACGGCCTCAAGCGCCCGGTCAAAAGCTACCCAAAGCTCAAATTACTACCTCAGTTCGACGAAGAGGCACCGGACACCATCGCACAATGCGGCTGACCGACCACCACGTGGCCGGGACAAAGCATCAACTCAAGCCAAACACCAGCCCGCCCTGCCTCATCGCAAAGGCAGAGGTAAATCAGCTCACGGTCATACATATGACCTTTGACATGACCTGAACAATAAAGCAGGACATACCAAATCGGTCTACGGATCGCGAGGACGTGCCCCGACATGCGACAACGGCCAGCTGTTCAGACGTGACAAACCTAGTCATGCGCGGGCTGAAAGCCGCAGACGGACCCCATCAGAGCTATGTCGCGATATGGCCCATATAGAGGCGCTGCACACCCTCATTGCTTCACCGACGAAGTCATGGAACATGAATTCCCAGAAGGGTTCAAACCTGTGAATATAGAATCATATGATGGCACCATAGACCCCGCGGTATGGATCAAAGACTTCATTCTCCACATTCATATGGCCCACGGCGATGACCTTCATCACATTAAATACCTCCCTCTGAAACTCAAAGGGCCAGCACGACACTAGTTGAGCAGCCTGCCCGAAAACTCCATCACCAGGTGCGAGGACTTGGAAGAAGCCTTCCTTGATAACTTCCAAGGTACATACGTTCGACCTCCGGACGCTGATGACTTAAGCCATATAGTTCAACAGCCCGAGAGTCCACCAGGAAATTCTGGACCAGGTTCCTAACTAAAAAGAACCAGATAGTCGACTGTTCGGATGCCGAAGCCCTAGCGGCCTTTAAACACAGCATCCGCGATGAATGGCTCGCCCGCCACCTCGGCCAATAGAAGCCAAAGTCCATGGCGGCCCTCACGGCACTCATGACACGCTTTTGCGCGGGCGAGGATAGTTGGCTGGCTTGTAGCAAAAACAATGCAAGAGACACCGGCACCCCTGAAGCTAAAAATAGCAACGACAAGTCTCGATGCAACAGGTACAAGCATCGAAATAACAATGACAACACCGAGGATACGACGGTCAATGCCGGATTCAGTGGCTCTAAGTCTGGTTAGCGGAAGAAGCCGTTCAAAAAGAACAATTCAGGCTCATCTAGCCTGGACCGCATACTCGATCCTCCATGCCAGATTCATGGCACCCCAGACAAACCACCCAATCATACCAATAGAGATTGTTGGGGTTTTAAATAGGACGACAAGTTAAATGCCGAAAACAAGGATAAGGGATCGCAAAGCGAAGACGGCGACGAGGAGCCCCAGACGCCGAACACAGGGGGACAAAAGAAGTTCCCTCCTCAGATCAAAACGGTAAACATGATATACGCTACCCACATCCCCAAGAGGGAGCGCAAGCGCGCGCTCCGGGACGTCTACGCGATAGAGCCAGTCGCCCCAAAATTTAATCCATGGTCGTCATGCCCGATCACTTTTGATCGCCGAGATCATCCGACCAGTATCCGTCATGGCGGTTCAGTCGCACTGGTCCTGGACCCAATAATTGATGGGTTCCACCTGACACGAGTCCTGATGGACGGTGGCAGTAGCCTCAATTTGCTCTATCAGGATACAATGCGCAAAATGGGCATCAACCCATCGCGGATCAAGTCCACAAAGACTACCTTTAAAGGAGTCATACCAGGCATAGAGGCCCGCTGCACGGGCTCAATCACACTAGAGGTTGTCTTTGGGTCTCCGGAAAACTTCCCAAGTGAGGAGTTAATCTTCGATATCATCCCCTTTCACAGCGGCTACCACGCACTGCTCGGACGAACCGCATTTGCTCGATTCAATGTGGTACCACACTATGCTTATCTCAAGCTTAAGATGCCCGGACCGCACGACATCATAACAGTCAATGGAAATATAGAACGCTCCCTCCGCACTGAGGAGCACACCGCTGCATTAGCGGCAGAGGTACAGGGCGGCCTTGTCAAGCAGAACCTCAATTCGGCGGCCGATCCCTCGGACACTGTCAAGAGAGTCCGAACCATTCCGCAGAAGGACAGCTCGGCTTGTCAGGAGCTCGACTAGCAATTTGGCCTCTGTCCCTGTCCTGGCCAAGTGGCGGCCATCATATCGCGCGTACATAATTACACTAAAAATACCATGGACCCGGATTGAGGCATAATCAGCTTGTGATTCGCAATACGGCTCGACCATTCCGGACACTCATACTTTCACTATTTCCCTTTTTCTTTTGTTTTTCCTTTTTTAGGCCTTTCCTGGCGGCTTGACCATCGATTCTTTTCGAAGGAAAAAAACACCAAGACAACAAGAAGCATGGACGTACTAGGAAACTCTTAGGTGGTCTCTTTAACGATCCCTTTACCTATCTTCAGGACCCACACGCAGCTCTCTCTTGGTGAAGGCATAGTAAATAGCCTTTCCACTTATTGCATTACTTGTATAAATGCGCTTTAACGCACCAATGAAATTATAATAGAAATAGTTTGCGGCCTAAATTTTCACGGCTCTAGCTTACCACTGGTTCTTCCTTTTTCTTTCTTTTTGCCTTTTCCTTTTTGGTAATTTTATCAGATAACACCTGTACACTCAGGTGCGTTTCAATTTGCCAGGGGCTTCATAGCGCCCCACAACATGGCAACAAAAGTCCGAACACTTTTACAGTACAGTTCGACACCCCGAATTTAGCAATATATGCATTGGCTCCGAATCATGTCTTTGGTCAATAGTTGGGTTGCCCGGCTCCTGTGCTTGCTACCTTACGTTCCGCTATATCGGCTAGGGTAGTAAAGGGAGAACAACTGCGATTGTGCATTGTTTTACCGAAGTGAGCACCTCAGTAGAGAAAGCTAAAAACTGACTGTCATGATGCGGCGAGAGCCGATCAGCTCTTCGAAGGTCTCAAATCCTTAGATATTTTTCCGCATTATGCGAGGGATTGGTACTTACCCGATCAAGTGTCTGCAGCATCCTAGTCCGGATACTAGGGGTTGCACATATATTTCTATTGTCGAACTCCTATGGCTAAGTGAGAGTGCTAAAGCTGCATAGTCCGACTGCCTGGTTCGTCACGCTAAACACCTCCTTCAAGGACCAAACAATTGGATCAAGAGTGTTTAGATTGCATCCCGAACACCCCCGTATTTCCTACGTGGGGGCAGAAGCCGACGACTGGCCAACTCTCAGATTTCACATAAAACGGCCGCACAGGAGGATAATTTTTTTACAGCATTATATTACATAAAAGTTTTGTTTCATCATACAAGGCAAAGACAACATGAATGTACTCATTCAAAAATAATGTCTTGCCCACATTGTGTTGCTACAATGCGAGACCCCTCTAGGACGTCTGCAAAGTAGCGCTTGGGTGTGCGGTGCTCCTTGCCCTCTGGCGGCCCCTTGGTCAGCTCGACGGCGTCCATCTTCGCCCACCACATCTTGCAACGGGCGAAGGCCATGCGCGCACCTTCAATACAGGCTGATCGCTTGACGGTGTCCAACCGAGGACAAGCGTTCACCAGCTGCTTCACAAGCCCGAAGTAGCTGCTGGGCATAGCTTCGGCTGGCCACAGCCGGATTATCAAATCCTTCATGGCTAGTTTGGCCACCCTATGCAGCTTCACCAGCTGTTTTAGCTGATCGGTGAAGGGCACGAGATGCTCTGGCGCAAGATACTGCGACCAGAACAATTTCTCCATGGAGCTCCCTTCTTCGGCTCGGAAGAACTCCGCGACGTTGCACACTCTGCGCGGCAGATCTGCAAATGCCTTGGAGAACTCCGAACACTGGTTAGCATGAGATATTTCTTCTTCACATGCTTGCTTTGCATACTAAATGCCTTACCCGCTGCGATATTCTTGGCCTCCTAGATCTCTTGGAGGGCACCCTGGGCTTCAACCCGGGCCGCTTCCGCACTTTGGCGAGCCTTTGAGAGTTTGGCCTCTCGACCCGAAACATCTCCCTCCAATGCCTCATACTTCTTGACAACATCTTGGAGCTCTTGCTGGACCTCGTTGACCCGTGCCTTGAGCTTCTTATGGGCGGCCTTCTCCTTGACAGCTTTCCCCTCGGCTTCGGCCAGGGCCTTCCTTAGGGCCCCGACCTCGATCGTCACTTCTATACATATCATGACACTTCGGTCAATGCATATCATTTCACTTTTTTCGAATACATAATGGGTTCTCACATACCTTGTTTTTCTTGGAGCTGCTTCCTCGCCTGGCCAAGCTCTTCTTCGGCCCGCTCCAGTTTCTACTTTAGTCCGGAGACTTTGGCAGTGTGAGAATTCGCGGCCAGCAGCGACGCCTGCTTATTCACATCAGACATAGTTTGGTTAGTTTCCTGCGAAATTTAATTGATCCTCTGTTCATCTTTTCTTTCCGAACACCGGACAGTGTCTCAGGGGCTACTGTCTATATGGGGATTTTCTCGGTTAAACGCCGCTTACCTCAAAACCTGTCAGCAGGCCGCTGCAGGCTTTGGTCAGTCTGCTTTTAATGGACTGAACCTTCTAAATCACCGTACCCATAAGGATACGGTGTTCTTCCACAATGGAAGCACCCCGTAGCGCTTCCAATAGATTTTCCGGTGTCTCTGGTTGGACAGAGGTCACCAGCGGTATGGGCACACCTCCTTCTCTTGAAGGAAGCTTCTTGTCGGACTCCGGGGCCGTATGGGTCTCCGGATCCGCGCTCATATGGGGCCGAATTGAGCACGGCCTCCATCGTTAGTCTCCATGGGGGTCTGTCCCTCCATGTGCCTGACAACCGAGGTGTCGCTCTCCGGCGCCACCATGACGGGCTCCTGAACCTCTCCCTGGCCTGGGAAGGTCCTTTCGGAGAGCACCTCATCGTCTCCCTTTGCCTTGGGAGAGTAAGCGGCCGGCGGTGTCTTGCTGGCCATTTCCTTTGAGTCCAACGAGCCCCTTGATGAGGATTACTGGAAGCTGTCGTGGGCCGTACTGCAATAACATGATTAAATCATATAAAAACCATAAGGCGGAAAAGCCGGATAAATGGACGTGTACGGGTTCTTAGCACTCACGACGCGGCCAGGGGCTTGTTCCGGGGGCACTGCTCCGGACTGCCGTCGACCCACGTGGAGCTTCCCTCGAGAGTGCCTTTCCCCTTGTTGGGCGCCTCCGCCTCCAGAATTGTGGAGCCCCCCCTCTTCTTCCCTCCCCCCCATCAGGGGGAGAATCGCTTTCCTCCTCCTCCTCATCGTCTTCAGCGGTGGAGGAATGAGTCTTGTCTTCGGACGTCGCGTCCGAAGCGCCCTTGCGGTGGGGGCCACTCCGGACCCCCTTGGCCTTCCCCGTGGCCTTCTTCGCCGGTGCCGTATAGGGCACCGGCACCAGCATCTTCGCTAAACATGGGATGACTAGTTCTTTAGGCAGCGGAGCCGGACACTAGATCCGCTTCGCCCTCTCCATCTAGTCCTGAAGAAGCAATGATAATAAAAGCTTAGATATCATCCTTGAAACAAGTAAGTAGGGGATGCGTTAAAAATAACATACCTCATTGGCGAGGTGGTTAATGTCGTGCCCGCGGTCCGAATCTGTGGCCGGCGGCGTCTCGTTGCCCTTGAAGAGCAACTTCCAGGCGTCTTCGTGAGTGGTTTCGAAGAGCCTCTTCAGGGTATGGTGCTTCTTCGGATTGAACTCCCATAGAGGGAGGCTTCAGCTTTGGCATGGGAGAATCCAGCGAACTAGCATCACCTGGATTATATCGACAAGTTTGACAACCTTCTCCACCATGCTTTGAACGCGCGTCTGCAGTGCTATCAGCTCATCTGGCGAACACCAGTTTGGGCTCTTCTCGACCCAGCAGGCGAGTCGCATGGGAGCGCCAGAGTTGAATTCGGTAGCTGCGGCTAATACGTCTCCAACGTATCTATAATTTTGATTGTTCCATGCTATTATATTATCTGTTTTGGATGTTTATGGGCCTTATTAAACACTTTTATATTATTTTTGGGACTAACCTATTAACCAAGAGCCCTTGTGCCAGTTTCTGTTTTTTCCTTGTTTTAGAGTATCGCAGAAAAGGAAAATCAAATGGAGTCCAATTGACCTGAAACTTGACGGAACTTATTTTTGGACCAGAAGAAGCCCACGGAGTATCGGAGATGGACCAGGAGAGTCCCAGGCTGCCCACGAGGGTGGGGGGTGCGCCCACCCCCTAGGCGCGCCCCCTGCCTCATGGACTGCCCGAAGATCCACCGACGTACTTCTTCCTCCCATATATGTTCCCATATACCCTAAAAACTTCGGGGAGCACAATAGATCAGGAGTTCCGCCGCCAGAAGCCTCCGTAGCCACCGAAAACCAATCTAGACCCGTTCCGGCACCCTGCCGGAGGGGGCAATCCCTCTCCGGTGGCCATCTTCATCATCCTGGTGCTCTCCATGATGAGGAGGGAGTAGTTCTCCCTCGGGCTAAGGGTATGTACCAGTAGCTATGCGTTTGATCTCTCTCTCTCTCTCTCTCGTGTTCTTGAGGTGGTACGATCTTGATGTATCGCGAGCTTTGCTATTATAGTTGGATCTTATGATGTTTATCCCCCTCTACTCTCTTTTAATGGATTGAGTTTTCCCTTTGAAGTTACCTTATCGGATTGAGTCTTTAACGATTTGACAACACTTGATGTATGTCTTGCGTGGGATACTGTAAGTGCATCTAGTGCCACCCCTAGTTGGTTTTGGAGTATTGACGACAAACCTAGTCGAGGGACTAATGTGTTTGTGAGAATTGCAGGATAACACAGGTAGAAGTCCCTCATTGATTCGGTTTTCTTACCAGAGATGACCCCTAAAAATGTATGAAGACATTGATGTCAAAGGTGGTATATGAAGATATTCACATTGAAGACTATGACAAGAGAAGACATCGCATGAAGCCTATGGAGCTCGAAGACTTAGATCTTTCGTAGCTCTTTTTCCTCTTCCTTGTTGAGTCATAGGAACCACCGTACTGTTAAGTGGGGTCCAAGAGAACCATTCAGAATGACTGAAGTGATTCTTAAACAAAACCTATGTCTTTGAGTGAAGACTATGAGAGCGAATCTTGTCCAGAGTCGGACAAGTCAGCTTTGCTTGTATCCCAAGTAAAGTTGCCGTGTGAGTTTGAAATTTGACCGTTGGAACACGTGTCAGTTACTTAGTGACCCAGGGTCATTTCGGACAAATCAGGTCGGGTTGCCTAGTGGCTATAAATTGCCCACCCCCTACAACCATAAATGGTTGGCTGCTCAGAGTTAGTGTACGGCTTTTGTCGTTTGAGAGCAACCCACCTCGAAGCCTTTGAGAGAGAATTCCTTGCGAGGATAAAGCCCTAACCACCCAGAGCCAAAGAGAATTAGGCATCACTTAAGTCTTCGTGTCTGTGTGATCTGAAGACTTATTACACTTGAGGACTGTGCATCCTCCAGCCGGTTAGGCGTCGCGTTCTGAGCATCCAAGAGACATTGTGGATCGCCGGTGAACAAAGTGTGTGAAGGTTTGGGAGTCTACCTTGAAGACTTACCAGAGTGATTGGGCGAGGTCTGTGTGACCTTAGCTCAAGGGGAATACGGTGAGGACTGGGTGTCCTGAGCTGCGTTCAGGACTGGGTGTCTGGGACTGTGTGTCCTCAGGTTTAAATACCTAGCCGCCCTAACCAGACGTACAGTTGTCACAGCAACTGGAACTGGTCCAACAAATCATTGTCTTCAACGAGTCACTGGTTTCATCCTTCCCGTCCCTCTACCTACTGTTACTCCTTGTGAAGTCATTGTATGATTGCACTATCTTTTGTCTTCACTAAGTGACTGCGTGTTCTGTTTGGCTTCATAATATCTTCCTACCTGATCCTTACTGCATTGCTGTTATTAGTCATTGTGCTCTCACTTGAATACTTGACTATGGCTTGCCTAGTGTAGTCTACCTTCCGCTGCATGGTAATAGGTTTATTTCTATCGTTTGTCTTCGAAACTTCCACGTTTTGAAGACTTTCATAAAAATCGCCTATTCACCCCCCTCTAGTCGATATAATGCACTTTCAATTGGTATCAGAGCAAGGTACTCCCTTGTTCTATGTGATTCGGTTTAACCACCTGGAGTTTTAGCTATGTCGACTGCAGGGATAATCAAAGTCTCCGCTGCGTGCCCCGTCTTCGATGGAACTGAATATCCCTACTGGAAGAATAAGATGCGCATGCATCTTGAAGCCATTGACGTCGACCTATGGTATGTCGTCAAGAATGGCGTTCCCAAGGCTGGAGAAGGTGTCACTGCTGCTGATGTCAAGAAGTTCGTTCAACTGGACTCTACCGCCAAGAATATCATCTGTGGTCATCTGACCAAAGGACAGTATGGCCGTGTGAGTGCTTTGGAAACATCTAAGCTGGTCTGGGACTGGCTCTCCATGGTCAATGAGGCGTCTCAACCCAGAGAGATCAGAGAATTAGTGTCCTTCGCAACCTCTTCAACCGCTTCGAGCGAAATGACAATGAGAATGTCCAGCTCACGTTTGATCGACTCACTGACATCACAAATGAGCTTCAAGCCCTCGGCGCTACTGAGATCACCAAGCATGAAGTCATCAAGACACTACTGAGATCACTTGACAGTTCGTTTGACACCCTAGCCCTGATGATTCAAGAATGACCTGATTTCAAGACACTCGATCCGTCCGACATACTTGAGAGGCTCAACACACATGAGTTTCAGCTTTCTGAGAAAAGAGATATCTACGGTCCAAACTATGGGCGAACTCGTGCCTTGAAGGCAAAAGCTGTCTCCTCATCTAAAGAAGAATTTGACAGCAGTTCTGATGATCCTGAAGACATTGGAAAGGAACTTGCTATGCTTGTGAAGAAGTTCCAAAAATTCACCAAGAAGAAAGGCTTCAGAAAGTCTTCACGATCAAGCTCAAGGAATGATGAAGCTTCTGCTCATGACTACAAGAAGAAAACGTGCCACAAGTGCAAGAAAACTGGCCACTTCATCTCTGAGTGTCCGCAGTGGGACAATGAGAACAGAAAGAAGAAGAAGAGCAAGGAATATGACTCTGACGACAAGAAGAAGAAGAAATACTCAAAGTCTTCTTCCAAGTCTTCCTCAAAGTCTTCATCACACAAGAAGAGCTCATCTGGCAAGGCACGTGCATTTGTTGGCAAGGAAATGGATTCAGAGGAGGAGTCCACTTCTGAGGAGGCGGAGGTGGAGTCTGAGGAGGAGTCCGATTCTAGCACTGCAAGTCTGGCTACAGCATACGTTGCCAAGTCCATCTTCAACACTGAAGACAATGACTTCACCACCGACACCGATGCAAATGACAAGGACTACTCTGCTCCTACCTACTGCTTCATGGCACGCGGTGCCAAGGTAAACTCACGCACTACTCACTATCAAACATCAAGTGATGATGACTCTGATTGTGGTTCAAAACCCAGCTACAAAACACTTGCTAAAATTGCAACTGAACAACAAAAAGCCATGGAACATATTCAAAAACTGTTAGACAAAAGCGATGATCTGTTAGGCGCAGAAATGACTCGATCTGAGTCCTT
This sequence comes from Triticum urartu, assembly GCF_056163025.1. Lineage (NCBI taxonomy): Eukaryota > Viridiplantae > Streptophyta > Magnoliopsida > Poales > Poaceae > Triticum > Triticum urartu. The sequence continues at coordinate 114,476,558 of NC_141873.1, forward strand.
AATTGAAGACATAAAAAAATCTTCACGTTAAGTATGAGGAACTTGAAAGTCGTCATGAAACGCTCTCAACAACTCATGAAAAGCTTTCCTATGATTATCTTCAAAGGAAGCAAGATCTTGAGAAATTGAGAGCGGCTCATGAAGATCTTCAAAAGAAAATGAGTCACTTCGCGCCAAACAGATCAGTTCCGCTCAGGAAGGATTTGAACCACCATGTCTTAAATGCATTGAGCGTGAAAATGCTACTTCTGTTGCTAAATGTTCTACTGCTGCTACTGTTGCAATATCTTCAACTGTTGATGTGGGAACTAACCCCTCTACTGAGGATACCACTGCTATTGCTGATGAGAATGCTAGGTTGAAGACATTGCTTGAAACAGGGATGTACAAAAGTCTCAAAGGGCATCAGACACTATGTGATGTCCTCAAAAGACAGATCCTGAACCAAAACCCTAGGAAAGAGGGTGTTGGGTTCGTAAGGAAAATGAATGCTGATGGCTCTTACTGGAAACCTGAGCAGTACCCCAAAACCACATGGGTCGCTGCAAAGGAACCTTCAGTAGATCCATTCAATCTATCTGGATTCACTTGTGCTAACCCCGTTGTCATTGATGAATCCTTTGATGCAAACTATAAACTGTTTAAGAGTCAGAAAGGTGAAGTGTTTGCCAGGTACATTGGTACTAACTGCAGGAATGGACCGCCTATGAAGAAGATCTGGGTTCCGAAAAAGTGTCTGGAGAATCTTCCTGTGAATGTCATCATGACACCACACGTGAAGAAGACAAACCTCAGACCACAGGCTTCATACGGTCCAAAGGCTTCATACAGACAGAGGACTCACTTGAGTCGCACTAACGCAAATGTTTTGCAGGGAAACCATACTCAGGCCTATGAATATGAGCGCGGTTCATCAAACCGCCATGTTCATAAGACCAAGAACTATTCTGCGTATTCTTATGAGTACTATTGTCCGCCTGCAAGACTTTTTGCTAGGGCTCCAAAGCCAAAATTCTCAGACGCTGCACTTAGACTTATTGCTTCTAAGCCACCCTTGAAGATGTGGGTGGCTAAGAAAGCTTAACTCTCTTTTGCAGGGAAAGGTCTCCAGCAGAAAACCAAAATCGTCTGACGCTATTGCTGGGGACCTTAAACATCTTGTAGGGCGCAAGATCAAATGCCCGAATGGTCTTACTATGTACTTCGTTCCTGAATCGCTTGCTACTCTCCCTATCAGTCCTAGTTTGGATCTAAGCTTTCATAACCCACTGGTTCATCAAATGTTTTTGCTTCACAATTCTCTTCATGAAGCCTATCCCCCTAACTGCACTGTAGGGTACGACACCAGCGTCTTCAGAATGGATTATTGATAGTGGGTGTACCAATCACATGACTGGCAAAAGAAGCCTTCTTATGGACTCAACCTTACGTCCATCCGACAAGAGTCACATCACATTTGCTGACACTGGTAAAAGTAAGGTATTGGGTCTAGGTAGAGTTGCAATCTCAAAGGATCAACACATGGATAAATTCATGCTTGTTGAATCCCTTGGCTTCAACTTAATGTCTGTCTCAATGCTTTGCGATTTGAACTTGATCGTAATATTTGGAAAATATCGCTGCCTTGTTCTAATGGAATCTGACAAGTCTCTAGTGTTTGAAGGGTATCAGAAAGATGACTTGTACGTGGTAGATTTCTTAGCAGGACCACAACTTGACGTATGTCTTCTAGCAAAGGCTTTAGAATGCTGGCTCTGGCATCGGAGGCTAGGGCATGCCGGCATGAGGAACCTCCACACCCTTGCAAAGAAGAATCATGTCATAGGCATCAAGGGCGTCAAGTTCAAGAAAGATCACTTATGCGGTGCCTGTGAAGCAGGGAAGATGACGAGGGCCAAAAATCCCTCAAAGACAATCATGACAACCACTCGACCCTTTGAACTGCTCCACATGGATCTTTTCGGTCCCACTCATTACTCAACTCTTACTACTACTTCTTGCCTCTATGGCTTTGTTATTGTTGATGATTATTCTAGATATACTTGGGTGCACATAATCCTCTACAAGACTGAAGTGCAGGATGTCTTCAGACGCTTCGCCAATCGAGCAATGAACAATTATGGCGCCAAGATAAAGCACATCAGAAGTGACAATGGCAATGAATTCAAGAACACTGGCCTTGATACATATCTTGATACCTTGGGCATCTCACATTAATTCTCAGCCCCGTACACGCCACAGTAGAATGGCGTCGTCGAACGCAAGAACAGAACACTCATTGAGATGGCCAGAACGATGCTAGATGAATACAAGACCCCAAGAAAATTCTGGCCTGAAGCCATTGATACTGCATGCCATACAATCAATCGTGTTTATCTTCACACGCTTCTGAACAAGACATCTTATGAGCTCCTTACTGGCAAGAATCCAAATGTCAGCTACTTCAGAGTATTTGGCGCCAGGTGCTGGATCAAGGATCCACATCACACTTCAAAATTTGCACCAAAAGCACATGAGGGTTTTATGCTTGGATATGGAAAGGATTCGCACTCCTACAGAGTCTTCAATATCTTTCATTATAAAGTGGTTGAAACAGTGGATGTGCGATTTGATGAGACTAACGGTTCACAAAGAGAACACCTGCCAAATGTGCTAGATGAAGTTCCATCCAGCGAATCAATCAAGCTGATGGGAACTGGAGAAATCATGCCCTCTGAAGCTCAACCTGATGAGGAACTCATCATCTCCGCACCTGATTAACCTGAAGACAATGCTCAGCCTGAAGACAATCCCTCTAACAACGACAATGATCAGCAAGAGCAAAATCTTCATCCTGTACATCCTCGCGTTGCCAGTGAAGTGCAGATTGAGAGAATAATTGATAGAATCAATGCACCAGGTCCACTCACTCGATCAAGGGCAACTCAGCTAGCAAATTTTTGTGGTCACTTCGCATTCGTCTCAATAACCGAACCCAAGAAAGTTGAAGAAGCCTTCATGGAACCTGAATGGATTCAAGCTATGCAAGAAGAGCTTCAACAATTTGAGCTGAACAATGTATGGGAACTGGTTAAGCGTCCTGATCCTCGCAAGCACAACATAATAGGAACCAAATGGATATACCGCAACAAGCAAGATGAGCATGGTCAAGTTGTCAGAAACAAAGATCGTCTCGTTGCTCAAGGATATACTCAAGTGGAAGGCATTGACTTCGATGAAACATTTGCTCCTATGGCTAGACTTGAAGCCATACGCATACTGCTGGCCTATGCAAATCATCATAACATACTTCTATGTCAAATGGATGTGAAGAGCGCCTTTCTCAATGGCAAAATTGAAGAAGAGGTGTATGTTGCACAACCGCCTGGCTTTGAAGATCCAAAACATCCTGACATGGTATACAAGCTCAACAAGGCACTGTATGGCCTCAAACAAGCCCCTCGGGCCTGGTATGACACACTCAAATATTTCCTGAAGAGCAAAGGCTTCATACCTGGTTCCGTAGACCCCACTCTCTTCACGAAGACATATGATGGTGAACTGTTTGTGTGCCAAATATATGTGGATGACATTATCTTCGGCTGCACCAATCAGAAGTACAATGAAGAGTTTGGATATATGATGCAAGAGCAATATCAGATGTCCATGATGGGAGAGCTGAAGTTCTTCCTCGGTCTTCAAATACGACAGCAACGCAACGGCATCTTCATATCTCAAGAAAAGTATCTCAAAGATTGCCTGAAGAAGTTTGGTATGCAAGACTGCAAAGGCTTCACGACGCCAATGCCAGCCAAGCATCATCTGGGTCCTGATGACAATGGTAAAGAGTTCGATCAAAAGGTATACCGCTCCATGATTGGTTCTTTGCTTTATCTATGTGCATCTAGGCCAGATATTATGCTTAGTGTTTGCATGTGTGCTCGATTTCAAGCGGCACCAAAGGAGTCGCATCACTTAGCTGTGAAGCGAATTCTTCGATATTTGGCTCACACCCCAACTCTAGGATTATGGTATCCAAAGGGGTCAGAGTTTGATCTGGTTGGATTCTCGGATGCTGGTTATGCTGGTGACAAGGTGGATCACAAGTCTACATCAGGCACATGTCATTTTCTGGGACGATCACTTGTATGTTGGTCTTCAAAGAAGCAGAACTGTGTATCTCTCTCTACTGCTGAATCTGAATACATTGCTGCTGGATCTTGCTGCGCTCAGCTTCTGTGGATGAAGCAAACACTCAAGGACTATGGCATTCATCTGAAGCAAGTGCCACTCTACTGCGACAACGAAAGCGCCATCAAGATTGCCAACAACCTAGTTCAGCACTCGAAGACAAAGCACATTGAAATTCGTCATCACTTTCTCAGAGATCATGTTGTGAAGGAAGATATTGATATCATACACGTGAAGAGCAATTGGCAGATATCTTCACCAAGCCCTTGGATGAGAAGAGATTTTGCAAGTTACGGTGTGAGCTAAATATCTTGGAATCCTCAAATGTCCTGTGATTAGGCACACATCCTAACACTTATGCATATTGATGACTTAGATATGCAACACACGAAGAAAAGTATATCCTCAATAAATGAAGACATACATTCTAAGTGTGAATACATTAATGTGGAATTTGACCTCAGAGAGCCACGATAATTGTGCGCCATGTCTGGGTCTAATACTTCCTATACGGTGGGTAACGCCACCACCAAACTTTCTGTTTGAAGTGCTTCACTCATGGTGTTACATTAGCTATGTCTTCACATTTGGTTTGGCTTCAATCTCAACATGTCTTCATGATTATCTTCACTATGTTGATTGTATATATATATACTAGTGTTCTGTCCTCTACAGCATTCACTTATAGCTATGTCTTCTTGTTGAATCTTGTGAACTAAGTGAATGTGATCGGACCCTAACCTCTCTATGCTTTCTATCTCAAACTCTATCTCTCCAAATCATATGCATTCTATTGAAACTGTCGAATGTCTTCTCTGCGTCCTTGTCAGCAGAAGATACAGAGACGAACATTAAGTCCGTTTTCAATGCTCATTCCTTCACCTGAAACCCAGAGAAGTGGGAACGACCACCCGACAATCCAAGCGTGCGTGGGACGTGGAACAACCCTCGATATGCTGCATGACGGCCACGTGCCCATCAGATGTGAATCGCCAGGGGCACCTGTGTAATAACGCAGTGCCGCCCCTGTACCTATAAATACACGCCTCAGCACAGTCATTATCTCTTCTTCCACTCTCGCACAAACCCTAGCGCCACCGCTAGCCCTCGACGACACCGGCGACGAAGCGCTTCGCTGCCGCAACCTCTCCGACGCCGTCTTCACGCCGACCGCGGACATCGTCCTCTCCGCCGTCGCCGTAGGTGTCCTCCGTCGCCAAGTTAGGGCACGAAAGATCGAACTGCTCGGCCTCCTCTTCCACTCCGTCTAGCAGTTCTTCGTGTGGTAAATAAAACTTCCTTTTTACAGCCCCGTTGATCCTATAGCTTTGTCACTTTCTACCACAAGCAGTTTCTATTCACACAAGTTGGATCTCTTTCATACTGCATCTCATAACATGCCTAGTATATTCACTTATGCTTCACAAAGTAGTTAGATTCCTCACTTGTACTGATCTCTGGATTCGTACAAATCTGGAACCAACTCCTTATCTATGAGTGAATGTCTTCGCACGATGAGGTCAATGTCTTCTAAACTGATTTATCTTCAAAATCTTCTGAGAATGCATATGACCTCTTCCCCTTCCCTCGCACCTTAATGCTGTCACAGGTACATGTCCGTGAGAGAATCCCTTGGTTCTCATAGTCTGCATTCATTTGCAGAATTCTTATAGCATCATATAAATTCTCCCGAAGCCAGTTCTTGTTTGTCCAGCAAGCGAAAACCTTTGAAGCCTTTGAACGTATTGAAGCCTTTCAGTTTAAAATTCATGGCTTCAGAGAAATCTGCAAGGAAGGGCGGCAGAAAGTGTCGAGGAGAAACATCAAGAGATCTGCCCGATGACCTCTCAGAGTTGTACAAGACAGATCCTGAAGAGGATTACAATCAGCGCAAGACACGAATCCAATGGATTCGACGCTATTGGGCAGAACAGTGGTTCAAGTACAGATTTGTGACCAAGGAATATGCTGAAAAGAATGCCATCAAGCGACCATGGGGAGACATCCTCTACAAAAATCTTCAACCCAGGACCAGAGATGAAGCCATTGAACAAGGCTTCTATCCCTGCATGGTCCATGGACCACAGCCTGCGGATGCTGACCCATCGTCACTGCTATGGTGTCGTGACGACATTCTGTTCAAGCACAACTTCCAGTTTGCCCAGAACTCAGCAAAGCAGAGCAAGAATACATTGGGACTAGACTTCAACCCTGGTCCTTCTGCTCCAAGGGCTGACGGCACACGTGATGCAGAACCCAATGTCGTCGGTCCTTTCTACAACCTTGAAGGTCTCATCACTCATATCTTGGTTCAAGGGACAGCCGTGAATGAGCCTGCAGATGACGCTGAATCAGATGAAGCGCCTGCAGTGCCAAAGCCAAAGAAGCTGAAGCGGCCAAAAGCTTCAAAGCCTGCCGCTGCACCAAAAATCTCACGGGCGAAGCCACTGGCAACTGCACCTCCTGAAGACAGTGTGTAGTCTGAAGATTTGTCACGCATCTCCAAGCCCCAGAAGGTCAAGATGCCTCTGCCACACACCGGCCAAGAGCTAACAGCTACGGCCATTCTGCGCAATGATGCCATTGATCTGTCAAGTGATGAAGATCTTGCAGATGACGCTCTTGAGCAACTCATCAAGAGCAAAGAAGAAGAAGAAATCTTCAATAATCTGCCTCTCTTTGACATGGCCATCATCCACAACTTCATTGATGAATGGTTTGACACGCCCAACATCAGCTTCGACGATCTGCAACTTCCCATTGGCCTCAGTGTCGCCTTCCATGGCGCCATTGCTTCAGAGTTAGCTATCGCCCAGCGCGTTGTTGAACTGAAGCAGAAGATTGACTTTGAGAAATCTCAGTTCAAGAAGCATATGGCCAAGCTCAGTGTGCAAGAAGTGAAGAACTTCAAGATTATGCTGCACGAGCTCAAGGAAGCCTTTCTCACGAAATGTGCAGAAGCTCAGGGTTCTCGTGAGCTCATGAAGGTTCTGGCTGACAGGTGTGTACAAGCCTACAATGAGGCTGAGAAGCGCAAGGCCCTTGGGCGTCCTGGCATCGACCCCAGGATGGCTGCAAAGAAGAAGAAGAAGCCCACTACGGCTGAACCCGACGCACCAAGGCAGGAAGCAGATCCCATTGTCTTCCCAACCAGCATGACTGGCTCGAAGCCAAAAGCCCGGTCAACCGCTTCAGAGCTGAAGAATACAAGGACTGCTGAGGCTGAAGCCAGGAAGAGGAAACATCCTGAAGCCTCTCCTACTGCCCCCTCCAAGAAGAAGAGGAAGACCAAGAAAGAACGGGCTGCTCCCACAGAGCCTTTGATTGTTGAACCCATTTCCATGGTTCGTCCTGACGCTGAACGCCAACTGATAATCCATGAGCCTGCTTTCACAGAGGCTCATAAAGCTGAAGACTTTCCAGCAGCTGATCCCATCGCTGCTGAAGATATTGGTCACCATGACCATGTAGAAGATGGTGCAGTCCTTCCTCAGTTCGAGCACAGCGAACTCATCAGCATTGGTCGTCCTCTGACACCAATTGCTCAGGATGCTTCATGCGCTGATCGTCCACAAGAGGAAGAAGACTTTGAGGCCCATCCAACACTAACTCCACAGGCGTCATCAGCGTTACGCAGGCTTCGCAAAGGACCAAGGCCTCCAGTCTCTGAGTCTGAAGCTAAAGCTGCTGAAGACATTTCGGCTACATCAGCCGATGAAGAAGAAACCCCAGAAGCTCCTACTCCCCCGTCCCACCAAGAAGCTGTTCTCGAGGAGAACATGATTGTGACTGACCCTCCAGCTCGTCAAGTGGAGGTTGAAAATCTTGAGGCTGCCACCACCAACACCACTGAAGCCACTAACACAGTCGTGACTGAAGCTAATGTGGAGCCCTCACCCACAAAAGCACCAGAAGTCAGCGAAGCCACTGATCCCACTGCTTCTGTTCCTGCACCTGCTGCCGGTCCCCAGTTCGACTATCATGTTGAGCACAGGCCTCAGGTACAGAAGCCAATCCCAAGATTGCCCAGGTTCCCAGGTCCTGCATCAGTACCTGGATCCTTCAATATCAATGGCTTTAGAGCAGACAACACATTCTTCAATAGCTCCAGGAACCCCTACTCAAGGGAAAGAATATCATCTGATTGGTTCTGGAGCTATCCGCAGCGAAGCTATTACTCCTGCATTCTATACAATCAAGGTCGCATCTTCCCACACAAGCGTCTTGACATTGAAGCAATAGCTGGTCTGCCCTGTCTGGAAGAAGCTCTGGATTGCTTCAAAGAAGTTGGATTGCTGCCATTCGTCACTAACCAAGAGCATTGGAATGAAGAGTTGCTGCTCCAATTCTATGGCACACTTCACATCCGCGAGTATAACAGAGATCCGAAGACTTGGGTCCTGGAGTGGATGACAGGAAACGTTCATCACGAAGCCAAAGCCTTTGACATCATTGAGCTCACTGGTCTGCCCACTCCCGGCGATCTCTACGAATCTGGCTGTCAACTTCACAGTGAAGCTGTGGAGAGCATCTTTCAGAGGCCTGAACCTAACATGAGTCAGATGCTCAGTATGATGAAGCCATTACCCCAAGATGCTGCATATCCCAAAGAGTTCTTTGTTGAAGACCTAGAGTATCTGCCAAGGACTATTTATCACATCATAAGGCGAACACACTGGCCCATCAAAGGGCACTCTCCACATGCCAAGCTGGAAGGTGCAATGAAGACTTTGGTCTTCTATATTCTTCATGGAAAATGCTTCAATGCACAGGACTTCTTCATTCGCCAACTTGCTGCATCAGGCTCTGATCTGTTTGGCTTGAAGTTCTACGCCCCATGGGTCATGCGGCTGATCAAACTTCACTCCACTATCTCATATCAGCCATCTGCTCGCAATCATCGGATTTTTCTGCCTGATGTGGATATGTCTATTGAAGCCATCTATCCTGAGCCTGCCAAGGAACCTCTAAGTCTTCAGAATGTAGAGCATCAGAGTTTTCCTTTGGCTGGCACTACACGTGCACCGCATCCTGCTCTCACTGAAGCCACTGACAGTACAACTGCTCCATGACCCAAGAAGCGCACTCGTGTTCTCAATGACCGAGAGCTTCTTGTGGCTCTTCATGAGAAACAGGATAGGCATCATGACTGGCTGAAGCGTCAAATGCAAAGCCTCTTGGTGGATGCTAATCGCATTCGCAATCTTACCACCAAGAATGCTTTTGTTGCCCATGAAACCTCTCGCCGCACATGGAAAGGGCTGATGCTGATGTGTTCTGAAGATGATCTTCAAGAGGATGGCTTCTCTGAGCGCTTCAAGTTTGACTCCACACCTCCTCGAAGGGCAGTGCTGCGACGAACTCCATATCTTGAAGACTCTGAGTTCTCTTCCTCTGCTGCAACTGTGAATGCCAGAGTGATCGAGGATGAAGACGATGCTACTTCACCGCCACCTCCTTCAACATGCTCCGACTCTGCTCCAAGCTCTTCTGCACCGCCAAACACCACCAACGACCCTGCTGCCTCACCTACTCTTCATGGGAACGAGTAGATGCTCTATGTCTTCAAACCTTTTCGGTCCTTACTGACAAAAGGGGGAGAAGCATATGAGTTTGATAGTCTTCAAGCGGGTCCATATGGGCGGGTGCTTTATATTTTGCTTCGTGTTTACAACTCTCGTTTTGATACATTTGGTTCTTTGAGTTGTAACACTTAAACTCGATGGTCGTCTGCTACCTATTTGCCATTTTGTGATGCGATGATAAATTCCGCATGTGCGATGATAAATTCCACACTTAGATCATTTCGCAGACGTCCATTTTCCATTATGCATGTCATTATCTTCACATACCTTCACATGCAGAGTGGATTGTCATCATAAGTTGAAGAGGATCTCCACAAGCACAACCTGCCATGTGCATTTGCATTCCAAAAGCAAATTACTTATATGCACATCTTCAGGGGGAGCCCTTGCAACTTATGAAGACAATTCTTTATCCTTTACAATTTCACATATTATATTCCCCGTTGAAAACTTCAACTAGTTTGTCATCAGTCACCAAAAAGGGGGAGATTGTAAGTGCATCTAGTGCCACCCCTAGTTGGTTTTGGAGTATTGATGACAAACCTAGTTGAGGGACTAATGTGTTTGTGAGAATTGCAGGATAACACAGGTAGAAGTCCCTCATTGATTCGGTTTTCTTACCAGAGATGACCCCTAAAAATGTATGAAGACATTGATGTCAAAGGTGGTATATGAAGATATTCACATTGAAGACTATGACAAGAGAAGACATCGCATGAAGCCTATGGAGCTCGAAGACTTAGATCTTTCGTAGCTCTTTTTCCTCTTCCTTGTTGAGTCATAGGAACCACCGTACTGTTAAGTGGGGTCCAAGAGAACCATTCAGAATGACTGAAGTGATGCTTAAACAAAACCTATATCTTCGAGTGAAGACTATGAGAGCGAATCTTGTCCAGAGTCGGAAAAGTCAGCTTTGCTTGTAGCCCAAGTAAAGTTGCCGTGTGAGTTTGAAATCTGACCGTTGGAACACGTGTCAGTTCCTTAGTGACCCAGGGTCATTTCGGACAAATCAGGTCGGGTTGCCTAGTGGCTATAAATAGCCCACCCCCTACAACCATAAACGATTGACTGCTCAGAGTTAGTGTACGGCTTTTTTCGTTTGAGAGCAACCCACCTCGAAGCCTTTAAGAGAGAATTCCTTGCGAGGATAAAGCCCTAACCACCCAGAGCCAAAGAGAATTAGGCATCACTTAAGTCTTCGTGTCTGTGTGATCTGAAGACTTATTACACTTGAGGACTGTGCATCCTCCAACCGGTTAGGCGTCGCGTTCTGAGCATCCAAGAGACATTGTGGATCGCCGGTGAACGAAGTCTGTGAAGGTTTGGGAGTCTACCTTGAAGACTTACCAGAGTGATTGGGAGAGGTCTGTGTGACCTTAGCTCAAGGGGAATACGGTGAGGACTGGGTGTCCTGAGCTGCGTGTTCAGGACTGGGTGTCTGGGACTGTGTGTCCTCAGGTTTAAATACCTAGCCGCCCTAACCAGACGTACAGTTGTCACAGCAACTGGAACTGGTCCAACAAATCATTGTCTGTGTGACCTTATGCTTGTTTTACCTTCCTATGCAAGTTGATCCTTGTTCCCACAAGTTGTTTGCTCACAAAATCCCTATGCATAGGAAGTGGGTTAGACTTAAATGTGCTAGTAATATTCTTCATGATGCTCTCTTTATGTTTCAATTCTTATCTTTTATGTGAGCATCATTGAAATCATCATGCCTAGCTAGGGGTGTCAAACGATAGCGCTTGTTGGGAGGCAACCCAACTTTATTTTTGTTCCTTGCTTTTTGCTCCTGTTTCATAATAAATAATTTATCTAGCCTCTGTTATTATTGAGTTTTTTATGTTTTAATTAGTGTTTGTGCCAAGTAGAACCGTTGGGAAGACTTGGGGAAAGTCTTGTTGATCTTGCTGTAAAAAACAGAAACTTTAGCGCTCACGAGAATTGCTGCCATTTTTTATCGGAGAGTGGTATTTAGTTAATTATTTTTGCATATGATAAATAGATAAATTCCTCACGTCCAGCAATTTATTTTAGAATTTTTGGGGTTCTAGAAGTTTGTGTTAGTTACAGATTACTACAGACTGTTCTGTTTTTGACAGATTCTGTTTTTCGTGTGTTGTTTGCTTATTTTAATGAATCTATGGATAGTAAAAGAGTTTATAAACCATAGAGAAGTTGTAATACTGTAGGTTTAACACCAATATAAATAAATAATGAGTTTATTACAGTACCTTGAAGTGGTGTTTTGCTTTCTTTCGCTAACGGAGCTTACGAGTTTTCTGTTAAGTTTTGTGTTGTGAAGTTTTCATGTTTTGGGTAAAGATTCGATGGATTATGGAATAAGGAGTGGCAAGAGCCTAAGATTGGGGATTCCCAAGGCACCCCAAGGTAAAATTCAAGGATAACCAAAAGCCTAAGCTTGGGGATGCCCCGGAAGGCATCCCCTCTTCCGTCTTCATTCATCGGTAACTTTACTTGGAGCTATATTTTTATTTACCACACGATATGTGTTTTGCTTGGAGCGTCTTTTTATTTTATTTAGTTTTGCTTGCTGTTTGAATAAAATACCAAGATCTGAAATTATTAAATGTTAGAGAGTCTTCACATAGTCACAAAATTATTCGACTACTCATTGAGCTTCACTTATATCTTTCGGAGGAGTTTGTTCTTGCTCTAGTGTTTCACTTATATCTTTTTAGAGTGGTGGTGGTTTTATTTTATAGAAATAGATGAACTCTCATGCATCACTTATATTATGTTGAGAGTCTTTAGAACAGCATGGTAGTTTGCTTTGGTTATGAAACTAGTCCTAATATGATGGGCATCCAAGAGGGATATAATAAAAACTTTCATATAGATTGCATTGAATACTATGAGAAGTTTGATACTTGATAATTGTTTCGAGATATGGAGATGGTGATATTAGAGTCATGCTAGTTGAGTAGTTGTGAATTTGAGAAATACTTATGTTAAAGTTTGTGATTCCCGTATCATGCACGTATGGTGAACCGTTATGTGATGAAGTCGAAGCATGATTTATTTATTGATTGTCTTCCTTATGAGTGGCGGTCGGGGACGGGCGATGGTCTTTTCCTACCAATCTATCCCCCTAGGAGCATGCGCGTAATACTTTGTTTCGATAACTAATAGATTTTTGCAATAAGTATGTGAGTTCTTTATGACTAATGTTGAGTCCATGGATTATACGCACTCTCACCCTTCCACCATTGCTAGCCTCTCTAGTACCGCACAACTTTTGCCGGTACCATAAACCCACCATATACCTTCCTCAAAACAGCCACCATACCTACCTATTATGGCATTTCCATAGCCATTCCGAGATATATTGCCATGCAACTTTCCATCATTCCGTTATTATGACACGCTTCATCATTGTCATATTGCTTTGCATGATCATGTAGTTGACATCGTATTTGTGGCAAAGCCACCGTTCATAATTCTTCCATACATGTCACTCTTAAGTCATTGCACATCCCGGTACACTGCCAGAGGCATTCATATGGAGTCATATTTTGTTCTAAGTATCGAGTTGTAATTCTTGAGTTGTAAGTAAATAAAAGTGTGATGATCATCATTATTAGAGCATTGTTCCAGTGAGGAAAGGATGATGGAGACTATGATTCCCCCATAAGTCGGGATGAGACTCCGGATGAAAAATAAAAAAAAAAGAGAAAAAAGAGGCCATAAAAAAGGCCCAAAGAAAAAAATAAAAATAATAAAAAATAAGAGAAAAGAGAGAAGGGGCAATGCTACTATCCTTTTACCACACTTGTGCTTCAAAGTAGCACCATGATCTTCATGATAGAGAGTCTCCTATGTTGTCACTTTCATATACTAGTGGGAATCTTTCATTATAGAACTTGGCTTGTATATTCCAACAATGGGCTTCCTCAAATCCCCTAGGTCTTCATGAGCAAGCAAGTTGGATGCACACCCACTTAGTTTCTTTTGTTGAGCTTTCATGCATTTATAGCTCTAGTGCATCCGTTGCATGGCAATCCCTACTCACTCACATTGATATCTATTAATGGGCATCTCCATAGCCCGTTGATATGCCTAGTTGATGTGAGACTATCTTCTCCCTTTTTGTCTTCTCCACAACCACCCTTCTATTCCACCTATAGTGCTATATCCATGGCTCACGCTCATGTATTGCGTGAAGATTGAAAAAGTTTGAGAACATCAAAAGTATGAAACAATTGCTTGGCTTGTCATCAGGGTTGTGCATGATTTAAATATTTTGTGTGGTGAAGATAGAGCATAGCCAGACTATATGATTTTGTAGGGATAGCTTTCTTTGGCTATGTTATTCTGAGAAGACATGATTACTTGGTTAGCATGCTTGAAGTATTATTATTTTTATGTCAATATTAAACTTTTGTCTTGAATCTTATGGATCTGAATATTCTTGCCACAATAAAGAGAACTACGTGGATAAATATGTTAGGTAGCATTCCACATCAAAAATTCTGTTTTTATCATTTACCTACTCAAGGACGAGCAGGAATTAAGCTTGGATGCTGATACGTCTCCAACGTATCTATACTTTTTGATTGTTCCATGCTATTATATTATCTGTTTTGGATGTTTATGGGCCTTATTAAACACTTTTATATTATTTTTGGGACTAACCTATTAACCCAGAGCCCTTGTGCCAGTTTTTGTTTTTTCCTTGTTTTAGAGTATCGCAGAAAAGGAAAATCAAACGGAGCCCAATTGACATGAAACTTCACGGAACTTATTTTTGGACCAGAAGAAGCCCACGGAGTATCGGAGATGGACCAAGTGAGTCCCGGGCTGCCCACGAGGGTGGGGGCGCGCCCCCCGCCTCGTGGACTGCCCGGAGATCCACCGACGTACTTCTTCCTCCCATATATATTCCCATATACCCTAAAAACTTCGGGGAGCACAATAGATCGGGAGTTCCGCCGCCCGAAGCCTCCGTAGCCACCAAAAACCAATCTAGACCCGTTCTGGCACCCTGCCGAAGGGGGCTATCCCTCTCCGGTGGCCATCTTCATCATCCTGGTGCTCTCCATGATGAGGAGGGAGTAGTTCTCCCTCGGGCTGAGGGTATGTACCAGTAGCTATGTGTTTAATCTCTCTCTCTCTCTCTCTCATGTTCTTGAGGTGGTATGATCTTGATGTACCGCGAGCTTTGCTATTATAGTTGGATCTTATGATGTTTCTCCCCCTCTACTCTCTTGTAATGGATTGAGTTTTCCCTTTGAAGTTATCTTATCGAATTGAGTCTTTAAGGATTTGAGAACACTTGATGTATGTCTTGTGTGGGATACCCGTGGTGACAATGGGGTATTCTACTGATCCACTTGATGTATGTTTTGGTGATCAACTTGTGGGTTCCGCCCATGAACCTATGCATAGGGGTTGGCAGACATTTTCGTCTTGACTCTCCGGTAGAAACTTTGGGGCACTCTTTGAGGTTCTATGTGTTGGTTGAATAGATGAATCTGAGATTGTGTGACGCATATCGTATAATCATACCCACAGATACTTGAGGTGACATTGGAGTATCTAGGTGACATTAGGGTATTGGTTGATTTGTGTCTTAAGGTGTTATTCTAGTATGAAGTCTAGGGCTGTTTGTGACACTTATAGGAATAGCCCAACGGATTGATTGGAAAGAATAACTTTGAGGTGGTTTCATACCCTACCATAATCTCTTCGTTTGTTCTCTGCTATTAGTGACTTTGGAGTGACTCTTTGTTGCATGTTGAGGGATAGTTATGTGATCCAATTATGTTATTATTGTTGAGAGAACTTGCACTAGTGAAAGTATGAACCCTAGGCCTTGTTTCCTAGCATTGCAATACCGTTTGTGCTCACTTTTATCATTAGTTACCTTGCTGTTTTTATATTTTTGGATTACAAAAACCTTTATCTACCATCCATATACCACTTGTATCACCATCTCTTCGCTGAACTAGTGCACCTATACAATTTACCATTGTATTGGGTGTGTTGGGGACACAAGAGACTCTTTGTTATTTGGTTGCAGGGTTGCTTGAGAGAGACCATCTTCATCCTACGCCTCCTATAGATTGATAAACCTTAGGTCATCCACTTGAGGGAAATTTGCTACTGTCCTACAAACCTCTGCACTTGGAGGCCCAACAACGTATACAAGAAGAAGGTTGTGTAGTAGACATCAGCGGCCCAAGTGGCGCCGCGGGGTTTTGTGATGTAGAACCACTGTTTCTGCCATTCCTTTACAGTCTCCACGAAAGTGCCTTTCGGCCAGGAGACATTGGTCAGATTACTCACCATGGCGCCTCCGCACTCCGCGTGCTGGCCATCCACCACCTTTGGCTTCATGTTGAAGACCTCGAGCCACAGCCTGAAGTGGGGTTGGATGCGGAGGAAGGCCTCACACATGACGATGAATGCCGAGATGTTGAGGAAAGAGTTTGGGGATAGATCATCAAAGTTTATCCCGTAATAGTACATCAGCCCGCGGATGAAAGGGTGGAGTGGAAACCCTAGCCCGCGGAGGAAATGAGGGATGAATACCACCCTCTCGTTGGGCTTTGGTGTGGGGATGACTTGCCCCTGGGCTGGAAGACGGTGGGCGATTTCCTTCACCAAGTACCCGGCCACCCGAAACTCAGTAATGTCCTTCTCCTTGACGGAGGAGACCATCCACTTGCCTTGACCTTCGGATATGGACATGGTTGAGGCTAGCTTGAGTGGGAAGAAGATGAGAACTTGGGCGCTGGAGCTCAAGAGTGGAAGGGCAGAGGAAGAGAGAAGGCGTGGGAGAGGAAGGGGGGATCCTTATCCCCTTATAAAGGCAGTGAATATCAAACGCCTCCCCACTCGCCCTAAAACTCGCCTATTCCCAAGGTATGTGTAAACGACACGGTTGGGTTACCCACGCCCGCATTGATGAGAATCCCGCAATAAGGGGACATGATCTCTGCTTTGACAAGACGTACCAATGGAAACCGCATCTCGAAGCACGGAACGGCGGACAAAAATGGTTCGATATAGTGACCGAACAGATGTGATGTCATCTTGCAAAAAGTTGTCAGCAAATGGGACTCGTGAAATACTATATTCCTTGCGGTTGTGTGTGGTACTTGTGTTTCAGATCTGGACACCTTCATTTCATCCGAAGACTATCCTGGAGTATTCAAAAAGTAGAACCCGCCTTGCAATGTCGAAGACAATCTACGCGCCGGACACATCGTCATTGAAGCCTCGTTCATGGGCTATTGAGGAAGCCTGGACTAAGGGGTCATCGGGTGTCCGATCTATTGGATATGGGCCAGACTGATGGGCCGTAAGGATACAAAGACCGAGGACTCTACCCGTGTTCAGTTATGACTCACCTTGGCGTGGAAGGCAAGCTTGGCGACCAACTATGAATATTCCTTTCTCTGTAACCGACCTTGTGTAACCCTAGATCCCTCCTGTGTCTATGGAAACCGGAGGGCTAGGTCCGTAGATAGGCCGAATCCTCATAATCATAGCCAGATTAGACTTTTAGGGTTTAGTCATTACGATCTCGTGGTAGATCAACTCTTGTAATACTCATATTCATCAAGATCAATCAAGCAGGACGTAGGGTATTACCTCCATAGAGAGGGCCCGAACCTGGGTAAAACATTGTGTCCCCCGTCTCCTGCTACCATCGATCCTAGATGCACAGTTCGGGACCCCCTACCCGAGATCCCTCGGTTTTGACACCGACACCCCTCCCATGCCATGGGAGCCAAGTACCAGAGGGGAAATCCTTCTCCCACATAGGGAGGAGGCCAGGGAAGAAGAAGGAGGGGGGCTGGCCCCCTCGCTTCCGTTGGCGCCGGAGTGCCACTGGGGCAACGATCTACATCAACAATCTTGCTACCATCATCACCAACTCTCCCCCCCTCTTTGCAGCGGTGTAACACCTCTTCTCCCCACTGTAATCTCTACTTAAACATGGTGCTCAACTCCATATATTATTTCCCAATGATCTATGGTTATCCTATGATGTTTGAGTAGATCCGTTTTGTTATGTGGGTTAATCGTGATCTTGGTTGGTATGATTGTATATTTTATTTATGGTGCTGTCCTACGGTACCCTCCGTCTCATGCAAACGTGAGGGCCCCTCGCTGTAGGGTGTTGCAATATGTTCATGGTTTGCTTATTGTAAGTGTTGCGAGAGTGACAGAAACTTAAACGTAGATAGGTGGGCTATGGCATATGGGAGTAAAGAGGACTTGATACTTAATGTTATGGTTGGGTTTCACGACCTTAATGATCTTTAGTAGTTGGAGATGCTTGCTAGAGTTCCAATCATAAGTGCATATGATCCAAGTAGAGAAAGTATGTTAGCTCATGCCTCTCCCTTATATTAAATTGCAAGAATGATTACCGGTACTTGTTGTCGATTGCCTAGGGACAAATGACTTTATTATTGACAAAAGCTTTCCACTCTTATTACCTTGCAATTTATCCGTAGTTTTATCCCCACAAAGTGTTTCATACTTGTTTTTGGTAAAGCAAACGTCAAGCATGTGTAGAGTTGTATCGGTGGTCGATAGAACTTGAGGGAATATTTGTTCTACCTTTAGCTCCTCGTTGGGTTCAACACTCTTATTTATAAAAAAAGGATACAAACGAACCCCAATACTTGTGGGTTATCAAGACACCACGTGATGATCGGGTGTGATAGACACTATGTTCACATACAACGGGTGCAAGACAGTTTTGCACATGCGGAATACTCGGGTTAAACTTGATGAGCCTAGCATGTACAGACATGGCCTCGAAACACTGGAGACCAAAAGGTCAAACGTGAATCATATAGTAGATATGATCAACATAGAGATGTTCACTATTCATGACTACTCCATCTCACGTGATGATCAGACATGGTTTAGTTGATTTGGATCACGTATCATTTAGATGACTTGAGGGATGTCTATCTAAGTGGGATTTCTTAAGTAATTTGATTAATTGAACTTAATTTATCATGAACTTAGTCCTGATAGTATTTGCATATCTATGTTGTAGATCAATGGCCCGTGCTACCGTTCCCCTGAATTTTAATGCATTCCTAGAGAAAGCTAAGTTGAAAGATGATGGTAGCAAATACACGTACTGGGTCCGTAACTTCAGGATTATCCTCATTGCTGCACAGAAGAATTATGTCATTGATGCACCACTAGGTGAAAGGCTTGCTGCAGGAGCAGATGCTGATGTTTTGAATGTCCGACAAGCTCGATCTGATGACTACTCGATAGTTCAGTGTGCCATGCTTTACGCTTAGAATCGGGACTTCAAAGACGTTTTGAACATCATGGAGCATATGAGATGTTCCAAGAGTTGAAGTTAATATTTCAAGAAAATGCCCGAGTTGAGAGATATGAAGTCTCCAAGAAGTTCAATAGCTGCAAGATGGAGGAGAATAGTTTTGTCTGTGAACACATACTCAGAATGTCATGATATCATAATCACTTGACTCAACTAGGAGTTAATCTTCTAGATGATAGTGTTATTGACAGAGTTCTCCAATCACTGCCACTAAGCTACAAAGGCTTCGCGATGAACTATAATATGCAAGGGATGGAGAAGAAAATCCCGAGCTCTTCACAATGCTCAAAGCTGCGAAGGTAGAAATCAAGAAGGAGCATCAAGCGTTGATGGTTAACAAGATCACTAGTTTCAAGAAAAAAGGGCAAGGGAAAGAAGGGGAACTTCAAGAAGAATGGAAAGCAAGTTGCCACTCCCGGGAAGAAACCCAAAGTTGGACCCAAGCCTGAAACTGAGTGCTTCTACTGCAAAGGGACTGGTCACTGGAAGCAGAACTGCCGCAAGTATTTGGCGGATAAGAAGGATGGCAAACTGAACAAAGGTATATTTGATATACATGTTATTGATGTGTACCTTACTAATGCTCGTAATAGCTCCTGGGTATTTGATACTGGTTCGGTTTCTCATCATATTTGTAACTCGAAATAGGAGCTACGGATTAAACAAAGATTGGCTAAGGATGAGGTGACGATGCGCGCCAGGAATGGTTCCAAGGTCGATGTGATCGCCATCAGGATGCTACCTCTATACATCTACCTTCGGGATTAGTTTTAGACCTGAATAATTGTTATTTGGTGCCAGTGTTGAGCATGAACATTATATCTGGATCTTGTTTAGTGCGAGACGGTTATTCATTTAAATTAGAGAATAATGGTTGTTCTATTTATATGAGTAATATCTTTTATGGCCATGCACCCTTGAAGAGTGGTCTATTTATGTTGAATCTAGATTGTGGTGATACACATATTCATAATATTGATGCCAAAAGATGCAAAGTTTATAATGATAGTGCATCATATTTGTGGCACTGCCGTTTAGGTCATATTGGTGTAAAGCACATGAAGAAACTCCATGCAGATGGACTTTTGGAATCACTTGATTATGAATCATTTAATACTTGTGAACCATGCCTCATGGGCAAGATGACTAAAACTTTGTTCTCCGGAACAATGGAGCGAGCCAATGACTTATTGGAAATAATACATACAGATGTATGCGGTCCAATGAGTGTTGAGGCACGCGGCGGGTATCGTTATTTTTTGACCTTCACAGATGATTTGAGCAGATATGGGTATATCTACTTAATGAAACACAAGTTTGAAACATTTGAAAAGTTCAAAGAATTTCAGAGTGGAGTGGAGAATCATCGTAACAAGAAAATAAAGTCTATACAATCTGATCGCGGAGGCGAATATTTGAGTTACGAGTTTAGCCTTCATTTAAAACAATGTGCAATAGTTTCACAACTCACGCCACCTTGAACACCACAACGTAATGGTGTGTCCGAACGTCGTAATCATACTTTATTAGATATGGTGTGATCTATGATGTCTCTTACCAATTTTAGCACTATTGTTTTGGGGTTATGCATTAGAGACAGCTGCATTCACGTTAAATAGGGCACTGTCTAAATCCGTTGAGATGACACCGTATGAACTATGGTTTGGCAAGAAACCTAAGCTATCGTTTCTTAAAGTTTGGGGTTGCGACACTTATTGATACGTCTCCATCGTATCTATAATTTTTGATTGTTCCATGCCAATATTATACAACTTTCATATACTTTTGGCAACTTTTTATACTATTTTTGGGGGCTAACATATTGATCAAGTGCCCAGTGCCAGTTCCTATTTGTTGTTTTGTAGAAAATCCATATCAAATGGAGTCCAAACGGGATAAAAACTGATGGAGATTTTTTTTGGAATATATGTGATTTTTGGGAAGAAGAATCAACGCGAGACGATGCCCGAGGGGTCCACGAGGTAGGGGGGCTTTCCCTAGGGGGATGGGCGCGCCCCTGACCCTTGTGGCCACCCAGTAAGGCGGTTGGCGCCCTTCTTTCGCAGCAAGAAAGCTAATATCCGGATAAAAATCGTGTTAAATTTCAGCCCAATCGGAGTTACGAATCTCCAGGAATATAAGAAACGGTGAAGGCCAAAATCTGGAACGCAGAAACAGAGAGAGACAGAGAGACAGATCCAATCTCGGAGGGGCACTCGCCCCTCCGCCACCATGGAGGCCATGGACCAGAGGGGAAACCCTTCTCCCATCTAGGGAGAAGGTCAAGGAAGAAAATAAGAAGGGGGCCCTCTCCCCTTCTCTCCCGGTGGCGCCAGAACGCCGTCGGGGCCATCATCGTGTGACGGTGATCTATGCTACCTCTTGAGCACTTCATTGGATTTACCTGAAGAGGAAGGGGTGATGCAGCAAAGTAGCGTAAGTATTTCCCTCAGTTTTTGAGAACCAAGGTATCAATCCAGTAGGAGGCTACGCTCGAGTCCCTCGTACCTACACAAAAACAATAGCTCAACGCAACCAACGCGCTTAGGGGTTGTCAATCCCTTTACGGTCACTTACGTAAGTGAGATCTGATAGAGATGATAAATAATATTTTTGGTATTTTTGGTATAAAGATGCGAAGTAAATAAAGTAAAAGCAAAGAAATAATAAAGTGATGAAGATTGATATGATGAGAAAGAGACCCGGGGGCCATAGGTTTCACTAGTGGCTTCTCTCAAGAGCATAAGTATTCTACGGTGGGTGAACAAATTACTGTTGAGCAATTGACAGAATTGAGCATAGTTATGAGAATATCTAGGTATGATCATGTATATAGGCATCACGTCCGAGACAAGTAGACCGAAACGATTCTGCATCTACTACTATTACTCCACTCATCGACCGCTATCCAGCATGCATCTAGAGTATTAAGTTAAAAACAGAGTAACGCCTTAAGCAAGATGACATGATGTAGAGGGATAGTTTCATGCAATATGATAAAAAAACCATCTTGTTATCCTCGATGGCAACAATACAATATGTGCCTTGCTGCCCCTTCTGTCACTGGGAAAGGACACTGCAAGATTGAACCCAAAGCTAAGCACTTCTCCCATGGCAAGAACAACCAATCTAGTAGGCCAAACCAAACTGATAATTCGTAGAGACTTGCAAAGATAACCAATCATACATAAAAGAATTCAGAGAAGATTCAAATATTATTCATAGATAGACTGGATCATAAACTCACAATTCATCGGTCTCAACAAACACACCACAAAAAGAAGATTACATCGAATAGATATCCACAAGAGAGGGGGAGAACATCGTATTGAGATCCAAAAAGAGAGAAGAAGCCATTTAGCTACTAGCTATGGACCCGTAGGTCTGAAGTAAACTACTCACACTTCATCGGAGGGGCTTGGACGATGATGTAGAAGCCCTCCGTGACCGATGCCCCCTCCGGCGGAGCTCCGGAACAGGCCCCAAGATGGGACCTCGTGGATACAGAAAGTTATGGTGGTGGAATTAGGTTTTTGGCTCCGTCCCCGATCGTTTGGGGGTACGTGGATATATATAGGAGGAAGAAGTACATTGGTGGAGCTTCGAGGGGCCCACGAGGCAGGGGGAGCGCCCTAGGGGGGGCGCCCCTACCCTCTTGACCACCTCGTGGCTTTCTTGACGGAGGGTCCAAGTCTTCTGGATCTTATCTGATGAGAAAATCACGTTTCCGAAGGTTTCATTCCGTTTGGACTCCGTTTGATATTCCTTTTCTTCGAAACCGTAAAACGGCAAAAAACAACAATTCTGGGTTGGGCCTCCGGTTAATAGGTTAGTCCCAAAAATAATATAAAAGTGGAAAATAAAGCCCAATAATGTCTAAAACAGTAGATAATATAGCATGGAGCAATCAAAAATTATAGATACGTTGGAGGCGTATCAAGCATCCCCAAGCTTAATTCCTGCTCGTCCTCGAGTAGGTAAATGACAGAAACAGAATTTTTGATGCGGAGTGCTACTTGGCATAATTTTAATGTAATTCTTCTTAATTGTGGTATGAATATTCAGATCCAAAAGATTCAATTCAAAAGTTCATATTGACATAAAAATGATAATACTTCAAGCATACTAACTAAGCAATTATGTTTTCTCAAAATAACATGGCCAAAGAAAGTTCATCCCTGCAAAATCATATAGTTTAGTCATGTTTCATTTTCGTCACACAAGAATGCTATCATCATGCACAACCCCGATGACAAGCCAAGCAATTGTTTCATACTTTAGTAATCTCAAACCTATAAACTTTCACGCAATATATGAGCGCGAGCCATGGACATAGCACTATGGGTGGAATAGAATATAATGAGTGGGTTATGTGGAGAAGACAAAAAGGAGAAAGTCTCACATCAACGAGGCTAATCAATGGGCTATGGAGATGCCCACCGATTGATGTTAATGCAAGGAGTAGGGATTGCCATGCAACGGATGCACTAGAGCTATAAATGTATGAAAGCTCAACAAAAGAAACTAGTGGGTGTGCATCCAACTTGCTTGCTCACGAAGACCTAGGGCACTTGAGGAGGCCCATTGTTGGAATATACAAGCCAAGTTCTATAATGAAAAATTCCCACTAGTATATGAAAGTGATAACATGAGAGACTCTCTACTATGAAGATCATGGTGCTACTTTGAAGCACAAGTGTGGTAAAAGGATAGTAACATTGTCCCTTCTCTCTTTTTCTCTTTTTTTTTTCTTTTTTTTTCTTTTTTGGGCCTTCTCTTGTTTTTATGGCCTTTCTCTTTTTGGGCCTTATCCTTTTTATGACCTTTCTTTTTATTTATTCCTCACTTGGGACAATGCTCTAATAATGATGATCATCACACTTCTATTTATTTACAACTCAATGATTACAACTCGATACTAGAACAAAGATATGACTCTATATGAATGCCTCTGGCGGTGTACCGGGATATGCAACGAACCAAGAGTGACATGTATGAAAGAATTATGAACGGTGGCTTTGCCACAAATACTATGTCAACTACATGATCATGCTAAGCAATATGATAATGATGAATGTGTCATGATGAATGGAATGATGGAAAGTTGCATGGCAATATATCTCGGAATGGCTATGGAAATGCCATAATAGGTAGGTATGGTGCTGTTTTGAGGAAGATATAAGGAGGTTTATGTGTGAAAGAGCGTATCATATCGCGGGGTTTGGATGCACCGACGAAGTTTGCGCCAACTCTCAATGTGAGAAAGAGCAATGCACGGTACCGAAGAGGCTAGCAAGGATGGAAGGGTGAGAGTGTGTATAATCCATGGACTCAACATTAGTCATAAAGAACTCACATACTTTTTGCAAAAATCTACAAGTCATCAAAAACCTCGGCACTACGCGCATGCTCCTAGGGGGATAGATTGGTAGGAAAAGACCATCGCTCGTCCCCGACCGCCACTCATAAGGAAGACAATCAAATAACACCTCATGTTTCAAATTTGTTGCATAACGTTTACCATACGTGCATGCTACGGGACTTGCAAACCTTAACACAAGTATTTCTCAATTTCACAACTACTCAACTAGCATGACTTTGATATTATTACCTCCATATCTCAAAACAATCATCAAGCATCAAACTTTTCTTAGTATTCAACACACTCATTAGAAAGTTTTATTATTAATCTAGCATACCAAGCATATTAGGATTTTAAGCAAATTACCATGCTATTAATACTCTCAAAATAATCTAAGTGAAGCATGAGAGATCAATAGTTTCTATAAAAGAAATCCACTACTGTGCTCTAAAAGATATAAGTGAAGCACTAGAGCAAAACTATAAAGCTCAAAAGATATAAGTGAAGCACATAGAGTATTCTATCAAATTCCAAATTATGTATGGCTCTCTAAAAAGGTGTGTACAGCAAGGATGATTGTGGTAGACTAACAAGCAAAGACTCAAATCATAAAAGACGCTCCAAGAAAAACACATATCATGTGGTGAATAAAAATATAGCTCCAAGTAAAGTTACCGATAGAAGTAGTCGAAAAAGGGGATGCCTTCCGGGGCATCCCCAAGCTTTGGCTTTTATGTGTCCTTAGATTATATTGTGGGTGCCATGGGAATCACCAAGCTTAGGCTCTTGCCACTCCTTATTCCATAATCCATCAAATCTTTACACAAAACTTGAAAACTTCACAACACAAAAAAGTAGAAAACTCGTGAGCTCCGTTAGCGAAAGAAAACAAAAGACCACTTCAAGGTACTGTAGTGAACTCATTATTTATTTATATTGGTGTTATACCTACTGTATTCCAACTTCTCTATGGATTATAAACTGTTTTAGTAGCCATAGATTCATCAAAATAAGCAAACAACACACGAAAAACAGAATCTGTCAAAAACAGAACAGTCTGTAGTAATCTGTAGCTAGCGCAAGATCTGGAACCCCAAAAATTCTAAAATAAATTTCTGGACGTGAGGAATTTATCTATTAATCATCTTCAAAAATAATTAACTAAATAGCACTTTCCAAATAAAAATGAAAGCGGTTCTCGTGAGCACTAAAGTTTCTGTTTTTTTTACAGCAAGTTCAACAAGACTTTCCCCAAGTCTTCCCAACGGTTCTACTTGGCACAAACACTAATTAAACACAAAAACACAACCAAAACAGAGGCTAAATAATTTATTTATTACTAAACAGGAGCAAAAATAAAGGAATAAAAATAAAATTGGGTTGCCTCCCAACAAGCGCTATCGTTTAACGCCCGTAGCTAGGCATAACAAGCAAGAATAGATCTAGGTATTTCCATCTTTGGTAGGCAATCCATAAGTGGGTCCCATGATAGATTCATATGGTAATTTTATTTTCTTTCTAGGAAAGTGTTCCATGCCCTTTTTTAATGGAAATTGAAATCTAATATTCCCTTCCTTCATATCAATAATTGCACCAACCGTTCTAAGGAAAGGTCTACCAAGAATAATAGGGCAAGAAGGATTGCAATCTATATCAAGAACGATAAAATCTACGGGCACATAATTCCTATTTGCAACAATAAGAACATAATTAATTCTTCCCATAGGTTTCTTAATAATGGAATCCGCAAGATGCAAGTTTACAAAGCAATCATCAAAATAACGGAAATCTTGTATATCACACAAAGTTTTGGGAATAGTAGAGACACTAGCACCCAAATAACACAAAGCATAAAACTCATAATTTTTAATTATAATCTTAATAGTTAGTTCCCACTCATCATAAAGTTTTCTAGGGATAGAAACTTCCAATTCAAGTTTTTCTTCATAAGATTGCATCAAGGCATCAAAGATATGTTTAGTAAACACTTTATTTTGACTATAAGCGTGAGGAGATTTTAGCACGGATTGCAACAAGGAAATACAATCAATCAAAGAGCAATTTTCATAGTTAAATTCCTTGAAATCCATAATAGTGGGTTTAGCAACATCTAGGGTTTTAATTTCTTCAATCCCACTTTTATCAAATTTAGCATCAAGATCAACAAATTCCGAATTCTTAGAACGCCTTCTAGGTAAAGGTGGATCATATTCAGTCCCATCACTATCAAGATTAATATTGCAAAACAAATATTTAATAGGGGACACATCAATAACTTTTAGATCTTCATCATTATTTTCATAGGAACTAGAAGAACATGCTTTTATAAAGGCATCTTTCTTAGCACGCATCCTAGCGGTTCTTTCTTTGCACTCGTCAATGGAAATTCTCATGGCTTTGAGAGACTCATTGATATAATGTTAGGTGTCTAAGTTTCAAAGAATCAACATCAAGAGCAATTCTATCAACGTTCCTAGCCAAATCATCAATCTTAAGCAATTTTTCTTCAATCATAGCATTAAAATTCTTTTGCGAAGAAATAAATTCTTTAATATTAGATTCAAAATCAGAGGGCATATTATTATAATTTCCATAAGAATTGTTGTAGGAATTACCATAATTATTAGAGGGATTACTAGGATAAGGCCTAGGATTGAAATTTCCTCTATACGCGTTGTTACCAAAATTGTTCCTACCAACAAAATTCACGTCCATAGATTCATTATTATTCTCAATCAAAGTAGACAAGGGAACATCATTAGGATCAGAAGAAACACTCTTATTAGCAAATAATTTCATAAGTTCATCCATATTTCCACTCAAAACATTAATTTCTTCTATCGCATGCACCTTTTTAGTAGATCTTTCAGTATGCCATTAAGAATAATTAACCATAATATTATCTAGGAGTTTAGTAGCTTCTCCTAAAGTGATTTCCATAAAAGTGCCTCCCGCGGCTGAATCTAAAAGATTTCTACAAGCAAAATTCAATCTGGCATAAAAATTCTGAACAATCATCCACAAATTTAAACCATGAGTAGGGCAATTACGTATCATTAATTTCATTCTCTACCAAGATTGTGCAACATGTTC
The DNA here is from genome assembly GCF_056163025.1 of Triticum urartu. NCBI lineage: Eukaryota > Viridiplantae > Streptophyta > Magnoliopsida > Poales > Poaceae > Triticum > Triticum urartu. The sequence continues at coordinate 114,504,114 of NC_141873.1, forward strand.
ATGATCAAGTTGTTTAAAATTAATAATATCGTTTCTAAGAGAGATGATCTTAGCGGGAGGAAAATATTTAGAGATAAAAGCATTTTGCACTTGTTCCATGAATCAATACTATTTTTAGGCAAAGACGAAAACCAAGCTTTAGCACGATCTCTAAGCGAAAAAGGAAATAGCTTCAATTTAACAATATCATTATCGACATCTTTCTTCTTTTGCATGTCACACAAATCAACGAAGCTATTAAGATGGGTAGCGGCATCTTCACTAGGAAGGCCGGAGAACCGATCTTTCATGACAAGACTCAACAAGGCAGTATTAATTTCACAAGATTCAGCATCGGTAAGAGGAGCAATCGGAGTGCTAAGGAAATCATTATTGTTGGTATTGGTGAAGTCACACAATTTAATATTATCTTGAGCCATCGCGATAAACAAGCAATCCAACACACGATCAAACAAAAAGCAAACGGGCAAAAAGGCAAACGGAGAAAGAGAGGGAGGATAGAGAGAGAGAGGGCGAATAAAACTGCAAGAGTGAAGTGGGGGAGAGGAAAACGAGAGGCAAATGGCAAATAATGTAATGCGGGAGATAGGGATTGTGATGGGTACTTGGTATGTTGACTTTTGCGCAGAATCCCCGGCAACGGTGCCAAAAATTCTTCTTGCTACCTCTTGAGCACTGCGTTGGATTTCCCCGAAGAGGAAGGGATGATGCAGCAAAGTAGCGTAAGTATTTCCCTCAGTTTTTGAGAACCAAGGTATCAATCCAGTAGGAGGCTACGCTCGAGTCCCTCGTACCTACACAAAAACAATAGCTCAACGCAACCAACGCGCTTAGGGGTTGTCAATCCCTTCACGGTCATTTACAAAAGTGAGATCTGATAGAGATGATAAATAATATTTTTGGTATTTTTGGTATAAAGATGCAAAGTAAATAAAGTAAAAGCAAAGTAAAAGCAAAGCAATAATAAAGTGATGAAGATTGATATGATGAGAAAGAGATCCGGGGGCCATAGGTTTCACTAGTGGCTTCTCTCAAGAGCATAAGTATTCTACGATGGGTGAACAAATTACTGTTGAGCAATTGACAGAATTGAGCATAGTTATGAGAATATCTAGGTATGATCATGTATATAGGCATCACGTCTGAGACAAGTAGACCGAAACGATTCTGCATCTACTACTATTACTCCACTCATCGACCGCTATCTAGCATGCATCTAGAGTATTAAGTTAAAAACAGAGTAATGCCTTAAGCAAGATGACATGATGTAGAGGGATAGTTTCATGCAATATGATAAAAACCCCATCTTGTTATCCTCGATGGCAACAATACAATATGTGCCTTGCTGCCCCTTCTGTCACTGGGAAAGGACACCGCAAGATTGAACCCAAAGCTAAGCACTTCTCCCATGGCAAGAACAACCAATCTAGTAGGCCAAACCAAACTGATAATTCGAAGAGACTTGCAAAGATAACCAATCATACATAAAATAATTCAGAGAAGATTCAAATATTATTCATAGATAGACTGGATCATAAACCCACAATTCATCGGTCTCAACAAACACACCACAAAAAGAAGATTACATCGAATAGATATCCACAAGAGAGGGGGAGAACATTGTATTGAGATCCAAAAATAGAGAAGAAGCCATTTAGCTACTAGCTATGGACCCGTAGGTCTGAAGTAAACTACTCACACTTCATCGGAGGGGCTTGGATGATGATGTAGAAGCCCTCTGTGATCGATGCCCCCTCCGGCGGAGCTCCGGAACAGGCCCCAAGATGGGATCTCGTGGATACAGAAAGTTATGGCGGTGGAATTAGGTTTTTAGCTCCGTCCCCGATCGTTTGGGGGTACGTGGATATATATATAGGAGGAAGAAGTACGTCGGTGGAGCTTCGAGGGGCCCATGAGGCAGGGGGCGCGCCCTAGTGGGGCGCCCCCTACCCTCATGACCACATCGTGGCTTTCTTGACGGAGGGTCAAAGTCTCCTGGATCTTATCCGATGAGAAAATCATGTTTCCGAAGGTTTCATTCTGTTTGGACTCCGTTTGATATTCCTTTTCTTCGAAACCCTAAAACAGGCAAAAACAGCAATTCTGGGCTGGGCCTCCGGTTAATAGGTTAGTCCCAAAAATAATATAAAAGTGGAAAATAAAGCCCAATAATGTCTAAAACAGTAGATAATATAGCATGGAGCAATCAAAAATTATAGATACGTTGGAGACGTATCAATCTACACCAACACCTCCGTCATCTGCACCAACATCTTCATCACCTTCCCCCATCTATCTACAGTGGTCCGCTCTCCCGCAACCCGCTATACCCTCTACTTGAACATGGTGCTTTATGCTTCATATTATTATCCAATGATGTGTTGCCATCCTATGATGTCTGAGTAGATTTTCGTTGTCCTATCGGTAATTGGTGAATTGCTATGATTGGTTTAATTTGCTTGTGGTTATGTTGCTGTCCTTTGGTGCCCATCATATGAGCGCGCCCGTGGATCACACCATAGGGTTAGTTGTATGTTGATAGGACTATGTATTGGAGGGCAAGAGTGACAGAAGCTTCAACCTAGCATAGAAATTGATGCATACGGGATTAAAGGGGGACCAATATATCTTAATTCTATGGTTGGGTTTTACCTTAATGAACGTTAGTAGTTGCGGATGCTTGCTAATAGTTCCAATCGTAAGTGCATATAATTCCAAGTCAGGGATGACATGCTAGAAGTGGCCTCTCCCACATAAAACTTGCTATTGGTCTAGTAAAGTAGTCAATTGCTTCGGGACAATTTCGCAACTCCTACCACCACTTTTCCATACTCGCTATACTAACTTTATTGCTTCTTTACCTAAAGCAGCCCCTAGTTTTTATTTACGTGCTCTTTATATTATTGCAAACCTATCCCGTTACACCTACAAAGTACTTCTAGTTTTATACTTGTTCTAGGTAAAGCGAACGTCAAGCGTGCGTCGAGTTGTATCGGTGGTCGATAAAACTTGAGGGAATATTTGTTCTACCTTTAGCTCCTTGTTGGGTTCGACACTCTTACTTATCGAACGAGGCTATAATTGATCCCCTATACTTGTGTGTTATCAAGACCTTTTTCTGGCGCCGTTGCCAGGGAGTTATACCATGGGGTGAATATTCTTGTCTATGCTTGTTTGCTTTATCACTAATTAGTTTTTATTTTGTGCTCTTGTTTTCTATCTTTAGTTATGGGTAGGAAACGCAAAATACCAAAAAAATTAGTGGTACCTGCTGAACCAATGGTTGAAGAACCACTCAAAATCTATCACACTCCTGAAGCTTTTTACTTGGATCATCTTCGATCCCTATGTGCTCGTGCTGAAACTCCAACTAGCTTAGTTGAGGGAAAATCTTTAGATGAGCATGCTTGTTATGTGCGACACCACTTATCTAAAAAAGGGAAACTTTTAATGGATCAAATTCATGGTTTGCAATGCTATGCTTGCAATTTATGTGACATATATGATTTTACTTATTGTTCTGAAGACCCTAAGAAACACCTTCCCTACCAATGTGAGTTTAGTGATAATGGAATCGTATCTTCTTATGCTAAGGGTGTTTATAATTACTATGATGTTCAACAAATTGAAGAATTTGTTGCTTTTAAGGGTGCTTATGAAATTGCTTCTTTGATTGGAAAGTATGATGCTACTCTTTACAAATCTAATTTTTTTGCCATACTTAAATATTGTTATGATAATTATGATTCTAATGCCTATGTTAAACCATATATTGAGGACTCCTCTGTTGTCCTAGAAGATACTAATATTTTGTAGGAGTCTATGGAAGAAGGAATTGATGAAACTAGGGGCTCATTGGATGAAAAAGATGATGAGGAGAGCGAAGAACAAAATGAGGAAGAGTGGATTAGCTACCCGTGACCACCTTCTAATGAAAGTAAATCTTCAACTCATACATTGTTTAATTTCCCTTCGAATTTACCGAAGGATGAATGCTATGATGATTGTTATGATCCCGTTGATTCTTTTGAAGTATCCCTTTTTGATGATGCTTGCTATGCTTGTGGCCAAGATGCCAATATGAATTATGCTTATGGAGATGAAATTGCTATAGTTCCGTATGTTAAACATGAAATTGTTGCTATTGCACCCACACATGATAGTCCTATTATCTTTTTGAATTCTCCCGACTACACTATATCGGAGAAGTTTGCCCTTATTAAGAGTTATATTGATGGGTTGCGTTTTACTACTACACATGATGATTTTGATAGATATAATATGCATGTGCTTGCTACTCCTACTTGTGATTATCATGATAGAGGAACTACATCTCCACCTCTCCATGTTTCCAATATGATAAAATTGCAAGAAACTGTTTATACTATGCATTGGCCTTTACTATGTGTGCATGAATTGTTCTTTTATGACATGCCGATGCATAGGAAGAGAGTTAGACTTCGTTGTTGCATGATATATGTTACTTTGTGCTCACTACTAAATCAAAAATCATTGTTAATTAAAATTGGCGTTGATATACCTTGTGATCCGGGTGCATCCATTACTTGAGCACTATATGCCTAGCTTAATGGCTTTAAAGAAAGCGCTGCCAGGGAGACAACCTGGAAGTTCTAGAGAGTCATTTATTTTTGTTGTTTTCTTTTATAAAGTTTAAAAACAAAAAAGCCAAAGAGGGGAACTTAAATCTTTTTCAAAAAGAAAAGCGAAAGTGACAAAGACGAGCATTGTTAAAGTGAGAGCTAGCCATGAACTTTGTTCATGCCCATGGAAACTTTGTGACCCTTAATTACAAGAACTTTTCAACAAAAATAATTATCCCCTTGTACAAATCCATTGTATCATAAAAATAATGTGCCAAGATTTGCCTTTGTGAACCTCAATGCCTGACCACTTTAGAAGATAAAGAGAAAATGAAAGTCATTCCCTCTACATCAGCCATAGGTTCTATCATGTATGCTATGCTGTGTACCAGACCTGATGTGTGTCTTGCCATAAGTCTGACAGGGAGGTACCAAAGTAATCCAGGAGTGGATCATTGGACAGCGGACAAGAACATCCTGAAGTACCTAAAAAGTACCAAGGATATGTTTCTCATTTATGGAGGTGACAAAGAGCTCGTCGTAAATGGTTACGTCGATGCTAGTTTTGACATTGATCTGGATGACTCTAAGTCACAAACCGAATACGTATTTATTTTTAATGGTGGAGCTGTCAGTTGGTGTAGTTCCAAGCAGAGTGTCGTGGCAGGATCTACGTGTGAAGTGGAGTACATAGCTTCTTCAGAAGTAGCAAATGAAGGAGTCTGGATGAAGGAGTTCATATCCGATCTAGGTGTAATACCTAGTGCATCGTGTCCTATGAAAATCTTTTGTGACAATATTGGAGCAATTGCCTTAGTGAAGGAATCCAGATTTCACAAAAGAACCAAACACATCAAAAGATGCTTCAACTCCATCCGTGATCAAGTCAAGGAGGGAGACATAGAAATTTGCAAAATACATACGGATCTGAATGTAGCAGACCTGTTGACTACGCCTTTTCCACGACCAAAACATGATCAGCACCAGGACTCCATGGGCGTTAGAATCATTACAATGTAACCTAGATTATTGACTCTAGTGCAAATGGGAGACTCAAGGAAATATGCCCTAGAGGCAATAACAAAGTTGTTATTTTATATTTCCTTATTCATGATAAATGTTTATTATTCATGCTAGAATTTTATTGATCAGAAACCTAAATACATGTGTGAATACATAGCTAAACAATGTGTCCCTAGTGAGCCTCTACTTGACTAGCTCGTTGATCAAAGATGGTTAAGGTTTCCTTATCATGGACATGAGTTGTCATTTGATAACTGGATCACATCATTAGGAGAATGATGTGATGGACAAGACCCATCCATTAGCTTAGCATATTGATCGTTCAGTTTTATTGCTATTGCTTTCTTCATGTCAAATACATATTCTTTGACTACAAGATTATGCAACTCCCAGATATCGGAGGAATGCTTTGTGTGCTATGAAACTTCACAACGTAACTGGGTGATTATAAAGATTCTATACAAGTATCTCCGAAGGTGTTTGTTGAGTTGGCATAGATCGAGATGAGGATTTGTCACTCTGAGTATCAGAGAGGTAACTCTAGGCCCTCTCGGTAATACACATCATAAGCTTGCAAGCAAACGACTAAGGAGTTAGTCATGAGATGATGTATTACGGAACGACTAAAGAGACTTGCCGGTAATGAGATTGAACTAGGAATGAAGATACCGACGATCGAATCTCAGGAAAGTAACATACCGACGGACAAAGGGAATTGCGTATGTTGTCATAACGGTTCGACCGATAAAGATTGATACGTCTCCAACGTATCTATAATTTTTGATTGCTCCATGCTATTATATTATCTATTTTGGATATTAATGGGCTTTATTTTACACTTCTATACCATTTTTGGGACTAACCTACTAACCGGAGGCCCAACCCAAATTGCTATTTTTTTGCCTATTTTAGAGTTTCGCCGAAAAGGAATATCAAACGGAGTCCAAATGGAATGAAACCTTCGGGAACGTGATTTTCTGAACAAACGTGACCCAGGAGACTTGGAGTGTGCGTCAAGAAACGATCAAGGAGGGCACGAGGCAGGGGGGCGCGCCTACCCCCCTGGGCGCGCCCTCCACCCTCGTGGGCCCCTCGTTGCTCCACCAACATACTTCTTCCTCCTATATATATCCACGTACCCTCAAACATCTAGGAGCACCACGAAAAGCTAATTCCACCGCCGCAACCTTCTGTACCCGAGAGATCCCATCTTGGGGCCTTTTCCGGAGCTCCGCCGGACGGGGCATTGATCATGGAGGTCCTCTACATCAACTCCATGGCCTCTCCGGTGATGTGTGAGTAGTTTACTTCAGACCTTCGGTTCCATAGTTATTATCTAGATGGCTTCTTCTCTCTCTTTGGATATCAATACAAAGTTCTCCTCGATCTTCTTGGAGATCTACTCGATGTAATCTTCTTTTGCGGTGTGTTTGTCGAGATCCGATGAATTGTGGGTTTATGATCCAGATTATCTATGAACAGTATTTGATTCTCCTCTGAATTCTTTTGTGTATGATTGGTTTATCTTTGCAAGTCTCTTCGAATTAGCAGTTTGGTTTGGCCTACTAGATTGATCTTTCTTGCAATGGGATAAGTGCTTAGCTTTGGGTTCAATCTTGCGGTGCTCGATCCCTATGACAGAAAGGGAACCGACACGTATTGTATTGTTGCCATCGAGGATAAAAAGATGGGGTTTATATCATATTGCATGAGTTTATCCCTCTACATCATGTCATCTTACTTAAATCATTACTCTGTTCTTAAGAACTTAATACTCTAGATGCATGCTGGATAGCGGTCGATGTGTGGAGTAATAGTAGTATATGTAGAATCACTTTGGTCTACTTGTCTCGGACGTGATGCCTATATACATGATCATACCTAGAAATTCTCATAACTATGCTCAATTCTATCAATTGCTCGTCAGTAATTCGTTTACCCACTGTAATACTTATGCTCTTGAGAGAAGCCACTAGTGAAACCTATGGCCCCCGGGTCTATCTTCCATCATATTAATCTTCCAACACTTAGTTATTTCTATTGCCGTTTATTTTACTTTGCATCTTTATTTCTCTTTATCATAAAAATACCAAAAATATTATCTTATCATATCTATGAGATCTCACTCTCGTAAGTGATCATGAAGGGATTGACAACCCCTTTATCGCATTGGTTGCGAGGTTCTTATTTGTTTTTGTAGGTGCGTGGGACTTGAGCGTGATCTCCTACTGGATTGATACCTTGGTTCTCAAAAACTGAGGGAAATACTTACGCTACTTTGCTGCATCACCCTTTCCTCTTCAATGGAAAACCAACGCAGTGCTCAAGAGGTAGCAAGAAGGATTTATGGCGCCATTGCCGGGGAGATTTGCGCCAAGTCAAGTCAAGATTTGACTCCCAACAACGATCCATTACTGGCACCGTTGCTGGAGTCTACGCACAAGTCAAGACATACCAAGTACCCATCACAAACTCTTATCCCTCGCATTACATTATTTGCCATTTGCCTCTCGTTTTCCTCTCCCCCACTTCACCCTTGCCGTTTTATTCGCCCTCTCTTTTTCCGTTCGCCTCTTTTCTGCTTGCTTTGTCATTATGGCTAGTCCTTTATCTACTCCTTTGTCTCCCGAGAATGGAGTTCTTAATTTTAAACAAAGGGAGGGAGAAAATCTAAAAGATGCTTGGTACAGAATTTGCAATGCGAAAAATAGATCTACTAGGAAGCAATCTACTTCCGTTCTTCTTCGCAATTTTTATGTAGGCATCACTCATTGGAATAGATATATTCTTGAGACCATTACCGGAGGGAATTTCTTGGGTAGCCATACTTTTGATTCTTATAATGCTATGATAGATCTGTTTGGCCCACCGCCTCTTTTGGTTAATGGAACTATTTTAACTTTGGAACATGTGATGCAACGGCTTGAAATTATTGAAAATAAAGTTTCCACCGTAGAGTTAGTTGAAAATTTGGATAGAAAGATCCATAACCAAATTACCCAATACGGATCTAAGGTAGGAGTTTCTCTTAAAAGTTTTAAAGAGAAGGGACCTATGGTTAATGAAAAGATAGATCAAGATTCCACTAGAATTGATAAAATTAAGGATATTATTACCAACCTTGGGTCTGCCTTTTCTTCTGTAAAAACACTCCTCCTAATGGTAAGATTTCCAAATTGATGTATTTTCCTAAAAATAAGGGTGAAACTTCTAGTAAGGAAAATGCGGACCTCAAATCCATAAGTCTTCACCCCAACCTTCTCACTATCCTTAAGGAACCTTTTGCTACAAAAGATTTTCTTGATTTCATACCTAGGAGTTTGATAATAGAAAGAAACTCCTAAGAGTTATAGGTGTATTATTGAAGAATTACCTACCAAAGAAGGCAATACCTAGTTCTATCTTCGCTTTTATGCCTAGCTAGGGGCGTTAAACGATAGCGCTTGTTCGGAGGCAACCCAATTTTATTTTTATTCCTTGCCTTTTGCCCCTGTTTAGTAATAAATAATTTATCTAGCCTCCGTTTTGGTTGTGTTTTTTGTGTTTAATTAGTGTTTGTGCCAAGTAGAACCGTTGGGAAGACTTGGGGAAAGTCTTTTTGATGTTGCTGTAAAAAAAAGAAACTTTAGAGCTCACGAGAATTGCTGCCATTTTTATTTGGAAAGTGATATTTAGTTAATTCTTTTTGAAGATGATTAATAGATAAATTCCTCACGTCTAGCAATTTATTTTAGAATTTTGGGCGTTCCAGAAGTTGCGTTAGCTACAGATTACTACAAACAGTTATGTTTTTGACAGATTCTGTTTTTCGTGTGTTGTTTGCTTATTTTGATGAATCTATGGCTAGCAAAAGAGTTTATAAACCATAGAGAAGTTGAAATACAGTAGGTTTAACACCAATATAATTCAACAATGAGTTCATTACAGTACCTTGAAGTGGTGTTTTTTTCTTACGCTAACGGAGCTCACGAGATTTTCTATTTTAAGTTTTGTGTTGTGAAGTTTTCAAGTTTTCGGTAAAGATTTGATGGATCATGGAAAAAGAAGTGGCAAGAGCCTAAGCGTGGGGATGCCCATGGCACCCCAAGGTAAAATTCAATGACACCAAAAAGCCAAAGCTTGGGGATTCCCCGGAAGACATCTCCTCTTTCGTCTTCGTCTATCGGTAACTTTACTTGGAGCTATATTTTTATTCACCACATGATATGTGTTTTGCTTGGAGTGTCTTGTATGATTTGAGTCTTTGCTTTTTAGTTTACCACAATCATCCTTGATGTAGACACCTTTTGAGAGAGACTCACATGATTTGAAATTTATAAGAATACTCTATGTGCTTCACTTATATCTTTTGAGCTATATAGTTTTGCTCTAGTTCTTCACTCATATCTTTTAGAGCACGGCGGTGGTTTTATTTTATAGAAATAATTGATCTCTCATGCTTCACTTATATTATTTTGAGAGTCCTTTAGAACAACATGGCAATAATAAAAACTTTCATAGAAGTGCATTGAATACTATGAGAAGTTTGATACTTGATAATTGTTTTGAGATATGGAGATGGTGATATTAGAGTCATGCTAGTTGAGTAGTTGTGAATTTGAGAAATACTTATGTTGAAGTTTGTGATTCCCGTAGCATGCACGTATGGTGAACCGTTATGTGATGAAGTCAGAGCATGATATATTTATTGATTGTCTTCCTTATGAGTGGCGGCCGGGGACGAGCGATGGTCTTTTCCTACCAATCTATCCCCCTAGGAGCATGCGCGTAATACTTTGTTTCGATAACTAATGGATTTTTGCAATAAGCATGTGAGTTCTTTATGACTAATGTTGAGTCCATGGATTATACGCACTCTCACCCTTCCACCATTGCTAGCCTCTCTAGTATTGCGCAAATTTCGCCGGTACCTTAAACCCACCATATACCTTCCTCAAAACAGCCACCGTACCTACCTATTATGGCATTTCCATAGCCATTCCGAGATATATTGCCATGCAACTTTTCACCGTTCCGTTATTATGACACGCTTCATCATTGTCATATTGCTTGCATGATCATGTAGTTGACATCGTATTTGTGGCAAAGCCACCGTTCATAATTTTCATACATGTCACTCATGCATCATTGCACATCCCGGTACACCACCGGAGGCATTCACATTGAGTCATATTTTGTTCTATGTATCGAGTTGTAAGTAAATAAAGTGTGATGATCATGATTATTAGAGCATTGTCCCAGTGAGGAAAGGATGGTGGAGACTATGATTCCCCCACAAGTCGGGATGAGACTCCGGACAAAAAATAAAAAATAAATAAATAAAGAGACCAAAAAAAGAAAGAAAGAAGGCCCAAAGAAGAAAAAAAATGAGAGAAAAAGTGTGAAGGGACAATGCTACTATCCTTTTTCCACACTTGTGCTTCAAAGTAGCACCATGATCTTCATGATAGAGAGTCTCCTATGATATCACTTTCATATACTAGTGGGAATTTTTAATTTTAGAACTTGGCTTGTATATCCCAATGATGGGCTTCCTCAAGTTGCCCTAGGTCTTCATGAACAAGCAAGTTGGATGCACACCCACTTAGTTTCTTTTGTTGAGCTTTCATACACTTATAGCTCTAGTGCATCTGTTGCATGGAAATCCCTACTCACTCACATTGATATCTATTAATGGCCATCTCCATAGCCCGTTGATATGCCTAGTTCATCTGAGACTATCTTCTCCTTTTTGTCTTCTCCACAACCACCATTCTATTCCACCTATAGTGATATACCCATGGCTCATGCTCATATATTGCGTGAAGATTGAAAAAGTTTGAGAACATCAAAAGTATGAAACAATTGCTTGGCTTGTCATCAGGGTTGTGCATGATTTAAATATTTTGTGTGGTGAAGATAGAGCATAGGCATACTGTATGATTTTGTAGGGATAACTTTCTTTGGCCATGTTATTTTGAGAAGATATGATTGCTTAGTTAGTATGCTTGAAGTATTATTATTTTTATGTCAATATTAAAAATTTTCCTTGAATCTTATGGATCTGAACATTCATGCCACAATAAAGAAAAATTACATTGAGAAATATGTTAGAAAGCATTCCACATCAAAAATTCTTTTTTATCATTTACCTACTTGAGGACGAGCAGGAATTAAGCTTGGGGAAGCTTGATACGTCTCCAACCTATCTATAATTTTTTATTGCTCCATGCTATCATATTATCTATTTTGGATGTTAATGGGCTTTATTTTACATTTTTATATCATTTTTGGGACTAACCTACTAACCGGAGGCCCAACCCAAATTGTTGTTTTTTTGCCTATTTCAGAGTTTCGCTGAAAAGGAATATCAAACGGAGTCCAAACAGAATGAAACCTTCGGGAACGTGATTTGCTGGACAAACGTGATCCAGGAGACTTGGAGTGTGTGTCGAGAAACGATCGAGGACGACACGAGGCAGGGGGGGCGCCTACCCCCCTGGCCGCGCCCTCCACCCTCGTGGGCCCCTTGTTGCTCCACCGACGTACTTCTTCCTCCTATATATATCCACGTACCCCCCAAACATCCAGGAGCACCACGAAAACCTAATTCCACCGCCGCAACCTTCTGTACCCGAGAGATCCCATCTTGGGGCCATTTCCGGAGCTCCGCCGGAGGGGGCATTGATCACGGAGGGCCTCTACATTAACTCCATGGCCTCTCCCATGATGTGTGAGTAGTTTACTTCAGACCTTCGGGTCCATAGTTATTAGCTAGATGGCTTCTTCTCTCTCTTTGGATCTCAATACAAAGTTCTCCTCGATCTTCTTGGAGATCTATTCGATGTAATCTTCTTTTGCGGTGTGTTTGTCGAGATCCGATGAATTGTGGGTTTATGATCCAGATTATCTATGAACAATATTTGATTCTTCTCTGAATTCTCTTATGTATGACTGGTTTATCTTTGCAAGTCTCTTCGAATTATTAGTTTGGTTTGGCCTACTAGATTGATCTTTCTTGCAATGGGAGAAGTGCTTAGCTTTGGGTTCAATCTTGCGGTGCTCAATCCCAGTGACAGAAAGGGAACTGACACATATTGTATTGTTTCCATCGAGGATAAAAAGATGGGGTTTATATCATATTGCATGAGTTTATCCCTCTACATTATGTCATCTTACTTAAAGCATTACTCTGTTCTTATGAACTTAATACTCTAGATGCATGCTGGATAGCGGTCGATGTCTGGAGTAACAGTAGTAGATGCAGAATCATTTCGGTCTACTTGTCTCGGACGTGATGCCTATATACATGATCATACCTAGATATTCTCATAACTATGCTCAATTCTATCAATTGCTCGACAGTAATTCGTTTACCCACCGTAATACTTATGCTCTTCAGAGAAGCCACTAGTGAAACCTATGCCCCCGGGTCTATCTTCCATCATATTAATCTTCCAACACTTCATTATTTCTATTTCCATTTATTTTACTTTGCATCTTTATTTCTCTTTATCATAAAAATACGAAAAATATTATCTTATCATATCTATCAGATCTCACTCTCGTAAGTGACCGTGAAGGGATTGACAACCCCTTTATCACGTTGGTTGTGAGGTTCTTATTTGTTTGTGTAGGTGCATGGGACTTGAGCGTGATCTCCTACTGGATTGATACCTTGGTTCTAAAAAACTGAGGGAAATACTTCCGCTACTTTTCTACACCAACGTAGTGCTCAAGAGGTAGCAAAGGTCTTTGTAGAATATGTAGGAGCCAATACGAGCATCCAGGTTCTGCTATTGGTTATTGACCGGAGAGGTGTCTCGGTCATGTCTACATAGTTCTCGAACCCTGGGGTCTGCACGCTTAACGTTTGATGATGATATTGTATTATATGAGTTATGTGATTTTGTTACTAAATGTTGTTCGTAGTCCCGGATGAGATCACGGACATGACGAGGAGTCTCTAAATGGTCGACGGGTAAATATTAATATATAGGACGATAGTATTCGGACACCGGAAGTGTTCCGTAGTGTATCGGGTATTTATCGGAGTACTTGAGGGGTTACCGGAACCCCTCGGGGGAACATATGGTCCATATGGGCCATGAGATGGGAGCACAACAGCCCAAAAGGGGTGGTGCGCCCCCTATGACAGGAGGCCGAATTGGGAGAAGGAAAAAGGGGGTTCGGCCCCCCTTTCCTCTCTCTCTCTCTTTCCCCTTCCCTTTCTTCTCCGGTGAAATAAGGTAGGGGGTGCCACTTGGGGAAACCCCAAGTAAGATTCAGATCCTACTTGTGGCGCACCCTGGCTACCTCCCATCTCCCTCCCACCTATATATATATATATATGTCGGGGGGGCTAGCACACCCCAGACAGTTGTTAGCTGTGTGCGGCACCCCCCCTCCATCGTTTACTCCCGCGGTCATATCTTCATAGTGCTTAGACGAAGCCCTGTGAGGATCACTTCACCATCACCGTCACCACGCCGTGTGCTGACGGAACTCATCTACTACCTCGACGTCTTGCTGGATCAAGAAGGCGAGGGATGTCACCGAGCTGAACATGTGCAGAACTCGGAGGTGTCGTACGTTCGGTACTTGATCGGTCGGAGCTAGGAGAAGTTCGACTACATCAATCGCGTTGTCAAACGCTTCCGCTTACGGTCTACGAGGGTACATAGACTCACTCCCCCCTCATTGCTATGCATCTCCATGGATAGATCATTGCGTGTGCGTAGAATTTTTTTCCATGCAATGTTTCCCAACAGCAACTCCTCCACCCGGCGCTCCTCGATCTCCGTCGCCTCCTGCATCTCCAGCTCCCGCTCGGTGATCTCATGAGGAAGAAGGTGCTCCATGGCCACCGCCGCCTTTTCGAACGTGGGAAGCATGATGGATTCCGAGGTGGTCTGGAATATCTTGGTGTGTGCATCCTCGATCTTGGCATGGATGGCCTCAACCCGGGCCAGGGCGACATCGGTGGCAAGGACGACAACTCAAGCTCTCTAGGCATTTGCGACCGCCATCGCAGCTGCAGCTGGCTCGGCTACTGCAGCTGCCCTGTCAACTGCCGCAGACGCCCTCTCAGCGGATGCAGCTGTGCTCAATGCGGATGCGGCGACACTCTGGGTGTAGGCGGTGGCGCTCGGGGACTTCGCGACCACCGTACGGGCCTTCAGGAAGCGATTCCACATCGTCATCTTTGCAAGAAGGGGTTGCGGGAATGGGGATCGGGATTTGTGGATTTGGGGGTTGCCGGCACTAGAGCAGACGAGACGGTATTTTCATCGCAAACGGTTCCTACAAAAAACTGTGTGTGATGTTGATGTTTTTTATTAGCTGTGAAAGACGAATTTGGAGTAAAGTGGCAACGGATGGTGTTTTAAACGTACAAGAAAATTTGTATTACTAATACAACTGTCATGTCAAATTTTGGAAAATTTCAGGGGTCATTTGACCTTTTAAGACATTTAAGTGATTTTGTAGCCATTTAATGACCGTAATTCAAATTTGAACTACACTACATGCAACAGCTAACCAGAACGGTTTGAAAAGTCATATTTTGTGTACTAGTGTGTGAGTTAATTCCATGTGCAGTAAATTGGAAGGAATTTTCAAACATATTGGTCTCACGGCTCTGACACAATTAAGCATGGAGTGCCATGGCATTAAAATTCCAAAAAACTAAAAAAACATAAACACATGAAACCTTGCTGGATGTAATGTCATGCCACCAAGATGATGTGGTAAAAAATTTGGCATGTTTGACGAAAGTTTGGACACACACCCTCACAAAACGAAGCAACTCACTAGAAGGCTCGTGGTTCTGAGAGGGAACAATGCATGTTTGATGATGAACGGGAGATAGCTTCCTCTTACGGGATTCAAAAAATTTCTATAGTTAACATGCACTAATACAACTGTCATGTCAAAATTTAGAAAATTCCAGGGGTCATTTGACCTTTTTAAGACATTTAAGTGATTTTCTAGCCATTTAATGACCGTAACCCAAATTTGAACTACATCTACATGCAACGGCTAACCATAACGGTTTGAAAAATCATATTTGTGTACTTGTGTGTGAGTTAATTCCATGTGCAGTAAATTGGGAGGAATTTTCAAACATATTAGTCTCACGCCCTAGACACATGCATGGAGTGCCATCGCATTTAAATTCCAAAAAATTAAAAAAAGATCAGAAACACATGAAACCTTGCTTGATGTATTGTCATGCCACCAAGATGATGTGGTAAAAAATGGCATGTTTGACGAAAGTTGGACACACACCCCTCACAAACCAGAGCAACTCACTGGAAGGCTCGTGGTTCCGAGAGGGAAAATGCATGTTTGCTGACGAACGTGAGATAGCTTCCTCTTATGGCCTTCAAATTTTTTTCTACATTTAACGTGCACTAATACAACTTTCATGTGAAAATTTGGAAAATTCTAGGGGTCATTTGACCTTTTAAAGACATTTAAGTGATTTTCTAGCCATTTAATGACCGTAATTCAAATTTGAAGTACATCTACATGCAACAGCTAACCATAACAGTTTGAAAAATCATATTTGTGTACTTGTGTGCGAGTTAATTCCATGTGCAGTAAATTATAAGGAATTTTCAAACATATTGGTGTCATGGCATGGACACATGCATGGAGTGCCATGGCATTTTAATTTCAAAAGAATTAAAAATGATTAGAAAACATGAAACCTTGCTTGATGTAATGTCATGCCACCAAGCTGATGTGGTAAAAAAAATTGGTCTGTTTGACGAAAGTTTGGACACACACACCTTACAAACCAGAGCAACTCACTAGAAGGCTCGTGGTTCCGAGAGGGAACAATGCATGTTTGATGACGAACGGGAGATAGCTTCCTCTTATGGTCTTCATTGTATTTTTCTACATTTAACTTGCACTAATACAACTGTCATGTGAAAATTTGGAAAATTCTAGGGGTCATTTGACCTTTTAAAGACATATAAGTGCTTTTCTAGCCATTTAATGACCACAATTCAAATTTGAACTACTTCTACATGCAACGGGTAACCATAACGGTTTGAAAAATCATATTTGTGTACTTGTGTGTGAGTTAATTCCATGTGCAGTAAATTAGAAGGAATTTTCAAACATATTGGTGTCATGGCATGGACACATGCATGGAGTGCCATGGCATTTTAATTCCAAAAAATTAAAAAATGATCAGAAAAACATGAAACCATTCTTGATGTAATGTCATGCCACCAAGCTGATGTGGTAAAAAAATTGGCCTGTTTGATGAAATTTTGGACACACACCCCTCACAAACCGTAGCAATTCACTACAAGCTCGTGTTTCCGAGAGGGAACAATGCATGTTTGATGACGAACATGAGATAGCTTCCTCTTATGGCCTTCAATTTTTTTCTACATTTAACATGCACTAATACAACTGTCATGTTACAATTTGGAAAATTGTAGGGGTCATTTGACCTTTTAAGGACATTTAAGTGATTTTCTAGCCATTTAATGACCGTAATTCAAATTTGAACTACATCTACATGCAACGGCTAACCATAACGGTTTGAAAAATCATATTTTTTGTACTTGTGTGCGAGTTAATTCCATGTGCAGTAAATTGGAAGGAATTTTCAAACATATTGGTGTCATGGCTGGACACACATGCATGGAGCGCCATACCATTCAATTTCCAAACAATAAAAAAAATGATCACAAACACATGAAACTTTGCTTCACATAATGTCATGCCACCAAGATGATGTGGTAAAATAATTGGCTTGTTTGACGAAAGTTTGGACACCCCTCACAAACCGGAGCAACTCGCTAGAAGGCTCGTGGTTTCGAGAGGGAACAATGCATGTTTGATGATGAACGGGCGATAGCTTCCTCTTAAGGGCTTCAAAAAATTTCTACAGTTAACGTGCACTAATACAACTGTCATGTCAAAATTTGGAAAATTTCAGGGGTCATTTGACCCTTTTAAGACATTTAAGTGATTTTCTAGCCATTTAATGACCGTAATCCAAATTTGAACTACATCTACATGCATCGGCTAACCATAACAGTTTGAAAAAAATTGTGTACTTGTGTGTGAGTTAATTCCATGTGCAGTAAATTGGAACGTTTTTTCAAACATATTGGTGTCACGGCTTGGACACATGCATGGAGTGCCATGGCATTTAAATCCCAAAAAGTTCAAAAAAATCATCAGACGATGTAAATATCCGGTGTTCAAAAATGAAAATGTAAAGATCTGGCAAAACAACCGCCTATCAGTGTCAAAACCGACCGATCTCGGGTAGGGGGTCCCGAACTGTGCATCTGAGGATCGAAGGTAACAGGAGACAAGGGGGACACAATGTTTACCCAGGTCTGGGCCCTCTTAATGGAGGTAAAACCCTATGTCCTGCTTGATTGTATTTGATGAGTATAGGGGTTATAAGAGTTGATCTATCTCGAGATCGTAATGGCTAAACCATAGATGTCTAGCCTATGTGATTTGTCTTAGCCTCTACGGTCTAAACCCTCCGGTTTATATAGACACTGGAGGGGCCTAGGGTTGTACAGAGTCGGTTTACAGAGAAAGGAAATTATACATCCGGACGCTAGACTTGCCATCCATGCAAAGGAGAGTCCCATCTGGACAACGGGGAAGACCTTCTAACTTGTATCTTCTTGGCCCATCAGTCCAGTTTCACAACACATGGGCCGAACTCTCGAGGACCCCTTAGTCCAGGACTCCCTCAGTAGCCGCTGAACCAGTCTTCAATGATAATGTGTTAGGCTCACAGATTGTCTTCGGCATTGCAAGGCGGGTTCCTTCTCCACATAAAAAGTAGTCTTCTAAACAAGAGAACTGTATCCAGCTCTGTATAATAGTTACAACCCTCAACCATAAGGGTTCAATACTTAATAAGGTATGTCTACTGACAGCTTTTTGGGCGAAATGTCATGATACGTCTCCGTTGTATCTATAATTTTTTATTGTTTCATGCCAATATTATACAAGTTTTACATACTTTTGGCAACTTTTTATATGATTTATTGGACTAACCTATTGATCCAGTGCCAAGCGCCAGTTCCTGTTTTCTGCATGTTTTTTGTATCACAGAGTATCCATATCAAATGAAGTACAAATGCAATAAAATTTCACGGAAAATTATTTTGGAATATATGTGATTTTCGGGAGTTGGAATCACCACAAACGGACGCCCGTGGTGTGCTCAACCCACCAAGGCGCGCCAAAGGAGCCAGGTGTGCCGTGGTGGATTGTGCTCACCTCGTACATCGGTTGGACCTCTACTTTGGGCGCAAGGAAGCTTATATCTGGAAAAAAATGTGTTAAAATCTCAACGCAATCGGAGTTACGGGTCTCCGGAAATATAAGAAACAGTTTTCGGCCAGATCTAGGAACGCTAAACAGAAGAGAACAGAGAGGGAGATCCAATCTCAAAGGGGCTCCCGCCCCTCCGCCGCCATGGAGACCAAGGACCAGAGGGTGAACTATCCTCCCATCTAGGGGGGAGGCCAAGTAAGAAGAATAAGGAGGGGGGCTCTCCCCCCTTCGCTTCCGGTGGCGCCGGAGTGCCACCGGGGCAACGATCTACATCAACAATCTTGCTACCGTCAACACCAAATCTCTCCCACTCATTGCAGCGGCGTAACACCCCTTCTCCCGGTTGTAACCTCTACTTAAACATGGTGCTCAACTCCATATATTATTTCCCAATGATATATGGTTATCCTATGATGTTTGAGTAGACCCGTTTTGTCCTCTGGGTTAATTGTGATCTTGGTTGGTATGATTGTATATTTTATTTATGGTGCTGTCCTATGGTGCCCTCCTTCTCACGCAAACGCAAGGGGCCCTTGATGTAGGGTGTTGCAATATATTCATGGTTCACTTATGGTGGGTTGCGAGAGTGACAGAAACTTAAACCCGAGTAGGTGGGGTATTACGTATGGGAATAAATAGGACTTGATACTTAATTCTAAGGTTGGGTTTCACGACCTTAATGATCTTTAGTAGTTGTGGATGCTTGCTAGAGTTCCAATCATAAGTGCATATTATCCAAGTAGATAAAGTATGTTAGCTCATGCCTCTCCCTCATATAAAATTACAAGAATGATTACCAGTACTAGTTATCGATTGCCTAGGGACAAATAACTTCCTTGTTGACAAAAACTCTCTACTAAAACTAACTTAGTTGTGTCTTTATTTAAACAGCCCCTAGATTTTATTTACGTGCTCTTTATTATCCTGCAAACCTATCCTATCACACCTACAAAGTACTTCTAGTTTCATACTTGTTCCCGGTAAAGCGAACGTCAAGCGTGCGTAGAGTTGTATCGGTGGTCGATAGAACTTGAGGGAATATTTGTTCTACCTTTATATCATCATTGGGTTCGACACTCTTATTTATCAAAAAAGTCTACAAATGAGCCCCTATTCTTGTGGGTTATCGAGACCTTTTTCTGGCACCATTGCCGGGGAGCAATAGCGCGGGGTGAATATTCTCGTGTGTGCTTGTTTGCTTTATCACTAAGTAGATTTTATTTCTTGTTCTAAGTTGTTCTCTATCTTTAGATATGGATATGGAACACGAAACACCAAAAAATTAGTGGTACTTGCTACTCATGGAGATGAGGAATCTCCTGAAACCCTCGATGCTCGTTATGTGAAAAATATTATGCACTACTTTCATAATCCTGAGAAAACCCCATTCAAATTTATAATGGGAGTAACGTTGGATCAACGTGAATACTTTAGGGATTATCGCTTGACTCAAAAGGGAAAACTTTTATGGGGTCAAATTGAAATGTTGCAATGGTATGCTTGGAATCTATGCTTGAGATATGATTATGCTTGTTGCTCTAAGATTGAGGTTCCACGCCTTCCCTATTCATGCTTCTTATGGTAGAGGTATATATGATTATTATGATGTGAAACGAACAGAAGAATTTGTTGCTTTTAAGGGTGCATATGCAATTGAATCTTTGTTTGAAAAGTTTGAAGATTTTGATGATTCAGTTTATAGACCTGAAAATCTTGCTATCCTTAAATATTGCTATGATAATTATAAATACAATTATGATATTGATGTATTTATTGAGAATAACGCCGTTGTCCAAGAAAAGACTAATATTTTGCATGAGTTTATGAAAGAAGAAATTGATGAATCTGCGAGCTCATTGGATGAGAAAGATGAGGAGGAGAGCAAAGAAGAAATGGAGGAAGACTGGATTGATCACCTGTGCCCACCTTCTAGTTAGAGTAACTCTTCAACTCATACATTGTTTAATTTTCCTTCGTTCTTACCGAAGGATGAATGTCATGATAATTGCTATGATCCTGTGGATTCTTTTGAAATATCCCTTTTTGATGAACTTCTTGCTTGCTATGCTTGTGGCCAATATGTCAATATGAATTACGCATATGGAGATGAACTTGCTATAGTTCCTTATGTTAAGAATGACATTGTTGCTATTGCACCCACACATGATAGTCCTATTATATTTTCGAATTCTCCCAACTACACTATATCAGAGAAGTTTGCACTTATTAAGGATTACATTGATGGGTTGCATTCTACCATTACACATGACGATTTTGATAAGTATAATATGCATGCGCTTGCTGCTCCTACTTGCAATTATTATGAGAGAGGAACTACATCTCCGCCTCTCCACGTTTCCAACACGATAAAATTGCAAGAAACTGCTTAGGCTATGTATTGGCCTTTACTTGATGTGCATGAATTGTTCTTGTATGACATGTCGATGCATAGGAAGAGAGTTAGAATTTGTAATTGCTTGATATATGTTGCTTTGTGCTCACTACTAAATGCCAAATCATTGTTAATTAAAATTGGCTTTGATATACCTTGGGATCCAGGTGGATCCATTACTTGAGCACCTTATGCCTAGCTTAACGGCTTTAAAGAAAGCGCTGTCGGCGAGACAACTCGGAAGTTTTAGAGATTTATTTATTTCTGTTGAGTGCTTTTATAAATTTTAAAAACAAAAAAATATAGAGGGGAACTTAAAAACCTTTTCATAAAAGAGAAGCGATTGGAAGTTATGAATTGGAGAAGTGAGGGTCGACCTTGAACACTTGTGTTCATGCTCATGGAAAAAATGTAGAATTTTTCATGAAGATTCTCACAAAAATAATTATCCCCTTGTACAATTCCATTTTATTATAAAAATAATGTTACAAGTTTTGCCTTTTGGATGATTTGATTGCTTGTTGGTTTGTGCGGTGGAAAACAGAAACTTTGGTTGTAGTGCTCGATTTTACATTGTTTACTGGAACGTCAAATGGTTCTAAAATCTTTTTAACTATCTTGCTATACAAAATGTTTATTTTTCATAATGGTTTCATAATTTTTGGAGTACCAGAAGTATGGTGAATGTTTAGATTACTACAGACTATCTTGTTTAAGACAGATTATGTTTTTGATGCATTGTTTTGTTTGTTTTGATGAAACTATCGATTTTTATCGGTGGTATAAGCCATGACAAAGTTATATTACAGTATTTACAATGCAAAAAAATGAATTTTTTTGCAATAGTACTTAGAGTAGTGATTTGCTTTATTATACTAACGGATCTTACCGAGCTTTCTGTTGAGTTTTGTGTGGATGAAGTGATCAAAGGTCGAGGAGGTTTCGATATGAGCAGAAGCAGGAGAGGCAAGATCTCAAGCTTGGGGATGCCCAAGGCACCCCAAGTAAATAATCAAGGAGACTCAAGCGTCTAAGCTTGGGGATTCCCCAAAAGGCATCCCATCTTTCTTCAATAAGTATCGGTATGTTTTCGTCTTCGTTTCGTTCACGTGATATGTGCAAATATTGGAGCGTCTTTTGCTTTTAGTTTTCATTTTTGTTTTATGCACCATGCTGGTATGAGATAGTCCATGGTTTATTTATAGAATGCTCATTGCACTTCACTTATATCTTTTGAGTATGGCTTTATATAATGCTTCATGTGCTTCACTTATATCATTTGAAGTTTGGATTGCCTGTTTCTCTTCACATAGAAAACCGTTATTTGAAGAATGCTCTTATGCTACACTTATATTTATTAGAGCATGATCTTTTTTAGAAAGAATTAAACTCTCATGCTTCACTTAGATCTATTTAGAGAGTCAAAAGGAATTGGTCAATTGCATGGTTAGTCATAAAATCCTACATAAAACTTATGGATCCCTGAATATGATATGTTTGATTCCTTGCAATAGTTTTGCGATATAGAGATGGAATATGTGGGAGGTACTAGTAAACGGTTGTGGTCAGTAAGAATATTGGTGTTAAGGTTTGTGATTCCCGAAGCATGCACGTATAGTCTCTCGTTATGCTATGAAGTTGGAGCATGATTTATTATTGATTGTCTTCCTTATGAGTGGCGGTCGGGGACGAGCGATGGTCTTTTCCTACCAATCTATCCCCCTAGGGGCATGTGTAGTAGTACTTTGCTTCGAGGACTAATAAACTTTTGCAATAAGTATATGAGTTCTTTATGACTAATGTGAGTCCATGGATTATACGCACTCTTACCTTTCCGCAATTTGCTAGCCTCTACGGTACCATGCATTGCCCTTTCTCACCACGAGGCGTGGTGCAAACTTCACAGGCGCATCCAAACCACGTGATACGATACGCTCTATCACACATAAGCCTTATTATATCTTCCTCAAAACAGCCACCACACCTACCTATTATGGCTCTTCCATGGTCATTCCGAGATATATTGCCATGCAACTTCCACCACTTCCGTTTGATGACTTGAGCATTCATTGTCATATTGCTTTGCGTGATCATATAGCTGACATAGTAGTTGTGGCTTAGCCATTGTTCATCATTTTTCATACATGTTACACTAGATCATTGCACATCCTGGTACATGCCAGAGGCATTCATATAGAGTCATATTTTTTCATAGGTATCGAGTTTGTATTTTTTATTTCTTTTGAGTTATAAGTAAATAGAAGTGTGATGATCATCATTAATCATTTTTGGAGTAGTGCCCCTGTGAGGAAAGGATGACGGAGACTATGATTCCCCCACAAGTCGGGACGAGACTCCGGACAATAAGAGAAAAAAAGAAAAAGAGAAAGAGAAAGAAAAGAAAGAACAAAAAGAAGAAAGAAAACAAAAGAAAAAAATAAACAAAGAGAGAAGGGGCATAGTTAGTATCCTTTACCACACTTGTGCTTCAAAGTAGCACCATGTTTTTCATATGGAGATTCTCCTATGTTGTCACTTTCATATACTAGTGGGAATTTTTCATTATAGGATTAGATGCACCCCCACTTAGTTTTCATATTGAGCTTTCATACACTTACAGCTCTTAGTGCATTCGTTGCATGGCAATCCCTACTCCTCGCATTGATATCAATTGATGGGCATCTCCATAGCCCGTTGGTTAGCCGCGTCGATGTGAGACTTTCTTACTTTTTTGTCTTCTTTATATTTACCCCTATCATCATACTCTATTCCACTCGTAGTGCTATATCCATGGCTTGCGCTCATGTATTGCGTGAGGGTTGAAAAAGCTGAAGCGCGTTAAAAAGTATGAACCAATTGCTCGACTTGTCATCGGGGTTGCGCATGATAAATACTTTGTGTTAAGAAGATAGAGCATGACAAGACTATATGATTTTGTAGGGATAGCTTTCTTTGGCGTTGATATTTTGAAAGACATGATTGTTTGTTGGGATGCCTAAGTATTGATGTCTTTATGTCAAATTATAGACTATTGCTTTGAATCACTTATGTCTTAATATTCATGCCATGATTAGATATATGATCAAGTTTATGCTAGGTAGCATTCCACATCAAAATTTATCTTTTTTATCATTTACCTGCTCGAGGACGAGTAGGAATTAAGCTTGGGGATGCTGATACGTCTCTATCGTATCTATAATTTTTGATTGTTTCATGCCAATATTATACAAGTTTTACATACTTTTGACAACTTTTTATATGATTTATTGGACTAACCTATTGATCGAGTGCCAAGTGCCAGTTCCTGTTTTCTGCATGTTTTTGTATCATAGAGTATCCATATCAAATAAATTCCAAATGCAATAAAATTTCACAGAGAATTATTTTGGAATATATGTGATTTTTGGAAGTTGAAATCACCGCAAACGGACGCCCGTGGTGGGCACAACCCACCAGGGCGCACCAGAGGAGCCAAGCGTGCCATGGTGGGTTGTTCTCACCTCGTACGTCAGTTGGAACTCTAATTCGGGTGCAAGGAAGCTTATATCCGGAATAAAATCATGCTAAAATCTCAGCGCAAGCGGAGTTACGGATCTCCGGGAATATAAAAAACTGTTTTCGGCCAGATCTGGGAACGCGAAACAGAAGAGAACAAAGAGGGAGATCCAATCTCAGAGGGGCTCCCGCCCCTCCGCCGCCATGGATACCAAGTACTAGAGGGGGAACTCTCCTCCAATCTAGGGGGGCAAGGAAGAAAAAGGAGGGGGGCTCTCTCCCCCTCGCTTCCTGTGGCGCCCGAGTGCCACCGGGGCAACAATCGAGACGGCGATCTACATCAACAATCTTGCTACCGTCAATACCAACTCTCTCCCCCTCATTGCAGTGATGTAAAACCCCTTCTCCCACTGTAATCTCTATTTAAACATGGTGCTAAACTCCATATATTATTTCCTAATGATCTATGGTTATCCTATGATGTTTGAGTAGATCCATTTTGTCCTGTGGGTTAATCGTGATCTTGGTTGGTATGATTGTATATTTTTTATGGTGTTGTCCTACGGTGCCCTCCGTCTCGCGCAAACGTGAGGGGCCCTTGCTGTAGGGTGTTGCAATATGTTCATGGTTCGCTTACGGTGGGCTGCAAGAGTGACAGAAACTTAAACCCGAGTAGGCGGGGTATGACGTATGGGAATAAAGAGGACTTGATACTTAATGCTATGGTTGGGTTTCACGACCTTAATGATCTTTAGTAGTTGCGGATGCTTTCTAGAGTTCCAATCATAAGTGTATATGATCCAAGTAGAGCAAGTATGTTAGCTCATGCCTCTGCCTCATATAAAATTACAAGAATGATTACCGGTACTTGTTATCGATTGCCTAGGGACAAATAACTTTCTTGTTGACAAAAACTCTCTACTAAAACTAACTTAGTTGTGTATTTATTTAAACAGCCCCTAGATTTTATTTACGTGCTCTTTATTATCTTGCAAACCTATCTTATCACACCTACAAAGTACTTCTAGTTTCATACTTGTTTTCGGTAAAGCAAACGGCAAGCGTGCGTAGAGTTGTATCGGTGGTCGATAGAACTTGAGGGAATATTTGTTCTACCTTTAGCTCCTCGTTGGGTTCGACACTCTTATTTATCAAAAAAGGCTACAAACGATCCCCTATACTTGTGGGTTATCACGTCACGTCTGGCCTTTTATTATTTCGAACTGTTTTTGGCCTCCCGCATCGTGTTTCGAGGCGCAGCCTCCATTGACGCATCTTGTCAAAGCAGAGATCGTGTCCCCTTATTACGGGATTTTCATCAATACAGGTTTGGGTAATCCAACCATGCCATTCACACGACCCCTTGGAAACAAGCGATTTTTAAGGCTTGTGGGGGCCGCTTGATATTCACTGCCTATATCAGCGGATAAAGATCCATCTTTTTACCCCAGGCCTTCTTCCTTCCTCAGCTTTCCCGCCCTCGAGCTCCAGCGCCCAAGCTTCAATCTTTCCCACCGCCTAATCTTTCCAGCCATGTCCGAATCTGGCTCACAGGGCAAGTGGATGGCCTCCTCCGTCACGGAGAAGGACATCAAGGAACTTCGGGAGGCGAAGTATTTGACCGCGGAAATCGCACAGAGGCTCCCGGCCAAAGAGCAAGTCATCCACACTCCAAAGCCTGACGAGAGGGTTGTGTTCATCCCTCACTTTCTCTGCGTCCTAGGGTTTCCACTTCACCCTTTTGTCCGTGGCCTCATGTTTTATTACGGGCTAGATTTCCACGATCTAGCCCCAAACTCCTTTCTCCACATCTCGGCGTTTATCGTCGTGTGCGAGGCGCTCCTTCGCATTCCACCCCACTTCGGCCTATGGCTCAAAGTCTTCAACGTGAAGCCAAAGGTGGTTGATGGGCAGCACGCCGACTGCGGTGGTGCCATGGTAAGCAAACTCCCCAATGCCACTTGGACCAAAGGAGCCTTCGTGGAAACCGTGAAGGGTGGCAGCAGGAGTGGTTCTACATCACTGAGCCCCAGGTACCAATTGGGCAGACGCTCCTGAATTTAAATCTAGGCCCCCTATGCGGCTCACGTCTTGGACCAACAAGGGTCTAGACTGGGGGTCGACCGACGATGTGAGGACGCTGCAAAAGTGCATCAAGAGTATGATAAATAAGCACACCAGTCTCACTAACGTGATTCAAGTGATGCTCTTCCGCCGGATCCTCCCATGCCAACGCCGACCTCGCCGCATGTGGGAGTTTAATCCGGATGGCCCCCGAACCCTGCAGCGTTTCTTCAGCACAATGCACGAAGAGATCTGGAAACTGCTTTTTAAGGCCCAGAAGTCGTAGCCGGAGAAGACCGGAGATATCGGTCTCGATAGCACGAATCCGGCTATCGAGGTAAGCTTCTTACTTCCAAACATAATTTCGGTCCATAAGTCAAAGGGTATACTGAGACGCCCATTCCTTATTTAGGACTGGACAGTGAAGGCGGACCAGATCAGGTGTCCGGTGCCGCTACCCCAAAACCCAGCCACTCCTTTGTTAACGAGGATGCTGGTCCCGGCACCTTATAAGGCACCAGAGAATAATGCAAAGAAGAAGGGCAGGGAGGCAAAGGTGGCCTCCGCCGTAAGGGCACTTCGGACGTTGTGTCCGGAGATACCGAAGCTCTCTCCTCCCACGAGGGATATGAATACGAAGAGGAGGAGGAAGAAGAGAGCAATTATCCCCTTAAGGGGAGAAATAAGAAAAGGGCAGCCTCTATAGACCCAGAGACAGAGGCGTCAAAAAGGGGGAAGATATCCCTTTCGAACGGCTCAGATTAGGACGCCGAAGCCATCCCCGAGTGGCGCCCTAGATCGAAGCCCCTGGCCGCATCGTAAGTATTCAAGGATATTGTACATATATCCAGTTTTTAAGATTGTAATTCTAACACATTTGTATTGTGTGTCTCAGTCAGGCCCGCGATCTACCCCAATTATCATCATCTTCGGGGAACTCGCTGGAGCGGGAGACGGTGGAGAGTGAGACACCTGCGTGAGCCTCCCCGCCAACCGTTACGGATGACATCGAAGTGTTGTCCCGAAGAACCTCTCCAAGCCATGGAGAGGTGCGGGAGGCCGCCAAGACAGCGCCAGAGGGTAACACCTCGGCTGCCGAGAACATGGGGGAACCAGCCCCTATGGAGACTGATGACGGGGGCCATGACCAATCCGGCCCCCAGCCGAACACCATTCTGGAGACCCATATGGCTCCGGAATCGAGCAAACAACTCCCTTTAAAGGAGGGGGAAGCGTCGACTCCACGGGTGACCTCCCTCAATTCAGAGGCGCCGGACACTTTGGTGGGAGCACTTCGCCGTGCTTCCGTCATGGACGAGCACCGTACCCTGATTGATACGGTGGTCGAGAAGATTTAGTCTGTCAAGAGCGGGCTGAACAAAGCCTTCACCAGCCTATTGACAGGCTTTGAGGTATGCGACGTAAGACGCCCGTTTTATATGAAGGAACTATGTTGTTATATAGATAGTAGCCCTTGAGACTCTGTTCGGTTTTGGAAAAAAAGGCGAACAATGGATCAAATGATTATCGTAGAAGGTAACATATATATCTATTGAATGAGCATGCTTCCCTGTTGGCGGCAACCGCCCAGGCCGCTGAAGTTTCCAAACTCAAGTGGAAGCTGAAGCTGGCCGATGATGACCTCGATCGCAATAACAAGTGGTTCGATGAGGTATAAGGTATGTTTTGTATGACTGAAATTATATGCGAGTGCGGAGTTTAAGCTTACACACGTTCTCATGTAAATGATTGCAGGCAGTGCGGCTGAGGTTTAGACCCTCAAGGGCGCCTTGTCGCAAGCCGAAGAGCAGGCGAGGGTGAGTAGAGCGGCTGATGATAAAGCGGCTGCGGACTTAAAGACCGAGCAGGCCACCCGCCGCCAGTATGAGGAGAGGGTTACCGAAGTCAAGCAGGAGCTCAAGGACGCTGCTCGTAAGTGTGAGGCCTTGGAGGAGAAAAATAAGGCCCAAGCAGTTGAACTCTCCAAGGCTCTCTAGGAGGCCAGGGAGGCGCGGACGGAGTCACGGGCGGCTCGTGAGGAGATCAAGCAGGCCGAACAGATAGCGGTTGGTAAGCCCTTTCTTTTGCAGAGTAAATTCGGCAGTCAATATGCCCTGCTTACTCGATTATGGAGTTCTCCAGACGCGTTTGCGGATCTTCTGAAGAGCGTCGCCGATGCTGCGAAGTTTTTCCGGGCCCAAGAGAGGAATACGATGGAGAAACTCTTCTGGTCGCAATATCTGGCGCCGGAGTGTCCAGCGCTGTTGAACGACCAGATTATGCAGCTACCAGAGCTGCATAGGATGTCCGGCCTGGCCATGAAGGACATCATAGTCCAGCTATGGCCAGCCGAACCCATTCCTGGCAGCTACTTCGGCCTGGTCAAGTGGCTCGCCGACGCCCTTCCCCGAATTGAAGCTGTGAAGCGCTCTTCGTGCATTGAGGGTGCTCGGATGGCCTTTGCCCATGTCAAGATGCACTGGGCGAAGATGAAAGTCATCGTCGTGGCAGTTGAGGGCCCACCTGAAGGCAAGGACTATCGCAAGCCGGAGCATTTCGAAGACGTCCTAGAGGGTGCCCGTTTAATAGAGGGTCAATGCTTGAAGGATATTATATTTGAATGGATGTCTTTGGGATGCCCACACTTTGTGTTATGAAAATTAGGCTTGTATAATATATTTGTGCCTTTACCTGAAATTATTTTCCTCCTGTGAGGTTGTTTTTATATCTGAAAGTTTGCCAGCCGTCGGCTTCAGCCCCCACGTAGATACTATGGGGGTGTTCGGAATAGCACATGACCACACTTGCCCCAACGTCTTGGTCCATAAAGGAGGTGTCAGTGCAGCGAACCAGGCAATAAGACTATGCAGCTTTATCACTCTCACCTAGCCATAGGAGTTTGATAATGGGACTATAGGCTAGCCCCTGGTGATTGTTCGGCTATCTGAACTTGGATGCCTTAGGTGCGTGACTGGGTGGAGGACAGTCCTTCTTATAATACGGAAGAAATTGCAAAAGATTTAGTAAGTCGCCGAACCACTGACCAGCTCTCGCTATATCATGACAGTTAGTTTTCGGCTTTCTCTACTGAGGTGTTTGACCGGACGAACCGAAAACACAATCGCAGTAGTTCTCCATTTACTACCTTAGCCGAACAAGCGGAACGTAAGGTGGTAACATAGGAGCCGGGCAACCCAACTATTGAACAAAGACATGATTCGGAGCCGATGCATATAATGCAGTATTCGGGACACCGAAGTATACTATAAAAGTGTTCGGACTTTTTGTTTTTGACAAATATATGTGGATGAATAGAGCCCCTGGAAATTTATGCTGAGGTGTATATGTCAATCTCTCGCGAAGACAGAATACAGATTATGAAATAAACCAATACCGAATAAGGTTGGACAAAACTGTTTCCGCTATAGTCTGATTGATACGTCGAACGTGTTCTTACAGAGAATGCCATAATCATCAAGGCTATTTTACATGCCAAGAATTTGAGAACAAGGGAAAGATGTATATAGGTCCTAACAAAGGTGGTCTTGAAGATCCTTTGAACACCCTGCCGCACGTTTGTGTCGCTTTTCACCTTAGTGTAGGATCCTTTGAGAGGATCAACGATCGAGTATATAGAAGGGGCCTGGGAAAGGGCCCTTTGTACCACCGAAAAGTGATTTGGGTTTTTAAGAACCTGCAAAATAAAAAAGAGAAAAAGGAGAAAAAAAGAAGAATATTAAGGTCCGAATAGGGTCGAGCCGTATTGTGGACTTTGTCTTTAGTGTGCCTCCGTCCTTGCCCATGGTATTTTTAGTGCCTAGTTATGTACGCGCAGTACGTATGACATGATTAGGTGGGGGTTTTGACGGAGGCCGAATTGCTAATCAAGTTCTGGATGAACTAAAGTATCGTTCTGCAGGGTAGACCGGACTCTTTTGACAGTGTCCAGGGGCTTGATGGCCGATGAAGTATTCGGCTTGATAAGGCCACCCTGTACCTCAGCTGCGAGGACCGCGGTATGCTCCTCAGTACGGAGGGAGCACTCCATGTTTCCATTGACTTCTATAACATCGCGTGGCCTGGGCATCTTAAGCTTTAGATAGGAATAGTGCGGGACTGCATTGAAATAGGCGAAAGCGGTTTGTCCGAGCAGTGTATGATAACCACTGCGGAAGGGGACAATGTCGAGGATCAAATCTTCGCTATAGAAGTTATCCGGTGAGCCGAAGACTACCTCCAGCATTATTGACCCTATGCAGCAAGCCTCTATGCCGGGTATTACTCCTTTAAAGGTGGTTTTAGTGGGCTTGATCCTTGACGGATCAATACCCATTTTACGGACAGTGTCCTGATAAAGCAGGTTAAGACTGCTGCCGCCCGTCCATGAGGACTCACGTGAGATGGAATTCATCGATGATTGGATCGAGGACCAATGTTGCCGAACCTCCGTGACGGATACTGGTTGGATGGTCTCTGCGGTCAAAAGTGATCGGATAGGCCGACCATGGGTTGAATTTTGGCGCGGCTGGCTCTATGGCATCGACGTCTGATGTCTACTACACAACCTTCTTCTTGTAGACGTTGTTGGGCCTCCAAGTGCAGAGGTTTTTAGGACAGTAGCAAATTTCCCTCAAATGGATGACCTAAGGTTTATCAATCCGTAGGAGGCATAGGATGAAGATGGTCTCTCTCAAGCAACCCTGCAACCAAATAACAAAGAGTCTCTTGTGTCCCCAACACACCCAATACAATGGTAAATTGTATAGGTGCACTAGTTCGGCGAAGATATGGTGATACAAGTGGTATATGGATGGTCGATAAAGGTTTTTGTAATCTGAAAATATAAAAACAGCAAGGTAACTAATGATAAAAGTGAGCACAAACGGTGTTTCAATGCGTTGAAACAAGGCCTAGGGTTCATACTTTTACTAGTGCAAGTTCTCTCAACAATAATGACATAATTGGATCATATAACTATCCCTCAACATGCAACAAAGAGTCACTCCAAAGTCACTAATAGCGGAGAACAAACAAAGAAATTATGGTAGGGTACGAAACCACCTCAAAGTTCCTTTCTGATCGATCTATTCAAGAGTCCGTAGTAAAATAACATGAAGCTATTCTTTCCATTCAATCTATCATAGAGTTCGTACTAGAATAACACCTTGAGACACAAATCAACCAAAACCCTAATGTCACCTAGATACTCCAATGTCACCTCAAGTATCCGTGGATATGATTATACAATATGCATCACACAATCTCAGATTCATCTATTCGAACCAACACAAAGTACTTCAAAGAGTGCCCCAAAGATTCTATCGGAGAGTCAAGACGAAAACGTGTGCCAACCCCTATGCATAGGTTCATGGGCAGAACCCACAAGTTGATCACCAAAACATACATCAAGTGGATCAATAGAATACCCCATTGTCACCACGGGTATCCCACGCAACACATACATCAAGTGTTCTAAAATCCTTAAAGACTCAATCCGATAAGATAACTTCAAAGGGAAAACTCAATCCATTGCAAGAGAGTAGAGGGAGAGAAACATCATAAGATCCAACTATAATAGCAAAGCTCGCGATACATCAAGATTGTACCACCTCAAGAACACGAGAGAGAGAGAGAGAGATCAAACACATAGCTACTGGTACATACCCTCAGCCCCGAGGGTGACTACTCCCTCCTCGTCATGGAGAGCGCCGGGATGATGAAGATGGCCACCGGTGAGGGGTTCCCCCTCCGGCAGGGTGCCGAAACGGGTCTAGATTGGTTTTCGGTGGCTACGGAGGCTTCTAGCGGCGGAACTCCCAATCTATTCTGCTCTCTGATGTTTTTAGGGCATATGGGTATATATGGGAGGAAGAAGTACGTTGGTGGATCTCCGGGCTGTCCATGAGGCAGGGGGGCGCGCCCAGGGGGGTCGGCGCGGCCCCCACCCTCATGGGCAGCCCGGGACTCTCCTCGTCCATCTCCGATACTCCGTGGGCTTCTTCTGGTCCAAAAATAAGTTCTGTGAAGTTTCAGGTCAATTGGACTCCTTTTGAATTTCCTTTTCTATGATACTCTAAAACAAGGAAAAACAGAAACTGGCACTGGGCTCTGGGTTAATAGGTTAGTCCCAAAATAATATAAAAGTGTATAATAAAGCCCATAAACATCCAAAACAGATAATATAATAGCATGAATACTTCATAAATTATAGATACGTTGGAGACGTATCAACGTCCCTTAGTGCGCGCTTGCGCTCCCGCTTAGGGATATGAGTGGAGTAGATCATATTCACTGTTTTTACGTCGGGGGGGAATTTCTTTTGCCCACCTGTGTTTGTTGGGCGAGGCTCATCATCATCCTCGCTAGGCGGCCCTTTCCCCTTATGTTCTGTGTTTTAGCTTATCGGCCTGTTTAAAGACCCAACGATTTCTGTTGGTATGATTGGCAGGCTTGTCCGGTGTGCCATGGATCTGCCAAGGCCGATCAAGTATTATGTCCAAACTGGATGGACCATCTTTGTTTCCTTTGAATGGCTTCTTCCGCTGACCAGGTTTAGAGCCACTGAATCCGGCGTTGACTGCAGTGTCTTCAGTATCTTCATTGTTACTTTGATGCTTGTGTTTGTTGCGTTGTGGCCTACCATTGCCATCTCTGGTTTCGGAGGTGCCAGGGTCACTGGTGTTGTTGCTTCTACGAGCTAACTAGCTATCTTCTCCCGTGCAAAAGCGGGTCATGAGTACGGTAAGAGCTGCCATGGACTTCGGTTTTTCTTGGCCGAGGTGTCGGGCGAGCCACTCGTCACGGACTCTGTGTTTAAAGGCCGCGAGGGCTTCGGCGTCCGGGAAATCGACAATTTGGTTCTTTTTAATTAAGAACATGGTCCAGACTTTTCAGGATGACTCTCCGGGTTGCTAGACTATGTGACTGAGGTCATCGGCGTCCGGAGGCCGGACATAGGTACCTTGGAAGTTGTCTCTAAAGGCTTCTTCCAAATCTTCCCACCTACCAATAGAGTTCTCTGGGAGGCTATTTAGCCAGTGTCGTGCTGGTCCTTTCAGCTTTAAGGGGAGATATTTGATGGCATGGAGATCATTACCGCCGGCCATGTGGATATGGAGGAGGAAATCTTCAATCCATACCGCGGGATCTGTCGTGCCATTGTATGATTTGATGTTTAGGGGTTTGAACCCTAACCCACCAGGGAACACCTAGGCTCCTGGCGTGCCCAGGTGGGTTGTTCCCACCTGATAGGCCCCCACTGGTAGTTATTTGCTCCAATAATTCTTAAATAATCCATAAAAAATCTCCGTGAAGTTTCATCTTGTTTGGAGTTGTGCAGAATAGGTGGCCTGACATAGCTTTTCCAGGTCCAGATTTCCAGCTGCCAGAATTCTCCCTCTTGGTGTGTAGCTTGCAAATTATAAGAGAAAAGGCATTAGAATTACTCCAAAAGGCATTATTATAGATAAAAACATTGTAAATAACAGTAAGGAAACATGATGCAAAATGGACGTATCAAATATTTAAGAACTTTTAGCATTGAATACACCCCATGGGAGTGCACCTATGAGCCATAAGCTCACAGGGTGCGCCTAGTGAGCTTGTGGGTCCCACAGGGGCCCCCTCACTAATTCTATCCACCCATTGCCTTCTTCTACCTCCAGAAAAAATCACCATTGCTTTCAGACCCGTGTTATTGCTCATTCCCATGTGATTTTCGATCTCCTTGCTTGGAGCTCCATTTTTGAAACTATTTTGGGGGATTACTCCTTGGTATGTGATTCCTCCAATGGTCCAATTAGTTTTTGTTCTAGTGCTTTATATTTTGCAAATTTTTGCTGTTGTGGTGACCATGTGTATGAGCTTGCATGTTGAATTTGTATGATCCAAAGTAGTTTTGATGCATGATATAGCCTCTAGACACTTGTGGGAGTAGTTGCTATCAATCTTGTTAAGTATTGTTCACTTTAATTTTGAGGTACCAGAAATTTCAGAAATTTTCAAAGAAAAGGAAAATGCTTAAGTGGAGGTTGAGAGTTTCTTCACGCCGGGGTCCTAAGGAAACCCCGAAGCCCAAGTACAATCTTCTGGTGCTGCCGAGGTGCGACCGTGCGAGTGGCCATGCAACATGTTCTTGAGGGATGTGGGAATTTTTGATGATTTCTATTATTTGGCAAACAGTATCAGCCTCATTCCTTTCCTTGAAGATAAGTGTGACCAATACCTCCTCCTCACTAATACATTCGTGCAAAACTTTCATTTTCATGCTAGGAGAGATATACCCACTGTGCCATTCCACCTCTATGATATTCCTAAAGAGATGACACTTGGGGGATTTTGTGAGGTTTTGCATGATTCCAAATGAGGGCAGCCCTCTAGAGCCACATCCTAGTGACATCGCAGATTTTATATCTGCGGGAACTATGGGGGAGTCGAGAGGAGTTTCTGAAGCTAGAGTTGCTAGTTTACATTTTCCCGTTTTGCATTATTACTCATTATTTTCCGGGAGGTGTTTGACTGGTTGATGGGTTAACCTTGCTATTTTGCGCCATGCTCTTTATTGCAATAGAACATTTAGTTTGGGAGCTATGGTAGCTCAATGGTTACACACTAGCCATTCAAATGATGTTATTTATGGTGATATTTATGCTTCCCGCCTCGCTAGACATTTTGAGATTTCGATTAGGTACAATGAGGAGGAAGAGAGGCTTTTACCTACCCAATATCTTGATTATGATAGCATGGTTGGGCATAACTTTATTGATTCTGGCCCAAGGCGATTTTGGTATAACTTGGTATTCAGTCAGGGCACTCATGAGATTATTACTTTGCCTGCACCTTGTTTGTTCGATCTTTCCCTAGGAAGGTATACCATTATGCCGAAGGACATTTACGCTTATTGGGGGTTGACACCGCCCTCAGCACCAGAACCAACACCTGAGACAGAGCTGGCGGAGGAACCCATTTATCAGTGGGAGCCTCGGGAGCCTGTCTACCAGTGGGATTCGTAGGAGCCCTAGTATTACCCTGGACCTGATTACTTTCAGTTGTGGCCATAGACCAAGTTAGGCCAAAATCCTAAGCTTGGGGGAGTACGTATTTCTCAATGACATTACATTCATGTACCACACATTCATTCCAGTTGTCGGTGTTCATCTTTCTTTTTCATTGTATATCCATGTTAGTTTTATTTTCGCTTTCTTCTTGTGTGTTTGAAAAACTTGAAAAACCCAAAAATACTTCTTCCTTATTTTCATTTTTTCTTTCTTGTTTAGTTAGTTCGTAGTACTAAGAGAAAACCCAAAAAGATTTCTCATTTCTTCTTTTCGTTTGTTGGGAGCTTTCCTGTGTAAATACTTTTTTCTTGTTTTTGTTTTCCTTCGTCAGTTTGCTTTCTTCAGAAAAACCAAAAACTCCAAAATATTTCAGTGTGTTTATTTGAAATTCTTTTCTTTTCTTTGAGTCATCATAAGGAGAAGACCACGATGAAAATATTGACTGGCTCTCATATGCTCTATTGTTGATCTAATGAAGAGTCAATATTACCTTGTGTTCTCCTTTGAATGAAATGTTTGCAGATTACAACTTAGTCCACGACACACTTGCACTATTATTATTAATATTATTATTGATATTATTATTATTATTATTATTATTATTTTCACATCATACGGTCATGCAATTGAAAGGCAATAACGACGATGATTTGATGATGTGATTGCGGTGAAGGAAAGTTGGCATGCACTCTTGCTGCTTTTATTTCTTAAATATGTTTAACACAGTTGTTCTTGATCCAACATATTATGTGTAACATGTTTGTGATGACAATTAGACATTATAGTTACTCATGCCATGCTTAAACAGCTAGGAGTGGATAATGATTTATCTTGAGTGTCAACATGCATTAAAATGGTTATGATGTAGTATGATAGTATGGTATCCTCTTCTGAATGGTTTGAATGACTTGACTTGGCACATGCACACACATGTGGTTGATTCAAAACCAACAAAGCCTCCACGATATTTATTTTCATGGTACTTATATCCTACTCATGCTCGTATTTAATGTTAATTATTCTCAATGCATGATTATGACTGTTTTTGCTCTCTAGTTGGCCGC
The DNA here is from genome assembly GCF_056163025.1 of Triticum urartu. NCBI lineage: Eukaryota > Viridiplantae > Streptophyta > Magnoliopsida > Poales > Poaceae > Triticum > Triticum urartu. Next base: position 114,541,126 of record NC_141873.1, read on the forward strand.
TTCTCAATCTATTTGCTAGCCCTCACATGTACTAAGCGGGAATATTGCTTGTGCGTCCAAATCCTTAAACCCAAAGTTGTTCTAGATGAGTCCACCATATCTACCTATATGCGGTATTACTTTGCCGTTCCAAGTAAATTTGCATGTGCCACCTCTAATCATTCAAATAAGCATCTGTTTTGTGTGCCCATACCACTCATGGAGCGACAGAGGGCGGTCGGTATCTTCCATCACTACAAAAAAAGACACATCCGTGACATTTTGGGTCGAACGAATTTTTTTCCTGTCATGCTTATGACACTTCTATGACGATAATTGTGACAAAACCCGGTATCATCATAGATGTGGTGGGGTCCTACTTCTATGACAAAAAATCATGACAGAAAATGGGCTTTTCGTCCTGGGTGGGCTGAAGACGCAGCTGCATCACATTCTTTGGGCCGTCCATGATGAAAAAAACAATGGTAGAAGCGAGGGCGAGGAAAATATCGGGGAGTTCCTGGTTACGGTGGGTGGTTGGGGGCCGAGCGATGCGCGTTTCTCTTATACGTATGTGCGTGTGTGTGAGGCGTTGGGCTCTAACTAAACCCGAGCGAGGCATTGGGCTCTAACTGAATCTGAGCGATTGCACTGTAGGCTACGCATTACTGAACCCGAGCAATCGATCGATCCCTTGCTGTTAACTGAACCCAAGTGATTTCTTCGCTACTGCTGCTAACTGAAGCCGATCGATGCTGCCTCTGGATGAACATTGAGCGTTGTTGGGGGCTTTGGATGAATAGTTCCTAGTGGGGGGTTGGATGAACAGGACCCCGTGGTAGTAGAGGCCATTTCCGCTGGATGAACAATACCCCGATTGATTGAGCCGGTGGATGAACAGGACCCCATGGAGGGCTGGATGAATAGTAGCCGGTGGAGGGCTGGTTGAATAGTAGTCGGTGGAGGGCTGGATGAACAGTAGCCCATGGAGGGGTGGTTGAACAGGACCTCGTGGAGAGGGCTGGTTGAATAGTAGCCGGTGGAGGAGCGCGCGGTGGAGGCTGGATGAACACGAGCTCATGGATGAACAGTCATAGGTGGAGGCTGGAGAAGGTCAACGGTGGATAAACAGGAGCCCGTGGAGGCTGGAGGAGGTCAACGGTGGAGATAACAATATCCCGTGGAGTCCCGTTTTGCGGTACGCCACACCCTCCCCGATGAACATGACCCGCGTTTCAACTGTAGCGCTCCAACACAAGTCTGTTTTCTCTGTTTTGCGGTACGCCACACCCCTCCCGATCAACAGGACCCCGTTTCGACCATAGGAGGTCCGATTCCTCCGTTTTGCGGTACGCCAGACCCCTCCCGATGAACAAGATCCCGTTTCCACCGTGGCTGGTTGAACACAAGGCCGTTTCCTCCGTTCTGCGGTACGCCAGGCCTCGTTTCCATCGGTTGTTCCGTCCAAGCCGGTTGGCTCCCGATGAACACGACGACGCATTCCGTTCTGACCCAGCCGGTTGCCTCCCCATGATCACGACGGCGTGCAGCTTCTCCTTTCCGACCCAGCCATGTACACAAGCCCTGGCCGTACATATGCGCGAGTAGGCATTCGAGACCCCGCCCGTATGTACGTACGTGGCCATATTTTCTTTCTTGTACCCTGGCCGTTGTACGTACGTGTACATGCTACGTGCGCGCCTCCACTACAAGACGCGTGTGCCTCTACTACGACACGTGCGCACCGCTACATCGACCAGTATGTACATACAAGTTCACGACCAGAATGACAACGCTACATATGCTTCGACCAGGTGGGTCCCGACTGTCAGGCACTTCCTTGCGTGCAAAGATGTAGATGGTGGGTCCCAGCAGTTAGGGGGAAACGTTTTTTTGTGAAATCATTATTTTCCGCGTAATAAGGAGGCACTTCCTTGCTGCGGCTGTGGACCCAGCTGTCAGCCTCTCCATGTACAGTACTCTTCCGATGGAAATCGTTCCTTGACCACGTTGACCATGCTGGGCCGAGAGCACTAGGGTGGTGGACGATGGCAAGGCCTAGGAAGGGGATGATGCGGAGCCGGGGAAGACGCGCCAATGGATGCCCACGCAAAGGGGAGTGCGTGCGTTGACCGCTTCAGTTGCGGTGTGAGGCTGCAGTTGCTGGAGAATAACAGGAGGTGTGGGTGAGTATAGAGGAATGGCATGGCCAGCGGTGACAGCGCAGCCAACAGGAGGCAGGAGCCGGCGGCACGAGCGACGCTTGTTTGGGCGGCTGGAGCAAGAAGACCAGAGGTTGAAGAAGCACTATGGTCGTTGGATGGACATCGTACGGTCACTGGAGCTAGAATCGTCATATTGACTAAGTTGACAAAGCCCTCCGTCCCCGTCATCTTAGTAGGCCCACGAGTCAGCCTCCCACTATGGTGGGTCCCAGCTAGTAGGGGGAGTTCATTTTTTGTGCGTAATAAGGAGGCACTTCCTTGTGTGCGAAGATATAGTTGGTGGGTCCAACCTGTCAGTGGGGGAACGTTTTTTCGTGAAATACAGAGGCCCTTCCGGTGGGTCCCAGTCGTCAGGTGGAGGAATCATTATTTTGCGCATAATAAGGAGGCATTTCCTTGCATGCGGCCATGGACCAAGCTGTCAGCCTCTCCACGTACAGTCCACTTCTGATGCATGTCGTTCATTGGCCACGCTGCGTCGAGAGCACCTGGGCGGTGGACGATGGCGAGGCCTAGGAACGGAACGACACAGAGCCAGGGAAGACTCGGCAGTTGTTTCCCACGCGGAGGGGGGTACGAGGATTTACTGGTTCGTCTGCCATTGTCGGAGAATAACAGCAGGTGTGGGTGAGTAGAGGGATGGCTAGGCCAGCGATGGGAGTACGGTGGGGCGGTGAGGCTTGCGCGATAGCACAGCCGGCCGCGGGAGGAGGAAGCAGGCAGTCCCGCCGGCGCTTGTTTGAGTGGCTGGAGCATGAAGAGCAGAAATTGAAGAAGCACGATGACCGTTGGATGGACATCCAACAGTCACTGCTTGTGCGTCAACCTTTTTTTAGAAAAGCCCTAAATCTGTGGAAAATAGCATACAACCCATCTGCCATTGTTTCTAATAATTTACAGCCCATTTGCTAATTTTTAAAGTTTTTTTGGAGCCCATATTCTTTTTGTTAGCATTGCAGCCCATATTGTAGCCACGGTTAAAAAAATTATACGAAATTTTGCATATTTCGGTGCGGTCCGAACTGTTTTTAATCCCGAAATTTTGAGTCACACTCAAATGATTTTAAAAATAAATATATATCAATATAAAATCCAAAAAATTGTCCACGCATCAAAATCAATGCAATTTAAAATCTTGAAATGAAAAAAAGTGAAACTAATTGCCGGTTTGATGTGTTTTCAAAATGTACAGCCCATTTCTCATTACTGATAGGCCATTTTCTCAGCCAGCCGAATGAAGCTCTCCTCGCCTTGAAAGATTTGCAGCTCAACAGGCCTGACAAAGCGACTTACTTAACAAATCACAAAAAAAGTGGGCTAGCCATTGTCAGAAAAAAAACTACTGGGCTGGTATATGGTAAACATAAAAGAAAAGCCTGTCTAGACAGGCCAGAGTGCCCCGCACAGCCCAGTTGACACCCTGCTTCCGCCTCAAAAACAAATTAGATAAATGCCACTCCAATTATGGTGATTCATAAAAGTGCCACTGCAATTTCCAAACTTTGAAAAATGCCACTGCAATTTTTGCAAACTTTGAAAAACACCACCCTAGGCTTGGAAAATGCCACTGGAAATGGCATGAAATGGCATTTTTCAAAGTTTGGACATTGCAGTGGCATTTCTCAGAATTACCAGATTTGGAGTGGCATTTACCAAATTAACCCAAAACAAAAAAACTGGGCGAGCTGCTGGGTCCCTGGTGTCAGCCGCTCGTTGTGCAATTCTCTCGTTTATTGACTACGTTGACAATGGCATGGGACCCAGATGTTAGAAATCCATTAGGAGGAGCCATTTTTTATTGGCTTGAAATAAGGAGGCACTTGCTTGCGTACTGCCATGACCTTGGTGGGTCCCTGCTGTCATCCTCTCCACATACAATCATCTCCTGATTGTGTACGCATCAACCTGGTAGGCCCACAAGTCAGCCTCTAAACCCGTGGCGGACAAATACAACCCATTTAAAAAAATAACAGCCCATTCCATACGTTCAAACGGAAAGTTCAACATTCAGAGCAAAGTAACCGGTCTGATCCAGACATAGAGTACTGAACTTCCACGTTGACAACCATCATAGCCAAGTTAACTATCTACTCCCATTAATACTCTAGTAGTGTACAAGTACTAACTTACTCTTAGCTAACTAGACGTTGCCAGCCGCCATCTGCAGTACACGCTAAACACCGGCACCAGTGTCCTCCGCCTCGCCTCGGACTTGCCAGAGGTGCGATAGGGCGGGTTGCTCGCGCGTGTTGGCCCTTTCCATCCCGGCGTGGTCCACCGAAGCTTCGGCTTCTAAGTGGGAAACCCACTTGACGAGCTGGTAGTAAAATTTGGCGTCGTGAACGCATGCGTGCCCGACAGCCTCCACGGCTATTTGCCGGGCGCCGGCCTCCATGTAGTCGGCCTAGTTGCGGGCACTCTGCTCGCGACTCAGGACGTTGGTGCACTGCTGCTCCATGTCCCATTGGCGGCGCAAATCAGCGATACGCTGCTCCTCCGCAAGGCGGACGCGCTCCAACAACTCCTCATACTTCGCATTGCCATCTGAAGACCGATAGAATGCCTCCTCCCTTCGTCTGCCTTCCGGTGAAAAACCGAACACTAGTTCTGGCGGTGAACGCCTCCGGCGTCGCCTCTCGCGGACGGGCGGGGGCATGGCCGACGTGGCAAGAGCGAGGATAAGCGACGAGCGACGTTGGGCCGGTGGGGGCTTATGAGGATAGGGCGAGTTGGGTGATGGTGCCACTGGAGAAGCCTGGGAAATAGTAATTATAGGCGGAAGGTAGGCAAACCAGCGTGTCACGGGAAACGCGATGGTCATCGCGGTCATTGGAATTCAATGCATAAACAGGCATGGCTTAGCGCGCCAGCTTTCCGTGGAAACTAGAAAAACTGAAATTATTATTGTGTCATCCCGTCCCATCAGTGGTGCGTCCCGTCCGTGCTGGGTCGCACGCCGGCATTACGGTCAAATGAGTGCACTCGAATCATCCAGATGAGGTACTCCCTCCTTGTCAAAAATGATTCCACCACTCATCATCTACCTTGGTTGGTGAGATTTTTGAATTAAGCCCTGCAAACCGGAAAGGAGGTAGTACGTGCGTGATCCGCTATTTATTCGTGTAGGATCGAGTAGGTCGTTTTTTGAATTGAGTCCTGCAAACCGGAAAGGAGGTAGTACGTGCGTGATCCGTTATTTATCCGTGTAGGATCAAGTAGGTCGGATAGTGTACGTGTAGGATCGAGTAGGTCGAATGGTGTACGTGTAGGATCGCATTAGCAGATGAACGTTCGCTGGGAGATAAGGCATTTGCGAACGTTTTTGCTGGTAGTTTCTTCAGATTCACATGGCATTTTCTTCAGAGCAGCTTGTCAGTTTCTTCAGAGGTAGGCATTTTTATTCAAAAAACTGCCACTTCAGATCTTGCGTCGCAACTAAAACTGCCAGGAGCGCATTAGTAGGCTAGCTAGTGATCGATTAGTAACTTGTAAACACTGAGCGAACAGAAATAAGGAACTGATAGTAACTTGTAAACACTGAGAACACAGAAATAAGGATCATGTTGTGCATAGCAGTAAGAGCCGATCCATTCGAAATGTTCACACGAGACTCACAGGCCTGGCATTGTAATATCTTCACATTAGTAGCCCAAATTCAAAACCAACTAGTACGATTCCCATACATAAGATCAACATGTTAATGCATCTCATTGATTCACAGATCATATACAAATATGTAGCTCCAAAAGCAAAGATCTAGAAAAAACATCTGTTCTTCCTACTAACATGGATGCTTCTCTTGGCCAACATTCAGTACAGAGTGAAAGACAAATTTGTTTGTGAAGTCTACAATTCCTCTTGCAAACATAACTAGTTTCACCAACAGCTGGAGTGACTATGTTGGCCAATAAAGCACTGAAGCTCCAAAAGCAATGAAGCATCTAGTGTTGGCCAATAAATAGTACAGTACTACTTTTCTGTAGTCCATGAAGTGACTATCCAATCTTTCTGTGTCTATTTTCAAATGGCACTGCATGCAGCGACTATACTAATCTCTTGTGCAGTTCTAACCAAAATTGCGGTCACTTTGTCTGTTTGCCAAATAGCAACGGGCAGACATCTCTGTCTGCATAAATATCAAGCAGCTAGTAAACATATACCCCACCTTGTATTTTTAGTTTAAACACATCTCTTCTGCTTAGCATCTGTCATGTTTTGCACTGGACAATTTGATACAGTCATGTTTTGCCCTGGACAATTTCATACTGAATTGATTTGCTAGTTCAGAGCAGAAATATAGTGCCTACTCTTCATCAGACCAAGGATATCCATGTTCGCAGTGATGGAAGAGGTGAAATTGATACAACCGAAATTGAGCATCCAATCATTGAATCCTGTCTTGCACCTCCAATGTAGGTCCACCCTGCAAATAAATTCACATGCAAACCACTAGTATTACTATCTAATGATAGTACAAAAAGAGTAGCAGGATTGTAGCAAACCATGTACCTTTGTAATGAATAGCTCATAGTGCCACCAATTGGATATAAAGGTTTGGAAGAAAACATTCTCCTAATGTTGAACCATTTGGACTTTTTGTGCAGTTCCACTAAAATTGAGCATCTCTATTTGCATAGATATTGAAAGTGTGATTACTATAAAAGTGGCACTAGTTGAAGCATAGACTCACAAATATAAGCAATCCAATTTCTTAATGAGAAAGGGTAGCAAGACTATTTCTAATCACATGTTTCAATGAATAGATAAGGCAACGACGGCTGATGTCAGGAAGGCATACATAGTTCTTTCTGAAAAAAAATGAGCCCTTCCTGACCTTTCCTCTTCTTTTAAGCATATTTTGTGTAGTTCCACTAAAATAAAATGCCATCACCGCCTTGACAATTCAGTGACACTGTACACAAGGAAATGACTTAACATTACATCATGATGTCAGGTATGTAGTCGACAGGCATTAGAGACAAACATATAGACCTCCTCCGATAACATAATGGACATTAATTTTAACAAAGGTGTGACTAGCTTTACCGGGATAATTTGAGTGAAATCTACACCCTCTGTTCCTTAATATAAGACGTTTTCGCAGTTCAATTTAAAGTACCCAAACGTCTAGTATTTAGAAAAACAGGTAGTAGTTTTCTTGAGCACATATCTGGGAAAGCTTGCCACACTTTATATATGTCCATACGCTAATGCAACACCATTCGAATAGTACAAATATACACTAATCCAGTGGCTAGTGCGACAGTAGAGTAGTTATTTTATTACATGATACAGTACAATGGTTTTACTAAACAGATTTCCATAAGCTCTAGCACTGGAAGATTTCTATAAGAATTAACAATACAAAATGTAAAGGTAACAAGTTTCAGCATTCGTATACTAGCTGTGCAAGAGCATTAAACCAAATACAAAAGTCTGAAGGTAACTAGCATTATTAACTAATGACAGTATAAAAAAATTGCAAACCATGTACCTTCAAGGTAAATATCATTTCGAACTCGAGGGGACCTAAAAATTGCTATCCCAATCTTGATAAATGATAAACATAAAAACTTGATCGAACGAATCAAGAGAACAGTCGGAGGAGGAGGTGCCCACTCTTGACCTTTCCTCTTGACACTGTACAAAAAATTGAGTTATCTCATGAAAGTGAGGTATGTAATCTATAAGCATTAACAGTGCAAAAATCTAAAGGTAGTTACAAGATTCATCGTTAGTATACTGGTTGTGCAACAGCATTAGAATGCCTTAGCTGGAAAATCTTTAATACATCCACAATCAATAGCTAACCCTAAAATAATCCAGTGACATTAAATGGCATTGCTTAAATTTATCGGTGGCATTAGACTGAGTGCAACATTAGTTAAATGTGGCATCACTTTAGCAGTAGTATTGCTTGACTTGACTGCTGGCGTTATACTAACACCAAAAAAGTGGCAATAAGAGCATGGGAGGCCCATTCGGATAGTGGGCGCACCAGTACGATGTACCTCCACAGACGCATAGAGTGGTGAGGGAGGTATGGTTGCCCAAAGCAACAAATATACAGGCAGCATATGTGGATTACGTTCCATTTTTGTTCTCTTTAGCTACTGATTTTCCCCTTTTCATCCTAGATGCGGGTTCGATGCCAAGTCTCTTGGATAGTACAGTCTCCCTTCCTTTCCTTATTCAACCCAAACATGGATTAGGCTGCATTTAGTAGGGTTTCCTTTAATAGTGCAAGTTAAGGTTTTCGTCTACATGACCAGCAGAGCAGAGGATAGAAAATTCGGAAGATGGTGGAGTGGAAAAAGATCCACATGCAGCGACGTGGCGGATGGGGCAATAGAACAAGGGTGTGGTTCGAAAAGAGGTAGCATACCAGAGGGTCGGCAGGAAGTGGCTTCGCTCGTGGTCGTCGTCCTCCGCACACACTACGGCAACGAGCTTGGGGACGGAGTCCATCCCGTGCGGGTGCTAGGCCTGAGAGGACGGCCTTGTCGTCAGTGCGTTACCTAGCTCGCCGACGACGAGTGCGTCAACGCTGCACGTCCTTTTCTTCCCCGGTGGATCTGTGACCATCGGTGAGGAGGGAGAGAGAGGCCGTATTTTTTAGATCTGGAGAGAGGGTGATAGTGTGAGAAGCAAGTGCGCAGCCCTGAGCAAGAAAGCGCTGAAGCTCCAGCCTATATATATTTTTTATACTACTAGTACTAGAGGTGGAGTAGTAGTAGAGTAGTTTATATTTTCTCTGCATACAGTACCAGTTAGTCGTGCTTCAAAACTGAACGGCGCGCCATTAAAAAAATAAAGGTCAATAACTAATGCGGCACCTCGGGCCAACGCGGCCAGATCGCATTTTGCACGAGAAATTACACACCATGTTTCGTTGACATGTGGTCCCGTTCCAACATGTCATTGAGACGACGGCGAGTCCTTTTGTACAATTTCCGAACTGACGTCTATGTAGGCCGGGGCGCCTCTTCGTGTACCGTGGCAAATGTCCACCGACTCTTCGCCTTTCCATCTCGATTTGGAACTGTTGTTGCACGCTCCTCCTCCCTCCTCCATTTGCCTTCACCCTTCCTTCTGCCATTGTTCGATCGTCTTCTCCATGGAGGGAACAGAGTGGAAACAGCCCCGTTATTCTTGCCCCGATCTGAATGATGACGTGGTGGCGGGACTCATTGATCGGTGCGACGTCATCACCTCGGCTAGCATGGCAGGTTCGTTCAAGACCATTCTCGACTCAACTAATAACATCATTACAAGGAACCCAAGGGTCCAGGAGTGGTTTGATCTCCCCTATCTTCTTCACCGTGACCCTGCTCACTGGCGCGCGGACGACAGAGGCCTCGCCTTGTGCAAGTTGGTGCTGCTTGATAATGATATGTGTGATGTTAAGATGCCATCGCTTGAGGGTAAGGCTTGGGCAGGAGCAAATGGAGATTGGGTTATTTATATTGGGTACAACTGCGAGTGGGAATTTGTTAATGTCCACACTCATCACCGGGTTCCACTTCCAAAAATCTCAGACTGCCCAGAGGTTGAGCACGCCGGTATTCTACGTACGTTCAACTACGATCATGGTGACTGTCGTCTACAGAAGATAGCAATTTGTCGAGTTCCCAACCGCTCTTGGGGTTATAGGAATGCGTGTGTTGTCACTATCTTCGACAAGCTTGTTGTTGTCCTTCAAGGTTCGACTTGATGGATATTGCTCAAAAATCAGTTTCTATACACGGATGAGTACTGTGATGCAATTCAATACGAGGGTCTTGTGTTTGCTGCCACCACTCGTGGCACTATTTTTGCATCGAATCCTGATGCTTTCGGTATGTTCGTCTTCCACCTTAATTATAATTGTTTCATCCACATGCATGAGGGTTAGCTAGTTTCCCTTTACTAATTAACCTTCTTGTGTTTCCAAGGTCATGTGAACATTCCACCACCTATACTTGAAAAAAATTATAACCAAGGGGGAGATGATGATGCTGGTGATCACGAGCATGAGGACCCATATAGGAGTACTCAGTGGCACCTGGCAACTTATTCCGATGGATCGCCTCTTCTTGTATGTATACAGGGCATCGCTGATGTGACTAAGGAAGCAGGTGTTGTCTCCCATGGTCGCACTCTCCAGACCTATTCCAACATCCGCTGCAGGGTATTCGGGATGGATACTACTGTGCTAGCATCAACACCTTACCCCTGGTTTAGTATTGATACTCTTGGAGGAAACTCGCTCTTCCTTGGACAAAACTATCCAATCATGGTGAAAGGCGATCCAGCTGCTGTTGACACAACGTTACTACCATTTATGAGAAGCAATTGTATTTATACCTTGGGCATTGCTATGATTCCCTACCGTGGCTATCACAATATGGGTCATGAAATAGGCCGCTTCAACCTGGATGATCAGTCCTGCATTGGTCTCGAGATTGACAGTAGTTGGCCCTTCCCAGAGAAACTCTTCTGGTTCAAAGCAAGCGTTTCTGACGCTGAGGAGTGGTTGAGCTGAAGTTCATTTCATTGCTTGTTATTTGTTGTGTGATGAAAACTTTAGTATTTACTAGAATGTTTTGTTGGAACTAATCTATAATCCAACATGTATCCTCATTGTCGTTGTGTGCTGATGACTTGTGTTGTATGTAATGAATGGTACATTTGCATATGCATGTCATAAACTCAATTTATAAATGGTTTTCGACTCACTTCTTGGAGTGTTAGTGCCATAGTAGTATAGCCAGCATCCGTAGTAGTATGAAGTTGCCACATCACATAGAGCCAACCAATAGTTAGTTCTAGTTAGATCAACTAGAGCTAGGTGTCATACGGAGGCTGAGAAATATGGTCATAGTGTGACTGCATGAGGTGGGCTTGTACGTAGTAGTATGATGTAGGCACAGGGCTTGTCGTGTTTCTTACTCCTCCGGTCTAAATGTGGAGAAGATTTGGTCAAGTTCTTCCTCCTTTTGCCAACACGTGGGACATCCAGCATCCAGGTCGTGTCATGCAAGAAAATGGAGTGGTAGTTGAAGCCACGCGATGTGCATCTTGGGTTAAACTATAAATAGAATCTTACTAATCTTGAGAGTAACTCCAAAAGCAGCCACCGAAGATCTTTATTGGATTTGTTTTTCATCACCAGCACGTCGAGGTGAAAGATGTGCAGGTTCAGTGGGTCCTCTTGCGTTTTCACTGACATGTGGGACCGCATGTGAGCAAACAAACGATGGACTCCGCGCGTCTGCTGGCTGGCTTAGAAGAGAGATAGAGGAGGGCTGAGCATGGACTCCAGGAAATTTGTTCTATGTAACCAGCACCTAGATATAGGCTCGATATAGTGGGGTGGCATGGGCCATAACTAGCATTCACGTCTAGCAGTACGGCACACGCCACCCACATGAGTCCCATCCGACACCAATTTTCTTGGAGTCCATGCTACAACCATCTCTTCTCCCTCCTGTTTTCTCAGCCAGCGCGCGGTGGGAGGGGTGGGGGTTTGCCGATAATCGGTTTGCTCAACTGCGGTCCCACTTGTAAGTGAAAATGCAACACAACACGCATTCCCCCTTGAGCGGCGTGCCGTACCAAATGTGAGGGGGTGCGACGTACGCGAATACGGCAGGCTTTTCCTTTTGAACTTGTAACTTGTAAAATTTGGTTCTGCTCCATGGATTTGCTGAAAAGATAAAGATACATACGGATCCATCAACGACATCCTCACGCCCTAGTGCGCCGGTTCACCAACCGACGTGTGAGGAGCAGCGGCGCTGGCGGAGAGCTCAACGTGCTTCTGAACAATGTCGTCCAAGGTTGCCCCGCGGGTCAAGAAGGCCAGCGACCTATCGTCCTCCTCTGGCACAGAGTAGTACTTGTGGATGATTTGCGCGTAGACGTGGGTGAATATGTCGACGGTGTCTTGCTGCGTCAGGCGCTGCGCGGCAAGCGCGACCTCGAGGTGGACATTCTACGGCGCGACGGCGGGCAATCGCAGGGCCACCCGTGCGTCGAAGACGTTGTCACCATAGAGGCCGTTGAGGGTGGCGGGCATCGCAGAGCCTGGGCACGTGGGCTGGAGGAGTACGTCAAGGTCGTCCATGAGCTTCTTGATGACAGTGAACTTGTCTAGGAAGCCGACGAGGACCTTGTCGAACAAGGAGATGAAGCTGTCATCCAAGCGGCCTCTCGCCCTGGCGGCCTCAAGAACGACTTGGAGATGTTCCTCAGTGCCGGGCCGCAGGACGGCGTCGTGGACCATCTGGCACAACCGGCTGATGCTCGCGCTCATCGCCTCCATGTGTCTAGCTTCTAGTCAACTGATCTTGTAATTGGAGTGATCACTCTTGCCCTTGGTTAGGGTGCGTAGGTGCGTAGGATTTCATAGATTGGACTGGTGGGGAGCCTTTATATGAGAAGTGCAGACTGCGTTGCATTCACGTGTGTGTTGGCCATCTACTCCTCGGCCCTCTACTACACCTGCCTTTGGCTGTATGATAGGTGGGCCAGCCACCTGTTGGGCCCACGAGTCATTCACCCAAATGCAGGTGCAGTAAGTCAATGAAGCTGCATCCCCCTCCGTCCCAAAACACTTAGGCACGGTACATTAACTCCCTCCTCATTTCTTATTTCATGACATATTAACCAATGATAGATGTGGGCCATGCATGCTTTGAATGACTTGAGACTACCAAACATGACATGCAGTGGTTAGTTCATTGCATGTAATCCTATTAATTAGCAAAGAGACATTAAGTTCCCTCGCTTTCCCCTTCGTCTTGGTCACGGTGCACAACCTAAGAGCATGGTTAATACTTAATAGTATAGCCAGCTGCTGGCTATATGATGTTGCCATGTCATAGTAGAGCCATCACTTGTAGCCACTCATATAATAAGGTTAGCTATAAAGTTGGCTATAAGAGTACTACTTTTTCTCATCTTCTCTCTCTCTCTTTCTCAATATTTATTGTATATCGGCCTAGCAATCCGCATATAGCTAGGCTCTTGCATGAGAGCCCACTCCTCTTTTTCACTTGCTCTAAGATGACTTAGACTAGCCATAGTGGGAGTAACTTCAACAGTAACATCGAGGCCAACTCAACAAATTTTCTTATGTGGCAATGACTTAATGAGGAGAGAGGTAGTTTGAGTAACTTAGCTAGTTATTACTGTAACATCACATGTCCCAATGCAATATGAGTCTATAACCTAATAAATGAGGCTTTGCATGTTACCATACTTATGTTACTACCCACTATGAAAGGTAGTACTAGTGTGTGTTACTCTTCATTGTGGCTAGTCCTACACCTAGACGGAGGGAGTAGTCTCAAGTCATTGGATGCATACGCACCCCACATCTCGTATTTGTATTGGGTGATTTCTTTTTTTGTGGCAAGAAACAGGGAACGAGGTGGGTAGTTAATGCACCGCGCCTAAAAGTTTTGGGATTACTATTCGGTTTTCGTAACGTGACTAATGCACCAGTACGGAGGGAGTACAATAGTAGTCTTTGATTGCAATATTTTGTTGGTAGGTTACAAAGCTGAGTGCTCGGTGAGTACAATAGTAGTCTGATTGATGAGACTTCAGATTTGAGCCATCGACCTGAAGGAATAAAACAATACACCATGTATTTATTTACAGAGGGAGTAGTACATTTTTTGTGACATGCATTACTAGATATTGCTAGTCAAATACTAAATCTAGATGGACATGGTAGTACTACTAAATCCAGACGGTGGTGCTAGTACTACTAGTAGTACTACCAATGTAGTAGCACTGTACTACCCGTTTGTCAAATTATTACGTGATGCTCGTCGCGGTGAAGTGACAAGACCCTGCACCGGAGATGACACCTGAGTATAGGCGCCGTGTTCGGCATAACACATAAGTCAGCCTCACCGTCTGCAATCACTATCATCATGGCTATAGAGATAGCCTGCTTACAACTAGTTGTGTTCGACATAATTTCCCGTGCGTAGATGCCCGTGCATTGCACGGAACACCAAGATTGGGGGTGGACGGCGCCGGCAGCGGCCATCGCGCCAGATTTTTCCATGGCCTTCTAGATGTGGTGGGAGGAGATATGGCTGATTGTGATATACAAGGAGTTGTTTGTAAATAGGGAACAAGTGCGGGCATCTTTTTGCAAAACTAGAGAAGTTTGGTTTGTATGCGTCAGATCTAGATCCGAAGGCTATTGATGAAAGATGGTAGGCACAACATCATCACTAACTCAGTACCTCTTTGATTCGCGGGATTTTGAAAACGCAGGAATAGGACACGGCAATATTACAAGTTTCAAACTGATATTACAAATGTTAGGAGTAATGTTGCACCTACGAAGAGGGAATCTAGGAAGTTTACGTAAGAACTTTCGTTACTTTAGGTGGATGCAACATTATTGTACAAACTAAAATCCATCGCCCTGACAAGTCGCTAATGGGAAAATAAATTTTCGAGTCTCTGGCAACTTGATGTTTCAAAAACAAATTCAGCTTCTGTGGAGACTTTGTCATTTAGGCTTAGACGCTTGCGGTGATCAGCACGCCATTCATTGTTGCGCCAGAGAACGCCAAACCTCATTACCTTGAGCACACTTGCCTCAAGAACAAAGAACCTGGCCAATTTAATCTCAGATGTGCTGCCTCGGTAGTCAATCAAATCAATTTCTGTAAGATGGAGATCAAGGCATTAGATGAGATTGTTATAGTGCATCACATTTTTCACTTTAGGGTCTTTTTTTATCTGCAAAATAAGAGAACATATTAGAGTAGCTGGTTGTATAAGATTGTCGGGTCATCAAGAGGTACCAATATCATTCGCTCATACGATAGGGTTGGCTGGCTAGTGATATTTTTTCACTCTCTCTCTCTTTCTCTTTCCTCTCATTTACCTAGGAGCACGTGAAGAGCTTGGGCATTTGTTGCCTTCCACTATGTGGCTGATGCCATATTTCTCAAAAGTATGCCACATAATACGCATCGATGTCAAATCAAAAGATATTGGCACCGCTCTCGCGATGTGAGAGAGTTAGCACCGTTGTGCACATAGACCCACATGTATAAACAAATCAATCAAATCAACTACACCAACCTCTCACTCTCCCAAACAAGTGTTTTTTTATTGCCTCGGTCCTCTCTCTCTCCCACGCAAGTGTTTTTTCATTGCATGAGTTAATTTGGCACCGGAGCAAAGTAGGTGATCCAGATTGGGGCACCAGGTGAGCAATGGAGGGGCATCGATACCAAATGCATCACAAGTGAATTTGGCACGTGTTTTGGCCTACATAGTGGAGGGCCGTTATAGCCCACTTTTGTACTACCTCGTATTTAGTGTAAAAAATTTACCATAGATTTACCTAAGATGCCAAGATGGCGGATTCAGGCATATTATTGTTCTACATTGTAAGGTCCTCGAGAATAATCAATAAAATGGCCGCATGCATCTCCTAGATGCAGAAGCCGGGGGTCATCCTCCTTTTTTTTAAAATAGATTTACCTAAGAAAATTCCAATGCATGTCACCAAAAATTATACCATTTGAAATTATGTTCAAATATGAATCCAACGATATAATTTTTCGTGACATGCATTAACATTTTGTCAGTTAAATCTACGGTCAAATTTTGATACTACAAAATAGGAAGAGTAAACCAGGATGGAGGTAGTACTTTCTCTTAGGGTAACCACATAGTTACTAGTCTAAGTTACTTTCCACTATGACTAGCCTAGGCTACTATAGTAGTACAACAAAAAACGATGCAGGTGATCACGTGAGAAAAAATACTAAAAACATTTCTTTCGGTGCAGTGCGTAGATGCAGTTTTGAACACTACACTTGTCATCGTAATTTGGGAAAATTACGAAAAAATTGAGCTATGTTGTGATTACCGTTTACTAATAGGAAAGAAGTTTCACCTCAATGAGTAGCTTCTCCGTGTACGGAAAGCATGTAAGGAATCCAACAACTTGATCCGGATTGGGGCCGATAGATTTTATTGCCAAGATCTTCACTGTGCGCATAGACTAGGTGAAGCTTGTGGGAATCATTTTCTGGAAGACGGTCGTAAATACATCAAGAAGAAATTTAAAAATGTGAATTTCAAGAAGATGGAGAAGAAGATGAGTGTTGTACCTGAACGATTACAGATCCAATAAAGAGTTCGGAGAATTTGACAGACGAGTACACCAACGCTGTCAATTTCGGCATGTTAATGACCCTGATTTTTGTTGGACCTTCTAGATCAGATACAAGGAATCTCTCAAGGAAAGCCACATTCTCAATGACCATAACGTGGAACAGCTGGAGTGATCTCTTCCCAATTGATGTCTTATTATGTGGCCAGCAAGACACATAAATCCATCGGAGATTCGTCAAGGTGATGTGGAGGCTAATGACCCATGGATCTGCTCAAGACGAAGGTACTCGAGCGCAGTACACCTGCGGAGCAGGTGCTCCATAGCCTACTTCGAGATGCCAACGTCAAAGCGGTCGAGCTGCTTGAGTTGAGGGAGAAGAAGGGCGGGCGCGACATTAATCTGGGGAAGATAGCAGGAGCTGAAGCTGGCGCGGCGCAACGTTGGCGTGAAGCGGAGCGCGGACGGCGGCTGATACGTCTCCAACGTATCTATAATTTTTGATTGCTCCATGCTATATTATCTACTGTTTTGGACCTTATTGGGCTTTATTATCCACTTTTATATTATTTTTGGGATTAACCTATTAACCGGAGGCCCAGCCCAGAATTGCTGTTTTTTTTGCCTATTTTAGGGTTTCAAAGAAAAGGAATATCAAACAGAGTCCAAACGGAATGAAACCTTCGGGAACGTGATTTTCTCACCGAACATGATCCAGGAGACTTGGACACTATGTCAAGCAACCAACAGGGAGGCCACGAGGTAGGGGCGCGCTTACCCCCCAGGCGCGCCCTCCACCCTCGTGGGCCCCCTGTTGCTCCACCGACATACTTCTTCCTCCTATATATACCTACATACCCCCAAACGATCAGATACGGAGCCAAAACCCTAATACCACCGCCGTAACTTTCTGTATCCACGTGATCCCATCTTGGGGCCTGTTCCGGAGCTCCACCGGAGGGGGCATCGATCACGCAGGGCTTCTACATCAACACCATAGCCTCTCCGATGAAGTGTGAGTAGTTTACCTCAGACCTACGGGTCCATAGTTATTAGCTAGATGGCTTCTTCTCTCTTTTTGGATCTCAATACAAAGCTCTCCCCCTCTGTTGTGGAGATCTATTCGATGTAATCTTCTTTTGCGGTGTGTTTGTTGAGATCGATGAATTGTGGGTTTATGATCAAGTTTATCTATGAACAATATTTGAATCTTATATGAATTCTTTTATGTATGATTGGTTATCTTTGCAAGTCTCTTCGAATTATCAGTTTGGTTTGGCCTACTAGATTGATCTTTCTTGCAATGGGAAAAGTGCTTAGCTTTGGGTTCAATCTTGCGGTGTCCTTTCCCAGTGACAGTAGGGGCAGCAAGGCACGTATTGTATTGTTGCCATCAAGGATAACAAGATGGGGTTTTTATCATATTGCATGAATTTATCCCTCTACATCATGTCATCTTGCTTAAGGCGTTACTCTGTTCTTATGAACTTAATACTCTAGATGCATGCTGGATAGCGGTCGATGTGTGGAGTAATAGTAGTAGATCCAGGCAGGAGTCGGTCTACTTGTCTTGGACGTGATGCCTATATACATGATCATACCTAGATATTCTCATAATTATGCTCAATTCTGTCAATTGCTCAACAGTAATTCGTTGACCCACCGTAAAATACCTATGCTCTTGAGAGAAGCCACTAGTGAAACCTATGGCCCCCGGGTCTATCTTCATCATATTATCTTCCAATACTTAGTTATTTTCATTGCTTTTATTTTACTTTGCATCTTTATCATAAAAATACCAAAAATATTATCTTATCATATCTATCAGATCTCACTCTCGTAAGTGACCATGTAGGGATTGACAACCCCTTATCACGTTGGTTGCGAGGATTTATTTGTTTTGTGTAGGTGCGAGGGACTCGCGCGTAGCCTCCTACTGGATTGATACCTTGGTTCTCAAAAACTAAGGGAAATACTTAAGCTACTTTGCTCCACCACCCTTTCCTCTTCAAGGGAAAACCAACGCAAGTGCTCAAGAGGTAGCAAGAAGGATTTCTGGCGCCGCTGCCGGGGAGGTCTACACAAAAGTCAACATACCAAGTACCCATCACATACCCTTATCTCCCGCATTACATTATTTGCCATTTGCCTCTCGTTTTCCTCTCCCCCACTTCACCCTTGCCATTTTATTCTCCCTCTCTCTCTCTCTATCCTCCCTCTCTTTCTCTATTTGCCTCTTTTGCCCATTTCTTGTTTACTTGTGTGTTGGATTGCTTGCTTGTCACGCTGGCTCAAGATAATACTAAATTGTGTGACTTTACCAATACCAACAACAGTGATTTTATTAGCACTCCAATTGCCCCTCTTACAGATGCTGAATCTTGTGAAATTAATGTTGCCTTGCTGAATCTTGTCATGAAAGATCCGTTTTCCAGCCTTCCTAGTGAAGATGCCACTACCCATCTAAATAGCTTCGTTGATTTGTGTGATATGCAAAAGAAGAAAGATGTGGATAATGATATTGTTAAATTGAAGCTATTTCCTTTTTCGCTTAGAGATCGTGCTAAAGCTTGGTTTTCGTCTTTGCCTAAAAATAGTATTGATTCATGGAATAAGTGCAAAGATGCTTTTATCTCTAAGTATTTTCCTCCTGCTAAGATCATCTCTCTTAGAAACGATATTATGAATTTTAAGCAACTTGATCATGAACATGTTGCACAAGCTTGGGAGAGGATGAAATTAATTGTACATAATTGCCCTACTCATGGTTTGAATTTATGGATGATTATACGAAATTTTATGCTGGATTGAATTTTGCTTCTAGAAATCTTTTAGATTCGGCCGCAGGAGGAACTTTTATGGAAATCACTTTAGGAGAAGCTACTAAACTCCTAGATAATATTATGGTTAATTATTCTC
This sequence comes from Triticum urartu, assembly GCF_056163025.1. Classification (NCBI taxonomy): domain Eukaryota; kingdom Viridiplantae; phylum Streptophyta; class Magnoliopsida; order Poales; family Poaceae; genus Triticum; species Triticum urartu. The sequence continues at coordinate 114,560,392 of NC_141873.1, forward strand.
AATGGCACACTGAAAGATCTACTAATAAGAAAGTGCATGCGATAGAAGAAATTAATGTTTTGAGTGGAAAGATGGATGAACTTATGAAATTATTTGCTAATAAGAGTGTTTCTTCTGATCCTAATGATATGCCTTTGTCTACTTTGATTGAGAATAATAATGAATCTATGGATGTGAATTTTGTTGGTAGGAACAATTTTGGTAACAACGCGTATAGAGGAAATTTTAACCCTAGGCCTTATCCTAGTAATCCCTCTAATAATTATGGTAATTCCTACAACAATTCTTATGGAAATTATAATAAGATGCCCTCTGATTTTTAATCTAATATTAAATAATTTATTACTTCGCAAAAGAATTTCAATGCTTTGATTGAAGAAAAATTGCTTAAGATTGATGAGTTGGCTAGGAACGTTGTTAGAATTTCTCTTGATATTGATTCTTTGAAACTTAGATCTGTTCCACCTAAGCATGATATCAATGAGTCTCTCAAAGCCATGAGAATTTCCATTGATGAGTGCAAAGAAAGAACCGCTAGGATGTGTGCTAAGAAAGATTCCTTTATAAGAGCGTGTTCTTCTAGTTTCCATGATAATAAAGATGAAGATCTAAAAGTTATTGATGTGTCCCCTATTAAATATTTGTTTTGCAATATTAATCTTGATAATGACGGGACTGAATATGATCCACCCTTACCTAGAAGGCGTTCCAAGAATTCAGAGTTTTTAGATCTTGATGCTAAAATTGATAAAAGTGGGACTAAAGAGATCAAAACTTTAAATATTGATGAACCTACTATTTTGGATTTCAAGGAATTTAATTATGATAATTGCTCTTTTATAGATTGTATTTCCTTGTTGCAATCCGTGCTAAATTCTCCTCATGTATAGTCAAAATAAAGCTTTTACCGAACATATCGTTGATGCTTTGATGCAATCTTATGAAGAAAAACTCGAGTTGGAAGTCTCTATCCCTAGAAAACTTTATGATGAGTGGGAACCTACTATTAAAATTAAAATTAAATATCATGAATTCTATGCTTTGTGTGATTTGGGTGCTTGTGTTTCCACGATTCCAAAGACTTTATGTGATTTGTTAGGATTCTGTGATTTTGATGATTTCTCTCTAAACTTGCACCTTGCGGATTCCACTATTAAGAAACATATGGGAAGAATTAATGATGTTCTTATTGTTGCAAATAGGAATTATGTGCCCGTAGATTTTATCGTTCTTGATATAGATTGCAATCCTTCATGTCCTATTATTCTTGGTAGACCTTTCCTTAGAACGATTGGTG